>NC_081434.1:10287522-10587522 GCF_949786415.1 Peromyscus eremicus
TGGGCATTGGCGGCGCACACCTTTAATCCCAACACTTGTGAGGCAGAGGCAAGCGGATCCCTGTGAGTTTGAGGCCAGCCTGTTCTATAAAGTGAGTTCCAGGACAGCCAGGACTGTAACAGAAACCCTGTCTTGAAAAAAACAAAACAATAATAATAATAATAATAATAATAATAATAATAATAATAACAACTTAAAGCAGGACAATATTTATATCTCAAAACCATGAAACTCTTACATGTGGTTATGTCCATCTGATACACATAGCTATTATTTACAATCTGTGCAAAATACAACATTTTGTGGCTCAAAATCTTTATGAAGCACCTTGTATTCTTGTATCATTATACTTGTGCCCATTCTTGAAAAAAAAATACTATTAAGTAATCTATTCAGGCTGTGTTTTGGAGTGTTCTTCAAAAAATAACTTTAGAAAGGATAAGGCGATGGCTCAGTGTATATAGCACTTGGCATGCAAGTGTGAAGACCAGAATTTGCATCCCCAGAACCCACACATAAAGCCAGGGACAGTAGCGTGCAGGTAGTCTCAATGTGCCTATGGAGAGATGGGAGGCGTAGACAGGAGAATCCCCGGAAGCCGACGGAATGCCAACTTGTCATGTGCCATAGTGGACAACAGAAGACCCTGCTTCCAAGAGTCTGAAAGATGAAGACCAACAACCAAGATTGTCCTCTGACCTTCACACATGCACTAAGGCACATGCGACCAACACTCATGTATGAACACTCACACATCTAAACATCCTCACATCATATAAAAACAAATAATTTGGGGAATGAGTCGTCCCAGTCAACTCTCAACCATGCCGTAACTACTGAAATTACAGCCCTATAGTCTACCTTCTAAAGCCCAAACACTTCTTCTTTTGAAAAAAAAAAAATTGTCAGCCAGTGTCTTGGAAACTACTACCAAGAACCAATATCAACAGGTACTGTGTGAGTATTGTGTGGGTGGGCCAAGTAATAAGGCCTTTCCTCATCATTGAGATTATGTGTACTTGAGCCATAGGCTCACCATAGAAAACGGAACTGACATGTGTTTATAGAAATTGGAAATCAGGAAGAAAATGAGTTTCCTTTATATCTTGGATTACCAAACACTTATCTCTGTAGGCTCAAATTTCTACATTATGGAAGTCCTACCCTTTCTGATGAAAAGAATCTGAGAAGCAGTCTTGGAGTCCACTTCCAAAGAAAACATCAGAGAACAGGATTGGAAAAAGCATTAAATGTTTCATTAGGCTAGATGGCTGGCTCTCCTGGGATTTATTTTTCAAAGTGTTGGTCACTCAGAAAAGTACTTAAAGTAAATTCAAAACTAATAGGTCCCCATTGTGCAGTCGACTAGAACCCTCCGTTTAATCAAGGCAATCTGATGGTGCCCTGCTTTCAGAGAAAGGAAGATCATAAGAATATGAAACCAAGGGCTGGAGAGATGCCTCAGTGATTAAGAGCACTGGTTGCTCTTTCAGAGGTCTTGAGTTCAATTCCTGCAAGCACTTGGTGGCTCAGAACCATCTGTAATGGAATCTGCTGCCCTCTTCTATCCTACATACACACAGGAGGACAGCACACTCATAGATATAAATACATAAATCTTTTTTCAAAGAATATAAATTCAGCCGAGTGGTGGTGGTGCACGCCTATAATCCCAGCACTCGGGAGGCAGAGGCAGGTGGATCTCTGTGAGTTTGAGGCCAGCCTGGTCTACAGACCTAGTTCAGGACAGGCTCCAAAGATACAGAGAAACCCTGTCTCAAAAAAAAAAAGAATATAAATTCAACTTAAATATTTTATGAAACTAATTTCTAACTCTGCTTTCTGGAAGACAGTACAGATGTTCAGTCTCCTACTACTATACTCCTAGTTTTCGGAAGTTGGTGTAGTGAATTGCAAGGTGCTATAGCGACTGTGCAACCTTTTGCTTGTCCTTTATTGCCACAAAGTTCATGTGCAAGAAGCTTGGTGTCCAGTGTGGTGCTGCAGAGATCAGGGCAACCCAGAAGGTGGGACCCAGTGGGAGGCGATGAAGTCATGAAGGCACCATTCTTATGAAGAATCGGTAGCAACTACCCATGACTGAAGAGTAGGCTAGGATGCCCATGAGTGAATCAGTTCTCTGACCAGATTGCTACGAAGCACCCGAGTACATGACCCCTGCCTGGGGCCATTTTCTTTCCTGCTTCTCCAGTCTCCAGAGCCCTTACCATATGCGTGCACTGTGCCGGGTGAACTTTATAGCCAGCAACATAGTGAATGAACTTCATTTCTTACCAATTTCCAGTACTTTTATTCTGTGTGTGTGTGTGTGTGTGTGTGTGTGTGTGTGTGTGTGTGTATCCGGGTGTGTGCACAGGTAAATGTGTTTGGGGGTGGAGCTGCACATTTGTGCAGGGGTGTACCTAAACACGTGTGTAAGTGCACGTGGAGGTCAAAGGTCCCACCTTGTGTTTTGATATCTCGCCCTGGGACCTGGAACTTGTCCATTAGGCTAGGATTGCTGTCTCTACCTCTTAAGCCCTGGGATTACAAGTGTGTGCAACTGTGCCCATCTTCGTTACATGGGTGCTGAGGATCGAACTTAGGTCCTCATGCTCATGTGGTCCCCGCTGTACCATCTTGAGTTCTCACCCCAGTTTTAAGTTTGTTTGTTTTTAATAGCACACAGAAGTGACTAATGAGTAACCCTGGGTCTATGCAAAATCCTTTATCAGGAAAAAATAAGACAGTTTGGTGAAGTGTGTTGTAATGTAGTCCATGGCAACATCAAAAGTCCTTTCCTAATACTAGGAAATGTCAGCTCAAATGGTTTTGAGATTAATTAAAATTTGCTCAGAAAACAAAAACAAAAACAAAAAAAAACCCAACCAACCAAAATTTCCCCTTTGTGAGATGGTCTCCTATTTACAGGTTTCCCTCCCTCCACCCCCATTTTCCTCTTCTGGAGCTCCAACAGGCAAAATAAATATTATCTCTTACCCATTATTTTTTCTATGAGATCCCAAATTATTTCATATATGACATCAGGAGGTCTGCTTTCATTAGGAGGCTGCTATTAATTACTCACCATTGATAACCTCAAGCTGATGAATGAAAAAAAAAAAAAAACAGCTCAATGATGCCTTGTAGAACCGGGGCTGTGGGACATGAGCCATTTAAAAAATAAAAATAAAAACAATGATGAAGCAAGCGTCAAACTCCACATCTGCTTCATAACTGCGCCTGTCCAGAACTACAGCTAGCCTCACTCCTGCTTTGTAACTGCCCCGGTGTGGTGTGCAGGGTGTCGGACCCCGTGGGGTACTGGCATTCCTCATGCAGAATTTCAGGGCCACAGCAGGTTTCTGATAAATGTGCCTGCCCTGGTACTTGTGACCCACAGAATGAGAAAAGCCAGGCTCTGTTCCTGAAATGGCAGGAAGAGGCAAGAAGTGGGAGGCCCCTCTTGATGTCACTTCAGACTATTGGCTTCAAATATTATAAATTACTCATACACCCATAATAGTTCAAATCATTGAACACATCTGCTCATATATAGTAATCTATTTAAACAAAACTGCATATGTATTATACTAAGAAAATGAGTACATATACAAAACAGAATTTTCAAAATGAAAAAAATGAAACGTCTTGCATTACTGCAAGAACATTGCTGAACATTAATGGATTTTCTTGAGCAGTCCTTGAAATGACCCACCCCACAATTTATTTCACCGTGGGTCTAGGTTTGACAGGTACAGGCTGCCCTGACTTTCCTTTTGAGTCACAGGTCCCATGATGGACAGCTGTTTTAGCTTTCCGTTAGTCTAACAAAACACATAACAAAGGCTGTTTATGAACTATGGAGATATTTGCTCAGCTAGTGGCTCTTGGAAGTTCCATCCAAGATAAAACAGCCTGGGCTTCTGATGAGGACAGAAGATCATGGCAGGAACACGGGCTAGAATTAGAGGACATGCTTCCTGTCAGAAAGAAGAGAAAAACTAAGGAAAGGGAGGAAGGAAGCGAAGATACAGAAACAAGAAGGGAGGAAAGGAGAGAGGGACGGAGATTGGAGGTCCTCCAGTGTCCTTCAAAAACACATTCCCCAAAACTCACTAAGGGTTGCTGGGGGGTGTCTTTCTATATGCTGTGAATATGTGTTGTTCCGATTGGTTAATACCCAAAGCTGCATTGGCCTATGGCAGGGCAGGATAAGGTTAGGTGGTACATTCAAACTGAAGATGAGCCAGGTGGTGGTGGTGCACGCCTTTAATCTCAGCACTGGGGAGGCAGAGCCAGGTGAATCTCTGTGAGTTCCAGGCCAGCCTGGTCTACAGAGAGAGTTCCAGGACACACCAAAACAATAGAGAAACCCTGTCTCAAAAAAACAAAAAAACAAAAATAAAAAAACTGAAGAAGAGATGAAGTAGGGTGGAATCAGGGAGACTTGAGCCCATGCTGAAGGAACAATGAGATGTTCGAAGACCTATAAGGTCACAGCCACAGCCACCTAGCAACATGTAGATTAATAGAAATGAGTTTAGTTATAAGAGCTAGCTACCAAGGGGCCTGACCCATAGGCCATACAGTTTGTAAGTAATGTAAGCCTCTGTGTGTTTACTTGGGACCAAGCGGCTGCAGGACTGGGCAGGACATAGGAAAACATCAGACTACAAAGGGTGTGCTTCTAAAAGGTCCCAGCCTGTCCTGGTACTGCCATTTAGAGGACCAAGGCTTTTCATAGCTTCCAGTAGAGAACACTCATCCAAACCAGGCAGCAATCTCAATGTATTTAGTTTTTAGAAAGGAGATCAAGGAACATTTGAGAAATGACTGGTACGATTATTCCACATCTGGAGACATTGTATTCAGTTGTGAACATGAATTTACCAGGTATCTAAGCTATTTGTCAAACTGTGAAACAAAATTAAACCCAGTTTGAGAAAAAGTAATAAAATAGATGTAGGTTCTACAATATAAATTAGAATATATATTTAGCAAAAAAAAAAATAGTTAAAATTGTATTGGATAAAAATGAGTCTCAACGTGTTGAATTTCTTGATAATTTTAAAAGTTGCTCCTGTTAACTACAAAGATCAATGCATGGAACCTGCATATACTCTAGACTGTACCCCATCATTACATTTCATAGTGCGTTCACTTGGGTGTTCCATCAGATGGAAGAAACAAAGGCACATTTTATTAAACCATAAAAATAGCAGCTGTGGCCGGGCGGTGGTGGTGCACGCCTTTAATCCCAGCACTCGGGAGGCAGAGGCAGGCGGATTTCTGTGAGTTCGAGGCCAGCCTGGGCTACCAAGTGAGTCCCAGGAAAGGCGCAAAGCTACACAGAGAAACCCTGTCTCGAAACACCCAAAAAAAAAAAATAGCAGCTGTGGTAACTGTATGCTTAAGGCAAATGATAAATGGCAGATGCTTTTAAATTCTACATGTTTTATTTCTAAATCATGTAGTGATTTTTTTTTTAAGATTAATCAAGAGCCAGGCGGTGGTGGCATACACCTTTAATCCCAGCACTCAGGAGGCAGAGCCAGGCCGATCTCTTTGAGTTCTAGGCCAGCCTGGTCTCCAAAGCGAGTTCCAGGAAAGGCACAAAGCTACACAGAGGAACCCTGTCTCAAAAAACAAAAACAAAAACAAACAAACAAAAGATTAATCAAAATGAATCCAGAAACACATTTTCAGCCAATGCATGGTTCATGACCCTTGGAGAGGGGACAGTCTCTCCTCAAGAGGTATTTTTTCTTTTCTTTTTGGGGTGCCTGGAGAGGACTGAGTTTCTTTCAGTTCCTTTTTCTCTAACCCCTGCCTAAGCTCCACCTTCTACATCTCCACACATCTTTTTTTTTTTAAAGATTTATTTATTTATTATGTATACAGAAGAGGGCTCCAGACCTCATTACAGATGGTTGTGAGCCACCATGTGGGTGCTGGGAATTGAACTCAGGACCTCTGGAAGAGCAGTCGGTGCTCTTTAACCTCTGAGCCATCTCTCCAGCCCCCTCCACACATCTTTTAAAGCCCGCTTTCAACTCCATTTCTTTATGGAGTATTTAAGTGCATCCTAAGAACCACTCACTTCCCCTGGCATTGTAACGTTTTATTATCACCCCAAATAATGATAATAACACACAGGTACACAACATTGAAGTCCACACCCCTCTTCCATCTTATGAATTATACTGAATAAAGTAGGGTCCCCCAAAACTGATAGAGTCTCACAGGAATTATCATGACATTGGTGAGAAATGGATAATCCCAAGTGTTCAATAATGTGAATTTACAGATGCAAAACAGTTAGTCTGATTATGTGTGTGTTACTGTATACTGTGATAGGCTGCTTATATCGGCTCTTAAAACTCATTGTGGTCTTTAAATACAGTTTGGTGATTTTGTTTTGTTTTGTTTTGTTTTGTTTTTCCTCACAGGGTTTCTCTGTGTAGCCCTGGCTGTCCTGGATCTCTCTCTGTAGACCAGGCTGGCCTCGAACTCAGAGATCTGCCTGCCTCTGCTTGCAAGTGTTGGCATATACCACCACTGGGTTTCAATTTTGAGTTTTTTAAGGGAATGAGTTTAGAAAGGATTATGAGAAGAAAATAAGTGAACTACAATAGTCTTATGTAAAATATTAAAAAAGAAGAGAATAATATTTAAGTGGAAAATGTTCACTGAAAACAAGTTAATTATGAGAGGAATGTGCTCATCTTACAATCTCCATCTAAATTTTTATCACCATTTGATTTTTTTCCCAATTCACAATAGACAGTCAGTCCATGATGATGTGCATTAAAAATAAAGGATAATCCCACAGAGGAAATTTAAGACTTCTTCTCAAGAACTCTAAGATGTCAGAACCAGCCACCAAAAAGCCTGCTTGATTGACATCTCCCAGGAAAAGAGCTCTAAATTCTATCATCCACAGGACCGGGAAAGTCTCCGTGAGCCTGCATGAGCCCTGCTTAGCTGATTCTGTGGCCCACGTTCTCCTGGTGTCCTCAACACCTCAGCTTCCTAAACTAACTTCTTAAACAAGTAACTTCCATCTTTCCTGTGAAAGTTGATGGTCACCCAGAAAGAGGAAAACATCATGAAGAAGAAACGGGAGATTAGAGGTATAAAATGGTAATGAATGTCCACCTTCAACTTAATCCAAGGTCTGGACAGAAGGTCTCTCAAATACCAAAAGATGCCAGCAATTTGATCTATCCAAGGCTATTGATTATGACTAAATGGCTATTGATAATCTTTGAGAATTTAGAGACAACCAAAACGGTGCTTAAAATCTAGAGCTAGAAAAATAAACTTTCCAATTAAAACCGAAATGCTACACACTATGAGACCGAGAACTTGACATAACTACACTTAAGACTCTAGGATGAGCTGTTGAGCCTTTAATAAGCACGGAAGCGGGGGAAATGTGATCAGGAGGAAACAGAATAAGTTTACTAAAAAATAACCTTCCAGATAAGCCTCATAATTTTAGATAAACGTATAATATATCTTGATTTTAGAAAGTGCTCTGACATGTTCTTTTTCTTTGTAGAAGATTTATGAGGGATGATGTTGTAGACGAAGAAGTATCATCAAGTGCAATTATGGGGATTTGTAATTAGAGTGCTTGATTAATGACATTTCCCAACGTGTTGATTAATGAATTAACGATAGGGTATAGTGAATTCTCCAGGATGTCACTGTCTTATTCTGTTTCTTTAGTAAATAATTTAGTTAACGGTGTTGCTGACATGATGCCTAAATATGCACAAACCCAGTAGCCTCAAGAACCTAGCATGCTTTGAGTTAAACTGGATATTTGGAAAGATCATCAGAAACAAAATCCTGTGATTAGACGCAGAAAAAAGGTGAGGTAAAACAAGAGCCCAAAGCCAGCAAACTAATAAACAAAAGCAAGATTGCGGTTCTCAATGTCATTGTTTTGCTCATTATAAACACGGAGATTTGGTCCCAACCTCAACCCACGTGTTGGAGATCAAACCCAGGACTTCACGCATTCCAGACAAACCCTCTATCAATTGTGCTATAGGTCCAACTCCAAGGTCTTCGTGGAACCCTGAGCATGCATATTTCATTGGTCTTGGTTGCAACCCAAGCATACATATTTCTTTAAATAATCATTCTGGATTGTCCTGGCTTAAATCTGAACTGAATTCTGAAGGTGTATGTTAATCAGGCTTTGTTGATACATCAACAGGATTTGAGGAAGTGCTTAGGTTAGTAGATCTCTGATTTTTCAGTGGGTTACTCCATTCAGGGATCCATAGTTGAATGGATTGTTTGGAGGTGGTACACATTGTATATATTGTACCTGGTTGGATGAAGTAGATCCCTAGAGAGATGTCTTTGAAGGGCATCTCTCATATCTGCTTCATTCCCCTCTGCTTCCCACCAACCATGAGGTGAACAGCCTCCTCTGCCCCATGCTTCTGTCTTACCACAGGTCCATTGCCATGGGGCTGGTGGACCATGACTGAACTCCTGGAAGCTGTGAGCTAAAATATACCCTTGCTCCTTTTAGCTGTTTTTTTTTTTCCAGGTGTCTAGACAGTGGCAAACATTAGCGAACATACAAATGAACCGTGGACTTCCAAGATCATCCAAAAACCACTTGTAGTATACGGACTGACTCTGAAAGTAGAGAAGAGGTTGTAAACTAGAATAAGCAAAGCAGAGCCCATACATGGAAAAGTTTAGCCTAACTTTAAATGTTAGAGGAATCTGTAGACGGGAAGATCAATGAACCAGTGATCTTGTGGCATGTGGCAATGAAAAATTCAAAATCATCTCAATTCATGGCCAACAGATAGAGAATTAGGAACTGAAAAAAAGTTAACCCTGTGTGTCTGGTGTTCATTCTTATCAGCCAGAGCAAAAGGGATGTTGAGTGTATTGGATCGTTGAATCCTTAGGTTCATTCTGCGAGAGAGATATTATTACTATAACCAGTTGTAGCATGATATATACGCCTGTTGACGTTAATTTAAGTAACTTGCCTAACTCACCCAGCTTGTTGAGGCTTATTGTCTATCAGAAATAGTGCAAAGAACAGCCAAACCCAGAATTTACTTGGCCAAAAATTTTAAATAATAATAAAAAAAATCAGTGTCAAAATAATGTAGCTGGGGCTGGAGAGATGGCTCAGCTCATCCAGAGGACCAAGGTTTGATTCCCAGTAACTACATCAGGCAGCTCACTACCACCATAGTTCACAACTACCCATAATTCCAGTTCCAGATATTCTGATACCCTCTTCTGGTCTCTGCAGGCATGTGCACTCATGTACACAAACCAATTCACAAGATATATAAACAAATATGCATAATCAAGAATAAAAGTAAACCTTAAAAAAATAATGTCGCTAACCAAGAAAATATAAATCTTTCTCAATATTTCCTGTATTAAGATATTGGAGTTTTTGTAGATCTATGGGGAAAAAAAACGTGCTACTAGAGAGGTAATTTTTTTTTTGAGAAAAATTGAGTTTTTAATAACAAAATAAAGTACTTACTTTGTGCCAAGTGTTTTATAATTGTTTCCTTTAAACCTCAAATAATTCAATGAAGTAAATACAACTAGTGTTATTCTCATTTACAGAAGTTGCCCATGAATCCACATAAGTGGTCTTGTCAGGATTTGAATGCAGATCTAATATTTAGAGGAGACACTTGGCATCACCCTGCACTCTCGAATGACATGCCAAGCTTAAGGTGGCTACAAGATTCAAGCAGAAACACACTGGAGCAGCTAAGAATATGATTCGAGCATAAACAAAACAATTAAGTGTATGTTCAAGTTCTTGATACTATAAATATATCTATTAAGTAAATTTAGCTGGACAGCAACAGCTCATTTACTTTAAGGGCTTTTTCTCTATACTGGGGATCAAACTCATGTCCTGTGCATGCTAAGCAAGCACTCTGCCTCTTAGCTCCATCCACAGACCTAGCAACGGCTTACTTATATGTCGTAAATCAAATACTCTCTTCTGGGAAAAATCCATAAAAGAAAATCAAAGCCACTCTGACACTTAAAGTCTAAATAGTTATATTTTTCAGTAACATGTTTTTATTTTTATTATTTTGACTGTGTTATTGAAATGCCATTAACATCCAATAAGCAATACACTTTTTACAGTATACATGTTGATGAGTTTTGACATCTGTATGCACACGTGCAATCAGTACCAAATTGAAGTGTAAACACTTCTGTCATCCCCAACTATCCTGGAGCTCTTTAATGATTAGTCCCTCTCCTCACTCCTAGAGAACCACTGAGGTGCTTTGTGTTCTTGTAGATTAGGGTGCGGTGTCTACAATTATCTACAGTCAGTGAGCAGATTCATAGATGATGTTTCCCTCCCTTTCACCTGACTTCCTTCACTAAGAATTATTTTATAGCTTCATTTACTGTGGTGTGTTTTACCCATGGTTCATCCCACTTTATTGTGGGAAAGCATCCACCGCATCAACATGATATAATTTATTTATGTGTTACTCTGTTGGTGGGCATTTGGATCATTTCCAATTTAGGACTATTATTAATAGATTTTTTTATGAATGTCGCGTTCCATTTCTTGGTATGAGCATTTGCTTCCATTTCTCTTAGGTAAGTGTCCATGAAGGAAATGGGTAGGTTATATGGTGGATGCATCTTTAACTTTTGAAGAAATTACGAAACTTTTCTACAATCCGTAAGAGTTCCAGTCATCCTATTGTCTTGATCAACATGTGGCACACTCAACTTGTAGATTTAGCTATTCTAAGAAGTATATATTAGCATTCCATAGGAATTTATTGCCTCCTGTATCTTCTTTGTTGATGCATCCAATCAAATATATTTTATACCTTAAAAATCAGGATTTGCATCTTATTATTTAGTTGTATACACTGGTTGCACGTTATGAATTCTAGACCTTTTCAAATATGGAATTTCCCTTGTTTTAGAGTGGGATTAAAGTGTAAAAGCAACAGCTCAATCAATAAATATTTTCTTCTGCACTGATCCTAGACAGTGACATGGCTTGATGTTGAAAATAGATTACAGTGAACCAATGATGGTTTTTTTGGAAATTAACACATGCTTATAGCTTTTTTCATGATATACATTGAGAGGTTACTTACAATGTTTTTCATAGGTCATATGCAAAAGGAAAGTGCCTGTTCTCCAAACTGACATATATAGATAGTTGCTGGCTACTTTTATGTCAGCTTGACCCAACTGAATCCTTTGAGAAGAGGGGATATCAAAATTTCCCCACCAGATGGGCCTGTGAGCAAGCTTATGGGACATTTTCTTTCTTTTTTTTTTATTTTGTTTTTTGAGACAGAGTTTCTCTGCATAGTTTTGGTATCTGTCCTGGATCTCACTCTGTAGACCAGGTTGGCCTCGAACTCTCAGAGATCCACCTGGCTCTGCCTTCTGAGTGTTGGGATTAAAGGCGTGTGCCACCATTACTGGTGGGACATTTTCTTAGTTAGTGATAGTTGTGGGAGGACCTAGACCACTGTGGGGACTGACACCCCTGGGTAGGTGGTCCTGTGAGTGTATAGGAAAGTAAACTGAGAAAGTCATACGGAACAAGCCAGGAAGCAGCACTCCTCCTTGGCCTCTGTCTCAGCCCCTGCCTCCAGTTTCCTGTCCTGCGTGGGCTCCTCTCCTGCTCCATTTCCTGCTCTGAGTTCCCTCCATGATGGAATTTTCAGAGAGATTTTGAATATTTTAAAGAGACTTTGGATTTTCAAGTGTTTGGAATTTTAAAGACTGTATGACTTTTAAACGTTGGAACGTTTTATATTATAATACTGATACTCATGTGAGATCTTTGGGGATTAACAAGAAAGGAAAGATTATGGTTTAGCAGTGATGTGTTTGTGTGTCAAACTGACAAGAGGTCAGTTGTATTCGATTTTGGTCATGTTGTTTTATCACAGCAACAGAAACTCTTAACTAAGACAGATAGTAAACGCACATCTTATATGATCAGCAGTTTTTCCTAGAATGTGGTTTTTTTTTATTTAACCTATTAGGATAAGCAGTAATTATGTACTGATATTATTTCATAATGCCCAAAACTATTTCTTTTCCCTCCCTCCCTCCCTCCCTCTCTCCCTCCCTCCCTCTCTCCCTCCCTCCCTCCCTTCCTCCTCCTCCTCCTCCTCCTCCTCCTCCTCCTCCTCCTCCTCCTCCTCCTCCTCCTTCTCCTCCTCTTTCTTCTGCTTTTAGAAATAAGGTTTCATTTTGGCTCACATTCAAAACTACAGTGTATCATGGTAGGGGAAGCCATAGAAACAGGAGCTTGAGGCAGCTGGTTACATTGTGTATGCGGTCAGAAAGGGGAGAGATGGACGCTCAATTTCTTTACATTTACTTTGATTGAACTGCTATTTTTCCAGCCTCACTTGCTTTAAATTTTAAAAATTTGTGATCTGCAGGTTCATGGCTTCTCTTTAAGTGCTCCTTAACACTTTTTTATCAAAAGCCAAAACTTATACTTGGTAGTAAGAACATATTTTTAAACAAAACGATGAGGCATCATCAACACAATATCTGTATTTAAAGAAAATCCTAGCGTTTGCTGGATTCTAGCACTTTCATCTGCTTTCTTATGCCCCAAACAACAAATTTGACGTGAATACAATCATAATTGCATTTGTCCCAAAAGTCCTGAAAAAACTCTCTTATCAATTCATATCAGAAATATATGGTGTTTCCTTTATTGCCAATACTGATATGAAAGTCAGACACTAAGCTGGAATGATAGGCATTCCAACAGAGCACTTCAGTGACATAAATAATCTCTGTAATTTTCACTAATATGCTGCACATGTATTTCTAACTCTAAGAGAATAATTCCTTCACAGAATTGCAATTAGTTTTGATTTAGAGGACCACTAAAAATTAACCAAGTGCTTCTAGCAGTTGTTTAGTAGAGAATAGATCGTAGGAAAAACTAGCTGTTGGGTTGTTTCTCATCAGTTTGAAATAGATCTCGAGATTAGTCTTACATGCATTTTCTTCCTTTGGCATCTAAGTTGAAGTCAGTATTGATAAATGATCCATAACAGGAAGCATTTGTGTCTATTTGAGTGTGAAGCTGTCTGTTCCCAAACACAAATCAGAACTGCCCTTTTCCCCCTCTATTAAAATACCCGCCTTGACAATCAAAGAGACGTCCTCGTATCTTGGAAATGAATAACTAGTTTAATAAATAGAACTCTCTTTTCTTTAACTCAACTCACAACAAATGTAGGAATTAATCATAGCCAAATTTACTTGGTAGAAGATTAATTTTAAAATGTATTTTGAATTCGTTTTCTCCCAAAGATCTCTTATTCATCATAATCCAGCACTCAATTTAGAGAAAAATATCAAGAGAACAATGGTTTCCAAACTGAGTTTCCTGGTAAACCTCATTCCTTGAGATGGTAAATAGTTACAACTTTAAACTCTGTGCCCAAGTGTATCCAGCACCTGGCACACCTAAATGTTCCTTATTTCTCTTTGGGACTTGGGATACATGTTTACATATTAAATGTTCTGAAACCCTCCATAGATAAGAAAATGGTTTCCTAAGCTTTTTCTTTAAAAACATGTATGGGGGGGGCGCCCATGAGTGTCACATATGCATATAAAGGTCAGAGGACAACTTGCAGGAGTCTGCTGTTACCTCCCAACACCCGGGTCACAGGGATGAACTCATAGCCCAATTCCTTTGCCCACTGAGTGAGCCATCTTGTCAGCCCAACTCTTTCACTTTTAACCACTGCTCTGCTACCACCAACAGCATATATTCCAAGACGCCAGTGCTAGCTGGGCATGGCGGTGCACGCCTTTAATCCCAGCTGTTGGGAGGCAGAGGCAGGCAGATCTCTGTGAGTTTGAGGCCAACTTGATCTACAGAGTGAGTTCCTGGACAGCCAGGCTATACAGAGAAACCCTGTCTCAAAAACAGAAACAAAACAAAAGTCTCAGGGTTGAAAATGTTACATGTAATTTGTCTTCATAGTTTTAAAGCCATTCTAGTCAGACAGTCTGCCTCCCACCAATGTCCTCTCAGCTTCTGTGGGGAGAGTGGATGCTAAAAGAAACGGGGAAACTCTTGATGGGTGGAAAGCGTTGGGTCTTTCTCCCCCGACTCACTACATAAACAATAATAATGACAACAACAGACAGTGGAGGAAATGAAAGACTCTTCCAGAAAGGAAGATTCAAGAGAGATTTCTGGTCAGTCGAGAAGTCATTAAGGGTGATGAAAAAAAAAAATGGACATTGTGGTTGCAAATGGTGATCGGGAAAAAAACAGATAATAAAGAAAGCGTTCTTGTTGGTAAGCATTGCTGCTTCCTTATTCTTTGGTTGACCACATCAGTGGATATTTAAGGAAAGCAGAAGAGGAATGCAGAGACTTGGTGGGGTGGAGAGGGGCTGACTGTGCAATGCCCATGGGTTTTTCAGTGGGAGACATGGACGCATCCTCTAAAGTAAGTTGGGCTTCAGTGCTCTGAAGTTCCCCATCTAAGAGTGCTGTTGCCACCTGGAGGCCTAGTGATGTTCTCAGACCTATTCCATCATGGGAACTGTGCAGTGGGGTGATCTCCGAGACAACGTAAGCAACTCACAACCTCGGGCTTCACACGAGAAGTGTTTGCGTACTTGGCAAAGACAGCGTTAACGGCAAGGATAGACTTAGAACACGGGAACAAAGAAAATTCCCCTCTTTTGTCTTATCTTCCTTTGTAATCTACCCTCAGCCCTACAGGATCTAGAAGCAGAAGGAAATGTCTGTATGACCATTGGAGTAAATCAGTATCCTGGTTGGTTTTCTGCTGCTCTAATGCAATACTACTGACTTGGCAAATTGTAAGCCATAGAAGTCTGTTTGGCTTGTGGTTCCGGAAGGTAGGACTTCCTAAACTGTGGCCTCTGCGTGTGGTGAGGGTTTTATATCATAACATGGTGGAAAGGCCAGTGAGAATATGTGAGACAGAGCGGAGATCTGTGTGAACTTATCTCTTTAATCAGGATCTCACTCCCAGAATAATGGCACCAACCCATTTATGAGGATGGAGGACATGTGATATAATCATCTCTTAAAGAGCTCATCTGTGGGCTGGGGATGTAGCTCAGAGGTAGAGTGCTGGAGTGCTTACTTAGGATGTCCAAGGCCATGCCAGCACACATACACACACACACACACACACACACACACACACACACACACTCACTCACACATGGGGGTTACGGGGCAGATGAGACACAAGCAGTTCTACCTTTTAAATTCATCATAGTGATAATAAATTCCAACAGATTTTTGAACAGGATATTTAAGCCACTGCATTTAGATTGGATTTTTAACACCTCCAAAAGTCTGGAAATCTATGATCTGCCCAGGAGGTCATTAAACGTCACTGAAAATATTTTACACACATGTTTGTAATAATGTAACAGGTCACACTGATACATCAACTACTCAGGTAATGAATTATATGATATTTCCATTGTTGTCCCCCAGTCATTCACCTTTTAACGCCCCACCCAGTCCTGTCATATTTAAACATGTTAAAGACAACGTTAAGTTCTACTCTTCATTTCAAATATATACTAGAAAGCTATCTTGATTCTATTCTCATGCTAAGACCCTTTTCTAAATTTTATTTAATATGTTAGAAATGTGTATATGTGTATATATGTGTTTGTGTGTGTGTGGTTAGTCACATGTATGCACCGAGAGGTTGGCATCTGCTTTCCTTCTTTAATTGTTTCTGTCTTAATTCTTAATTCTTTTTTTAAAAGATATATATACATATATATATATACATATATACAGAGAGAGAGAGAGAGATGTTTTGTCTGCATGTACATTTGCACACCAGAAGAGGGCATTGGAATTCATGACACTATAGTTATAGACAGCTGTGGACTATCATGTGGGTACTAGGAGTTGAACTCCAGACCTCTGGAAGAGCAGCTGCTGCTCTTAATGGTTGAGCCATCTCTCCAGCCCATTGATTCTTAAGACAGAATCTCTCACTAACCTTGTGCTGTGTGACAAAATTTTCTTAGGAGGAATACACACAGACAGACTCACACACACACACACACACAGAGACACACAGAGACACACACTCACAGACACACACACACACACAGACACACACACACACACACACACACACACACACACACACACACATCTACTCACCCCAGATAGGAATCCAATGATAGATCAAAGTATGGATACCACCAAAGTCCAACTTGGTGAACCAATGAGTTTTATTGGGGTTACTTACAGGACTATAGGCAAAGGGTTACTTACAGGACTATAGGCAAAGGGTTACTTGCAGGACTATAGGCAAAGGGTTACTTACAGGACTATAGGTGAAGGGTTACTTACAGGACTATAGGCAAAGGGTTACTTACAGGACTATAGGCAAAGGGTTACTTGCAGGACTATAGGCAAAGGGTTACTTACAGGACTATAGGTGAAGGGTTACTTACAGGACTATAGGCAAAGGGTTACTTACAGGACTATAGGCAAAGGGTTACTTACAGGACTATAGGCAAAGGGTTACTTACAGGACTATAGGCGAAGGGTTACTTACAGGACTATAGGCGAAGGGTTACTTACAGGACTATAGGCAAAGGGTTACTTACAGGACTATAGGCAAAGGGTTACTTACAGGACTATAGGCAAAGGGTTACTTGCAGGACTATAGGCGAAGGGTTACTTACAGGACTATAGGCGAAGGGTTACTTACAGGACTATAGGTGAAGGGTTACTTACAGGACTATAGGTGAAGGGTTACTTACAGGACTATAGGCGAAGGGTTACTTACAGGACTATAGGCGAAGGGTTACTTACAGGACTATAGGCGAAGGGTTACTTACAGGACTATAGGCGAAGGGTTACTTACAGGACTATAGGCGAAGGGTTACTTACAGGACTATAGGCGAAGGGTTACTTACAGGACTATAGGCGAAGGGTTACTTACAGGACTATAGGTGAAGGGTTACTTACAGGACTATAGGTGAAGGGTTACTTACAGGACTATAGGCGAAGGGTTACTTACAGGACTATAGGCAAAAAGGGTTACTTACAGGACTATAGGCGAAGGGTTACTTACAGGACTATAGGCGAAGGGTTACTTACAGGACTATAGGCGAAGGGTTACTTACAGGACTATAGGCGAAGGGTTACTTACAGGACTATAGGTGAAGGGTTACTTACAGGACTATAGGTGAAGGGTTACTTACAGGACTATAGGTGAAGGGTTACTTACAGGACTATAGGCGAAGGGTTACTTACAGGACTATAGGCGAAGGGTTACTTACAGGACTATAGGTGAAGGGTTACTTACAGGACTATAGGCGAAGGGTTACTTACAGGACTATAGGCGAAGGGTTACTTACAGGACTATAGGCGAAGGGTTACTTACAGGACTATAGGCGAAGGGTTACTTACAGGACTATAGGCGAAGGGTTACTTACAGGACTATAGGCGAAGGGTTACTTACAGGACTATAGGCGAAGGGTTACTTACAGGACTATAGGCGAAGGGTTACTTACAGGACTATAGGCGAAGGGTTACTTACAGGACTATAGGCGAAGGGTTACTTACAGGACTATAGGTGAAGGGTTACTTACAGGACTATAGGTGAAGGGTTACTTATAGGACTATAGGTGAAGGGTTACTTACAGGACTATAGGTGAAGGGTTACTTACAGGACTATAGGCAAAGGGTTACTTACAGGACTATAGGTGAAGGGTTACTTACAGGACTATAGGCAAAGGGTTACTTACAGGACTATAGGCGAAGGGTTACTTACAGGACTATAGGTGAAGGGTTACTTGCAGGACTATAGGTGAAGGGTTACTTGCAGGACTATAGGTGAAGGGTCACTTACAGGACTATAGGTGAAGGGTTACTTACAGGACTATAGGTGAAGGGTTACTTACAGGACTATAGGTGAAGGGTTACTTACAGGACTTCTTCTCAAAGACAGCTGCATCACCAAGGCCCACTTCAGCATGAGTGACAGCTCACAGAAGCTGGGAACCTGCAGCACCCTGCACAGCCTGCAGGTGGCTTGAAAGGTTGGAAGGTGTCCCTTCCAACCTCTTCCAGGAGTCTCTGTTGGTGTCTTCTTCCATGCAGCTAGTCTGGTCTCAGAGAGTCTTCTTTGCAGCCATTCTCTCCTCAGTTTCTTCTTTGCAGCTCATCCGCCTTCCTTCTGAGGAGGATCTCAGCTTTTATTGCCTACTCTAGCCAGGGTTGGGGAGTGAGAGGAGAATGTGCTAATGAATCTGTTCAGTTTCAGGGACTTCCTGAAGCTATTTTGAGTTGTTTGCCTTCCTGTTTAAGAAGCTTCCTACAGGATTGAATGTTTTAATCTCAGAGGAAGCTGTTGCACAATTTGGAACTCACAGATTCAGCTAGATTGTCTGCTAGTGAGCTCTAGGAATACTCCTGTCTCTGTTTTCCCAGGACCATGTTACCGAGACCAACCTAGGATATAAGGACTTTATATAAAATTTATGTTTGGATCAAGATGAGTGTTCAAGTTTAATGAACAGGTCTTGTTCATTGTCGTTCGAATCTTAGATGTTCCTTCAATAAAAATCCCAGAGCTAGATTATCAGGGTGAAAGCTGAAAGAT
Organism: Peromyscus eremicus; assembly: GCF_949786415.1. Lineage (NCBI taxonomy): Eukaryota > Metazoa > Chordata > Mammalia > Rodentia > Cricetidae > Peromyscus > Peromyscus eremicus. The sequence goes on from NC_081434.1 coordinate 10,306,218, forward strand.
CAGAGAAGCAGAGCAGCCAGCCACTAGTTCTTACTCTACGAAATCCTCTGTCTAAAGAAAGTGAGTTCCTGCTTCCTCATGCCTTATATACCTTTCTCTGCCCAGACATCACTTCCTGGGGTTAAAGGCATCTGTGCTTCCCAAACAAAGGCATGAGATCTCAAGTGCTAGGGATTAAAGGTGTGTGCCACCACTGCCTGACCTCTATGTCCAATGTAGTGACTGGCTCTGTCCTCCGATCCTCAGGCAAGTTTATTAGGGTACACAATATATCACCACATTTCATCATTCTATTCCCCACTGTCTGCTACAGGGCTTGTCACAGTGTAGGTGCTCCAGATGTTTGTGAACTCTGTTAAACTATTGGTTGATGCTGGACATTTGTTGATGCAAATCCCAACAGCTTGGACTGCGTTTTCCTCGCTCTCTCAAATTTCCCATCCGAACCTTCCATGCTGATCACTGTCTAGTAGCAAAATTCTGAATTTAGCTTAATCTAGACTTACTTCTTGCTTCTAGACTCCTGTTACAGATAAGGTTAATTTGACATAGGGATTTTGAAAAACATTTCTTTACTGTTCTGTTGAAGTGTTATTCCGTATTTGTTACAGTTGTGTTAGTTAGCTTTCCATTTTGGTGACAAAATGCCTGAGATAAACAACTTAAAAGAGAAATAATATTCTTTTGGGTCATGATTATGTAGAGTTGGGAAGCGAGAGCACTCCAGTCTTCAAGAGCTTCCCCAAGGATACCTCAGATTCTCTACCAGCCCACAGTTGTTCCCCTTCCAAGAACACTAGTCACTACCTTGCCTGTTCTCCATAGTCCAGACAGGCCTGGAATCTGTGGCTCTCCTGCCCAGGTTTCCCAAATGACTAAGATTATGGGCCAATGCCAACATGACTGACTCTAATTAAAAAATTAACTCTAGAAAGGCAATACTCTAAAGGTCATTATCTTTCTCCCAAAGAAACTGAGGCTTGGAGACGTTAGAATGAATTTCCTAAGATACATAGTAAGTGGCAGGAAAGATACACAAAAAGTGGCAGGAAACGTGGTCTATATCCAGGGTGTCTGGTTGCAAATAATGGAGTCTGTTGGGAACTGATAAAAAGAGTTGCACACCCAAAGACAAGCCATTACTTGGTGTCTTCCTGGATACACACTAAAGAAAGACTATTACCAAATAAGTGAGGCTTCCAGTTTTCAGGTTGACATGAGAAAAGTGACCTGCTTGTGTGTGTTGGGGGTTTACATTAAATATCATGTAAAAGTTACTCACAGACGACGAAAATGAAAGGAGACGTTCGGCATTAATGCAAAGGAAAAAACCTACACCAATCCCATTAACGTCAAAGAAAGCGGGGGTGGGGGTGGGGGGTGGACAAAAGCAGCATGAGGAAATGGGGACCCTCACTGTGAACCCCAATCATATTTAATCCACCGCAGTGGATATCCTAACTACTATATCATAAAAGTTTGTTTGGTACTGTTACTTGATGAACGTATCAAAAAGAAAACACAGCCAGGTAGCTTGGCTGGGATTTGAAGTATTTGGAAGCAGTGAGCTATTTAAAGATTTATTGTTATTTGAGGACCGAAATAAATCCGATCCTTCCAATTCTTCACCGGGCTCTTTGTTCTTATAGACATGACTGCTAGTTAACTCTCAGATTTTTAGCTCTTGATCACTGGCCGGCGAACTTTGGTGAAACATCTCAAATACTGAACAGGTAAGGAAACTTGGATAATAAAGAAACGATTGGCTATTTCACCTCCGATCTCTGATGGTTGTATTGGTCTCTCTGCGGAGACAGGAAGACACAGTCACAGGATCAAGTACACAAAAGCCGACCACTAAACGATGTAGGCTGTGAGTACAAACTGTAACAACACTTTTTGTTTCCTTTGAGACAGGGATGCACTCTGCAGCCCTGGCTGGCCTGGGGCTTGCTTTGTAGACCAGACTGGTCTTGTACTCACCAACAGCCTCTCTTACACCTGCCTCTAGAGTCCAGGGATTAGCGTGCACCACCCCTACATTTGGCCTTAGTAGGGAATTCTTACTGTAGCGGGGCCCCAAAAGAGCTTGACCACACAGCCGCCATGACAGGCTTAGGGGCCCAGACACAGTTTCTGTGACAGGCTTACTGGCAGGCAACACCAAGATCCAAAAAAGCCTTAAGCTGACACTACCCAGGGATGGGGAAGCACCCAACATCCCAAACATTCCAACCATTAGATAAGATGGCCTGGGTGTAGCACACATCTGTTTTTTGTTTTACAGATAACCCTAGACAATCGGAAATCCCCTCACCCCAACCTCTACTATGATAAAACCCCACCCCACCTGAGCTCAGGGCTCTCTGCTCTCATTGCTGCGTTGGACAGAGACCAAGCCTGGAGCTTGAGGAAAATAAAGGATCTTTGCTTTTACATGTGGGATTCTGTCTCCCTGGTGGTCTTTTGGGGATCCCGGACATCTGGGCATAACACTTAGTAGGACCTAGCTGGAGTAAAGAAGCTGGTTCTAGGCTGAATGAAGGGAGCGAAGTGTCCCTGCCCTGATGCTTTTTAGCAAGGCAAAGATTAGTGCTAAGAAGTCTCAACTAGGACCCTGCCAAAACACCAAAAGATGCAGTGCGCTTGCCCGATCTAACAGCACAACATGAGGATGGGGGAGTGGTGGTGGTGTGTGATGTTTTCAGAGAAATAAACACTCAAGATAGAAAACACGGACCAAGCGGAGGCAAAGGTTTTTATTTAGCATAACCGCGTCGCCTGCCTGCAAATCCCAGCATTCTCTCCGACCCTGGCAACCAATGAGCAAGCTCCAGGTCAAGCAGCCAATCCCGTCCTTCGCGTATCGCCCGGTTGAATTGTGGGAATTGTGGTTTTCACGTGGCAACCCCTCCAGCATGGTTGTCGGGGCACAGTCCCGGCCACGCGTACCGTGCGGAAGGAAAGCTCATTTTACAGTGCTGCCGTGGGCCTGCACGTCAGCTCTGAGCATCGTCCCTCACGAGCCTCGCGCGCTTTAAAACGCATCCATCTTTTTTTTTTTTCCTCCCCCCCACATCCACCCCCATAATGCCCGACGGAGGAGGACACGCAAGCTCCCTCGGAAGAACTCCGGCCTTGCTAAGCTCACGGCCCGTCCTTTAACCGTCGCTTTAAGGTCTCGCGAGACAAGGCCCTGGAAGGCGTGGTCCTTTCCTCCCCACCCCCGGAGGGCGGTCCGCGCGAAGACAGACATTGGAGCCAGCCAACGGGGGCGTCTCCTTCGGCGGCGCCTGCGCAGAGCGCTGGGGACGGCCTCGGTGAACTCTGACCCCGCCTCCCCGCAGCGCCCTGCGTCGGCCGCCCTCCCCTCTCCGGTTCTCTTCTTCCCCCCTCCCCAGCCCCAGCCCTCCCAGCGAAGGAGGCGGGCTTTGGCCTCTTGCCCTAGGGAGCGAGTGCGGAGCGAGTGGGAGCGCGACGGCCCGAGAGCGCAAGTGTCTGGCTTCCCGGCGAGGCCCAGCCGTCCGTCCCGCCGCCCATGAGCTCGTTGCTCCGCGAGCAGCAGCGCCGTCGTCGTTAGGCCGTCCCTGTCTCTCTGGTCCGCCCTCCCCGTCCCCTCACTCCCTCCCCCGGGACAGGCACCCCTCCACCACCACCACCGGCACCCCTACCCCACCCCGTCTGGCCGGGGAACCGGGCAGATCGTGTCGAAGCGCCTTCCCCACCCCCACCCCCCACCCCCCCAGTCCCGTGTCGCGCTGCGACCCTGGAAGCGGGCGCCGCCGCCAACGAGAGGAGGAGCCCCGGCCGCCGCGGGTCCCAGCAGCCACCGAGCCAGCAGGCGGGATCGAGGCCGGCAACATGGCGAGCGCTTCGTACCACATCTCCAACTTGCTGGAAAAAATGACATCCAGCGACAAGGACTTTAGGTGAGACTGGGAAATCCGACCCTCACCCCACCTCGGTGGGGGAAGGTGGCGGAGGGCAGACGCTGCCGCCGCCGCCGCCGCCGCCGCCGCCGCCCGGGCCTCGCGGCAGGCCCTGCCCCACCCCTCAAGTCCGGCGGGTCTCCAGCCACCCCCTCCCCCATCTTTCCCCTAGGCCGTTGTCCGCTGTGGCCACCGGGTCCCTTCTGCGTCCCCCCCCCTCACCCCCCTGCACCCCCATCGCATCCTTTGTCCACCCCCAGGGACACGATGCGAGCGTCCCAGGTAACGCCGAGGGCCGCAGGCACCCGCTCGGCTAGGGAAGGAGTCTTTCCCGGCCCGGGAGGCGAGCGGCCGGCCGGGCCTAGTCCCCGGCCCTCCCGAGACACCAGGCCGTCCTGGCGCTTTGGGGACAAGCTTGCTGCTGCTCACCAGCCACGCAGCAGCCGCCTGCTTTCCCGCGGATGGGAATGGGTGCGACGATCAACTTTTTTTTTCTTTTCTTTTCTTTTCTTTTTTTTTTTTTTGAGACCTCCGCTGATTGGATTATAGACTTTTTTCACCCCCTTTTGGATAATTGTTGTGCTGGAAGGTGGGGAGAAGGGGGAAGGGAGCCTGGGTGGGGGAAACTTGGCCTGCGGGGTTTTTTTTTCCCGCCAGCGTCGCTGTCACTTTCCCAGGTCAGGTGAAACCCCACTCAGGATCTCCGGGTTTCACTCCCCTATCCCTGTACAGAATCATGGCCAGAGGGCTGGTTGGTGGGCCTTTTGCCAAAGCATCCGAATCTTGGAAAAGAGGGGCTGGTGAGCCGTGAAGCTTAATTGTAGAGTTGTGTTGTGGGAGACCTGCACTATTGGTTCTTCTTTCTGTGCATATTGAAGGTGTTATATTTTCACGGATTAGCTTAGTCTGTGTTTTGTTTTTGTTTTTTTTTTTCCACGATACACTGTTACACATCCTTCATGACTTAAATAACCCTTCTGTCAAAAAAAGAAAAAAAAACTATTACTTTGATACACAAGTTTTGTTCTGCAGTGCTTTGGGAGATACAGTATTGTGTACATTTAAAAAGAACAAGTAGTCTTTGGTTGAAACTAACCTAGGAGCTTGGGTTCTGCTGTGTGAACTGTTTTAGTTTTAGCACCTGAAGATTTGTCCACATTCCATCAGAAGCAATTTTCCGATCTGTGAAAGGAGACCCCTGGGGAAAATAATGCCTTTGTTCCTAGATAAAGTCATTAAAGTGGTCAGGGAAATAAATACAGGGTCGTTTCTGTGACCCAAAACCACTAGGACCTTAATTCTTTTTCCTTTCTACTTAGGGATCTTCTGAGTCTTAACTTTTCATTTAAAAAAATAAAAAGTCGTTTCCTCGAAGATTTCAGTGTTGTGATGTGGGGGAAAGAGAGCAACATGTTTGTTGGAAGCATTTTGAAGTTTTAGATTTGTTTGTTTCTAGGACCCAAATTAAAGATTGAAGGGATTGTTACTAGACTTTTGGGGGTTAGAATGAGTTTGATTCCTTCTGGATCTTTGCTTTCTCACAGTTGAAGTCTTGACTTTGAAATAAATGAAACACATGTAAACTCAACTATATGAGGTGTGGATGTTAAATCCCTCCTCACTCATGTCCGGTGGCCTCTTCCTGTAGAAGTACTAAGTTTCACTCTGATTCTCTTTGCTTCAAGGCAGTACCTTTGCTGGGATCATACAGTTTTGTTAATTATAGACTCATGGATGAATATGTTTTGAAAGACTACAATCCTTTCCTGTGGTGATACAGTTCATGCACCTATTGATTGAAGGAATTTCCTGTAAATGAATGTGTACATACTTGGGTTTTTCTTTTATTTTGAAAACAAACTGCTATGAAAGAAATAATGATGCTTGATGCCAAGCTACACTGATTTTTCTACCTTAGGTTGGAGTGAGTCAAAACATTGACAAAACTATTGGCTACAGTTCTAGAATTTGGTGAACGTTATCTTTAGTAACAGCAACTTCCTTTAATTTAACATTATTACATTTTTTATTAACTCTTTCTTGGGGCGGGGTTCAACATAGGGTTTCTTTGTGTAACAGTCCTGGCTGGCCTGGGTCTTGCTCTGTAGATCAGGCTGGCCTGGAACTCATCTACTTTACAAATATTTGGGACTAAAGCACTCTACACATTAAATATTAAACATTTTTAAAGATTAATCAACACGTTTGAACTCAAGTCTTTTGAAGAGTTTTCTATATTTTCATTGTATAGACACATCATTTTTTTAAATCATGCTTGGTTCTCATTAGATGTTTATTTTTGGGGTAAATACCAAGATTTGTGGCTAAATATTTTTAAATACTTCATTGCCAGAAGGTTTGAAGACAGGCTAAGCAGCATTATGTAATGTCTGACTTGCTCTGGGCACCCCTTGAGCTCCAGAAGAGCAGTTAGGTTTGGCCCAACACAAAATTGTGAGGCATGCTGTTTTGCGGTTTTTGAGGTTTTATATATAACTGTTGTGTGGCTCTCTGGGATGAACTTTGTAAGTGACAATGTCATGTCACAATGTCAGAAGCTTGGACATGCTCAGAAGGAAGACAGAAGGAAGGAAGAACTATTCTCTCATGGTGCAGTACAGAGGATTAGGTCTAGTTATCAGATCTGGGTTCTAGTCCTGTGTGATTCTGTAAATTGTGAGGTCTTGGGAAACCTATCTAACTTGAGATTCAGTTTTCACTGCCAGAAGGCTTCATTATGTGTGGTCACAAAATCCTGAGGCTAGGTCTTTTTAGACAGCAGCACAGTCCATTAAGGCAGAAAAGGTAAACAACGATCTATTTGTGGAATTTAAATTGTAGGCTCATTTTATTTAAATAAATAAATAAAACCTCTACTAGCTCTTTAATTTTAGAGTTTTGAAGATTGGTACTGGTGTTGTGAATAAAGGAAGCATGAGGAGGTGAAATATGAACTTGGAAGCTAATGAGAGGGGACATTGGAATGTCCCAATGTCTAGGATGGATAATACCTGTCACCTACTTGCTTTGATTCAATTAACGCTTTAGAAGAAAAATAAAAAATTATTCATTGTCAGTATACCTGAGAGCAGTTCACATTACTTCCCCCCCCCCCAAAAAAAACCCACTTGACTGTGCTCAGACACCTCTCCCCCAGACTTTATATCAATATAAACTAGATACTTGGGTCCATAGAGCTTTAGGGGTGTGTGCAAGAACCAAAGAGTACAAATGAACTGATAACAGTTAGCAGTCAGCAGATTCTATAGATAACAGTGAAAGCTTTAGTAATAGATAACTCTGAGTATTCCGTTTATGATTTTTTGTTTTGTTTTTTGTTTTTGTTTTTCGAGACAGGGTTTCTCTGTGTAGTTTTGGTGCCTGTCCTGGATCTTGTTCTGTAGACTAGACTGGCCTTGAACTCACAGAGATCCACCTGGCTCTGCCTCCCTAGTGCTGGGATTAAAGGCGTGCACCACCACCACTGCCTGGCCCGTTTATGAATATTAATAGTAAATATTCAGTGGGTTGTAATAACTTATGAGCTTTATCCACCTGATTTCGGTTATCCTTCTCTCTGGTAAAGTGGATAGTAACAACCTCTATTACATTTTGGAAACTTAAGAATTGGGTAAGGATTTGCTGGAAGTCGGATAGTAGAGCTGGGATTTCTCTTTATGCATGAGTGTCTGGTACCTGTTCTGTGTTAGTTCTCAGGACCTTGACTTATGGACATTCTGAGTCAGGTTTTAAATTTCAGTTGCTTCTAAAATCAGGTTGATGGAATGTTTGTTCTAGAAGACAGTTTAGTTCCTGTAGTAGAGCTTTGGGGAGTTTGGGCTCTACTGCTTATCCCCAGAAAATCTGCTCGATGAATGATAGAGGTGTGTAATGTCAGCAGTAAGTAGGTGTCTGGTAGTAAGTGACAGAGGATTAAAGCAAAGAGATGTCATGTCTGTGCTGATCTTACTGAGGTCTTGCTAGCAAAATTCTTGGCAGAGAAAAGTATGAAAACACATGACCTAAAACACGATTGAGGGGAAGGGAGAAGATGGTTTATCCTATAGCTGGATAGTCATTGGTTCAGCAGAGTCCTTAAGAATAGGGACCTGATTGTTAAAAATACTTGGGTTATTTTATTTTGTGTGTATGAATGTTTGGCCCACGTGTACGTATGTGCACTATGTGTGTGCCTGGGGCCCTCGGGTCAGAAGAGGATATTGGATCCCCTGGAACTGGAGTTATGGATGTTTGTGAGTCACTGTGTAGGTGCTGGCGACTGAACCCAAGTTCTCTCTAAGAGCGACAGCAACTCTTTAACCTCGGAGCTATGTCTTCAGTCCAGGGACTTGGTCCTACTTCATACTACTTTTACTTAGTTCGTTGGACAGCTGGCTTCTGTGAGAGCTTGTAATGCTTGAATTGCCTTTTAGTTCCAAGGTTAAGGAAGGAAAAAGCATGCAAGAATTTTGAGAAACCTCTTCAAGAAATCATTATAAGACAACTCTGTGCTGCTTGATACAATCTTGAGATAATTTATGATGTTGATAGTAGTTGTTATAAAGTTTGTTTATATTGTTTTGAATACTAGAGGGTGTTTCCCTTTGGAAACTTGAAGGTTAGTAAAAATGTCATCTTGGAGTGGGAAGGGAACTTGGAGAGTGTTGCGTAGCTGAAAGTGGGTTTTCACATAATCATAAAAAGAAGTGTAGCCTCACCACTTGATTGATTGCCTTTCTTGAAGAGCAGGTTTAAAGAGATGATAAGGTGATTTGGGATACTTTGTACATACTCTAAGGCAGATAGGTGATGGTTACAGCTTGCTTGATCTTCCTGTATGCCTGTGTGCAGACGGCTCAGCAGTGGGGAGAGTTCAGGCCTGAGAAGGGGGAGAAAGGAGTGTCATAGAGGAAACTTGTCTATATAGATAGATTACTCCAGGCTTATTCATAGCTCTAGTAAATACACGAGGAAAAGGTGGTATGTGCATAAAATCTTTGAAAGATAATTGCTGCATGATGCATTCTGGCTAAGTCGCCTAGATCTCTGCTGTAGTTAAGAGTAAAGTTGTGTTTATGTATGAGGGGGAGGTGGTGAAAGTTACTCATTGTACAGCACAGTATGCCACGTTCTGATGTCATTTCTGCTTCTGTGTGCTGAATTGACCTGGAATGAGTAACCTCTCCCCTCTGGAAGCTCAAAGCAATAGAGTAAGTCAGGTGTGTAGGTTCTGGATTCTGACTCTGGTAAGTCACTGTTTGAAGAGCTTCCCATGAGCTCTTGCTGCTGACGCCTCCACTACCACTCGGCCCCCAAACACTTGTTGACTGTGTAAGTAAGGTGTCTTGCCTGCAGAGTAGGTCCACTAGAGAATTGCTTAACAGGCTGGAAGTTAGCTCTGCGTCTCATCTTAAATCTCCTTTAGCCTCATGTTAGCTTATTAAATTAATGTTTGCTGGAAATTGCAAATAGAACAGCACCTGGATGCAACTCTTCTTCAGCCTTCCTCTAGTAAATATTTCTCAAATTAGTCTCCTGGTCTTAGTCCCTTCTGAAGTCTGATCTGCTCTGTCCATTAGATATTTCCCCCTAAAAATCATAGCTTTTTTTTTTTTTAACTCTCTTACTAATTCTGATTGACTACAAGAAAGACTTGGAACATCAAAGCTGGTATCTGAACTTATTAAAGTCACTCTCCCTAAAATCCCTAACAGTCTCTTCATGTAATAGATTGAGTGCATGTCTTTTGTTTTGTATTTAAACAGCACACTTGAAGTTTTCTTAAGTGCCATCCCTGATATCATTTAGTACCTCCGAAAGCTGTGAGTGTCTCAGAAAGAGGCTGTTGGAAGGAACCTCTTTATTTGAGTCATGTTTATAAAGGCAAAGGAAGCAGTTTTGCTTTAAATTGGGTGTTGTCAGAAAGGGGACAGTTGTATAATTGCATCTCAATAAATGTGACGGGGAGAACATAAGAGTGGAAAAACTGGATCACTAGGAAGAGAGGGGGATATATGATAGTTTTCATTACTATAAACTTACCTGCAGTGGATGTTCTTTCAGATTAAGTCCAAGGAAACAATATGCTGTAGATGGAAGCATCTCATCAGTTTGTAGTTAACTAGGGTTTAGGTGTGGGCCTCAGATCGTTGGTTTCTTTCTTTTTTTTTTTTTTTTTTTTTTTTTTTTTTTTTTTTTTTTTTTTTTTGGTTTTTCGAGACAGGGTTTCTCTGTGTAGCTTTGCGCCTCTCCTGGAACTCACTTGGTAGCCCAGGCTGGCCTCGAACTCACAGAGATCCGCCTGGCTCTGCCTCCCAAGTGCTGGGATTAAAGGCGTGCGCCACCACAGCCCGGCCAGATCGTTGGTTTCTTAATGGCGTGGACTATTGTGTTTTTTCAAAATTTTCAGCCGCTACTTCTGACTAGTGGCAAAGTTGAGCCATAGGACATTAATTTGTGGTGTTCATGTCTTCATATTTGTTTGCTTCTGTTGCTTACCGTTAGAGGCATACCCAGTCAGGATAGTTTGGAGTTAACCCACGTTACTCCCTGTCGCTCTGGTGTTAACAGTGCTGCTCCATAACATGGAGACTATTCCTCTCACAGAGATGCCCACAGCTTTTGTTCTTCCTCCTTGGCATCAGGAATGCTCTCTGATTCAAGTCTTAAGTCTCTTTCCACTTTCTCCTAGCTCTCTCTGTCCCTGTGTGTAATCCCTTATTTCTTTCTTTACTTTCTGTCCCTGTATGTAATTGACTCTGAAGAGAACTATTAATTTTACCCCTTAAATTCAAATACAAGGATTTGGCCCTTAGTGTTTGTAGTATCATGTTCTGGAAAATTTCCTCAAATCTGAATTAGCAGACATTGAACCCCAAATCATTGCTTTTAAGGAGATTATGAAGTTTGATTTCTGTGAGCCTCTGATTCCTGCATTTTTATTAGTTGATATGTTAGTAGTTTTGTTTTATGTCTACTTGCATTTAAAAACACTTTATTTAATATGGTTGATTAAACAGTGAACTCAGTCAATAGCAGTTTAACACATGCATGAATGAAGCTTATTTAACATGTTTTTTTTTTCCAGAAGGCACATCACAGCCCTTTTGTATGTGGGAATGCTAGACAGTTCTTCAGATTATGCCTGAGGGCCATGATAAGCAGCAAAACCATCAGCTGAAAGCGTAAACATGGACCACAAAGCTCTAACTAACCCAGAGACGATTAGTTGTCTGTGATAGGGAAGTTGAAGGCAGAACCCTCCCCCCCCCTGCAGTGAAGTGTTGGATGACTGGAACTTGTCATCACTTTGCAGCTCTCTGCAGGTGGTTCCGGAGTGGGGAGGGTTTGTGTAGGGCTTTCTGATTTCTAACAAGTTAATTCACAGGTGTAAGCCTGTGTTTACCCCTGCCCATTTCCATTCGTCACTCATTTAGTCTGTGTTGTCTTTGTGTGCTGTATCCTAACCTGTCTCTAGTCCAGCTAACTGATGGTTGACTCTCCGAAGTGTGGTTATGGCTCTTCTGGAAGGCAAGTCTAGTATTTCTCTTCCCAGCTCTGTCCCACATGTCTTTGGGTAGCTTCCCAGTACTCTTAATCCAAGGTCCCAAGTCCTGGGATAGTCTACAGATCTCTTTTATTCCCAGCCCTTGGTCACCTGGTGTCAGTTTTTTCCCTTTTCCAGAATAATTCTGTCTTCTCATCATAGCTCAGCATTCCTTGATATGGGTATCAGGACATTGTGCTTTCTTTTAAATTTTCTTAATTTTATTTTTTGTGAATGGATTCCCTCTGTTCTGTGTGAGTGGATATACGTTAGTGTGTATTTGGGGAAGGGGGTGTCCTGTAGAGGACAGAATAAGGAATCACATCCCTTGGAGCTAGAGTTAACTGTTGTGAGCCCCCCCCCCCCCCCCCGGTATGAGTGCTGGGATCCAAACTCTGGTCCTTAGGACTCAGCACATTTAACCACTTACCCATCTCTCCATCTGCAGTTTTCTTGATGGGACTTTGCTTTGCTTTGTAGTATTTATCTCACTTCATAATTGTGCAAGTATTTGTTCATATATGAAGCCTTAAAAATATTTCCCTTACTGGATTGTATTGTAAATTCTGAAACAACAGAGACTGGCATCTGCTATGACTAGCCCCTGTAACCTTAGCAGTTTGTAGAATGCCTGGTATGTTGATTTCTTAGTACGTGATTAGTGAAGACCTGGGACCGTTTCCAGCTTCACTTTAGCCTGCGTTTCCATTCTCTCAGATTAAATTTCTCTCCACTTGGTTCTGTGCTCCAGACACACTGAACAGCTAGGCTTTATTCTCATGGGCTCTGGACCCCTCCACCACCCTTACCAAAAGAGAAAGATAAGTCCTAGGACAACTTCCCCATTAAACCCCTGTTCCTGCTCTGAGAGCTCAACCAGCAGGCGCTTTGTTGGATGTGATTGTTTGGATAGTCTCAGTAAGTGTTGTCTTGTCTTGTTAAGACAGTGTCTCATGTAGCTTTGTCTAGCCTCAAAGTCATTTAGCTGAGTATGACCTTGACCTGTCCTTCTGCACCTGGGATTATAGGTATGCATGCCATGCCAGGGTGCTTTTTGGTGTTAAAAATTTGTAAGAAGAATAAAAGAAATAATTTTAAAAAGAGATGAATGTATTTGAAACTTTAGATGAAACTAATAAATTCTTGGAAAAAGTTGTAAGGATGAGATTTTGTCTATTTATGTCTGTCCCATTAGATGAAAAACAGCAGACTGAATGTGTGTGTGTCATCTCTGCCTTAGAACCTAGAACAGTAGAGTGTACTGGAGTCTTCCAAATTAGCTTTTCAGCCTGCTTGAAAACAGCTTTCTGACTGGCTGAAAAACTTCCTTCCAAGAGTGTTTATTATGCAGGTTTTTATATAGGACTAGGAAAGAAACTTCCAGAACTGTCTGTTTCGGCATCACCACTGAGAGGTAATCTTGGGATTATCATACTTTCATCCAGATTTTCTGATGTTCAAAAATCATGTTGATAACTTTGCTGATTCTTTTCAACCTTAAAAATGATTTAGCTTTTAATCACTGGGGTTTTGAAAATCAATAGGCTTCTTTATTACATGTTTTTGATGTCAAATTGGAGGCTGGTTGACCCTTTGCTTGTGCTTAGCTTAGTCTTGGCTTTCTAGTTTACTAGACAGTGAATAAGTAGAAGATGAGTGAAAGAATGTACCCATTCTTGTATCCAGTAGAACCCATCAGAACTATCAAACACCTTGTTATTGAGATTGTCTACTTTTTTTTTTTAACTTGAATTGATTATTGTTACTGGACTCAACAGCTGGCATTACAAAATGCTGAGAGGTTGTAAACTAGTGAGTATTTAGTGTGTTTTATTTAAGGAAAGCATGCTAAAATGTTTTCAGTGCTTTGTGTAGTGTTTTGAATAAGGATGGCCCCATTGGAGGTACCATATTTGAATGCTTAGTCACCAGGGAGTGGAACTCTTTGAAAGGATCCTAAGGGTTCGGAGGTATGGCCTTGTTGGAGCCAGTCTATCACCCTGAGTAGCTTTAAGGTTTCAAAACAGCCAGTCCCAGTCTCTCTCTTTTCTCCTGTGGATCAGGATGTAGAGCTCTCAGTTACTGCTCCAGTGCCTGCCTGCATGCCACCATGCTCCCTTCCATGATAATGGACTCACTCGCTGAAACTGTAAGCAAGCCCCCAGTTAACTGCTTTTTCTCGTAAGAGTTGCCTTTGGTCATGGTGTCTCTTCATAGGAATGGAATAGTGACTAAGACAATTAATATACCTTCATTAAGGTATTATGCAGTTCTCCCCACTTCAGAATATTAATCAAAACTTTGATTTTAATATTGCTTTTTATTTTATTATATAATGGGAGGAGCTTCAAAAAGTGCCTGTCTAATTTATCTCCTATTGCCTCAATGTGAACGTAAGTTTTTCTTTAGCAGTTTTATGGAACTTGAAATAAAATAAATATGAAACCTGAAATAAAAATTGAAAGACTTGGTAAAAATTGAATTACATGCTTTTATGTAGTTTAAAATTGATATTGGTGTTAAATGGATATTGATTCCTAATTATTGAAATTATCCTTAAAATTACCTTAAACTAATCACTTACTAAATTGTCTTGCCAGCTGTTGAGAGGCCAGGGATTAGGGAAACGTTCATTGGCTTTTAACAGCTCTTAGTGCTGTATTTGCATGGGATCAACCTGTATCCAGCAACATTAATTTTAAACAATGTTTTTGTTAACCTATATGAGGGAAGGAAATCTAGAACTTCACATTTTCCTTTTCTGAATATCCAACCCTTTTACTAAAAATGTGATCAAAGTTTCTATATTATTATTTTGATTTGTATGTGTATGAGTGTTTGTCTACATGTGTGTCTCTACTGTATACATGTTTGGTGCCCACAAAGGCCAGAAGAGGGTGTTCAATCCTCTGGGATTGGAGTTACAGACAGTTTCAAGCTGCCATGTGGGTTCTGGGACTTGAACCCAGGTTCTCTGAAAAAACAGCCAGTGCTCTTAACTGCTGAGCCATCTCCCCAGCCCCTGTCTATTTTGAAAATATACTTAGATAACTAGTAATTTGTATATATAATCTAGTAATTTATAATACATAATCCCCCAATTCAACACTCATATCATGCAAGAAAGATATTTTTGGTGTTTGTGGTTAAGGTTTTTGTAAATCAAATTAAATTAAAATCCCATGCAAAGAATATGGAGCCACCACCCACCCTCACTGCCGCAAAAGTAATAGTGCAATTAATGAGACTGGAAGAACATTCACTAAAGTCTTGTTAGTAAATTGAAATCAAGATTGATCCAGGAATAATTTGGTTAGAGACTGATGTAAGAGCACATCAGAATTGTAAAAGTGCCTCTCTGAAGGGCTGGAGAGGTCTCGTATCAGAGGTTGAGAGCATGTGTTACACTTGTAAAGGACCTGGGTTGGATTCCCAGTACCCACATGGTGACTCACAGCATCTGTAACTCCAGTTCCAGGGAATCCAACAGGCATACACATGGTACACATACATGCATGCAGATAAAACATTCATACACATAAAAGTATAAGTAAATCTTAATTTCTTTAAAAAGTGCCTTTCTGAAAACATTGATTTTTAAGTATAGTCTGTTACTCTTTTCTTTGTAGCATTTAAATTTATGACAACTTAAGTAGTTGAGTGTTTTATAATATATCGTACTATGTTTCTTTTGCAAAATGAAACATCACTAAGTATGAGGAATCAGTATTTTAATGCTTTAAATTCTCTCTGTCTCTGTCTCTTTTGGGGTGAGGGGTTTGAGACAGGGTTTCTCTCTGTGTAGCCCTGGCTGTCCCGGAACTCACTCTGTAGACCAGGCTGGCCTCGAACTCAGAAATCTGCTTACCTCTGCCTCCCAAGCTTGGATTAAAGGAGTGCGCCACCACTGCCCGACTAAGTTGTTTGAACTTTGTCAATTTTACCAGGTTTATGGCGACAAATGACTTGATGACAGAGCTGCAGAAAGACTCCATCAAGCTGGATGATGACAGCGAGAGGAAAGTGGTGAAGATGATTCTGAAGCTGCTGGAAGATAAGAATGGGGAAGTACAGAACTTAGCTGTCAAGTGGTAAGCGGGCTCTGCATGCCCATCTTGAAAAGCTCGTGTTCAAGTCTGATGCTCTTTTCTGAAGGTTTCTGTTGGAATGTTTAGGTTACTGTAAACGTTGAGTGACTGCATGAGATGAATGCAGGATGTTTCATTACAGACTCAGCTCATTAGTGTGGACTTCCATGAGATTATTCAACTGTTAGGAAGTATATGTAGAGAAATCCAGAAACAGTGCTTTTCGTGTGACCATTGCCTATTTTGTTTTGTTTTGATTTGATTTTGGTCTGCATCTGAAATTCCCACTCTAGTTGAGGTGAAATTCAAAACCAGAGATTCAGTGAAAAACAAAACTTAAATCTTAGAAAATGACAGCAATAAAGACTGTGTGTGCATGCCTGAAATCACAGGAGGCAGAGGCAGGAGGATCACACATTCAAGACCGCCAAAGGGTTCATTACGAAGCTCCTTTCTCGGGGGGTGGGGGGTGGGGTGGGGTCAAATAAGAGGCAGACAGCGGTTAAAACCAGAGTGAACTTGGTGTGATGCTGTGATCATAAGGACTTGCTTGAAATTGCAGAAATTCCAGTTGTTTTTTAGTATGCTTCTACTGAGCGCTTCTTACTAGTTCAGTTCTTGGCAGTTGCATTTATTCCTAAGAGTGTAGAATTTGAGTTCTCAGTAAACTCTTTTTGAGCCGATTTAAGCCCTGCATGTAATCCCAGGTACTCAGGAGGCTGAAGCAAGAGGGTCTCCAGATTCAAGGCCTACCTGGCGACTTAGTAAGACCTTGGCTCAGAACGAGGAAGTGGAATAAGACCTGGAAGAACAGCTCGTGGGTGAGGGTTTGCTTAACATGTGTGATATCCTAGCTTCTTCCTCAGGGCCACAAACAATAAAGAATTATTGAGTCCGTTAATTTGTGGGCGCTAAATCTTAGAAACTAATGTAGAAAGGAAGGTAGTTTCATTTGTGAAATTCACTGTCATTGTACACATACATCACTCAGTATCTATCCATTTAAAGCTTTGTTCCATTGCTGCCTTATTGGATTTGTATAAAGCTTTCACATGAGTTTTTGCCTAGTCATTTCGATTTCTGTCTATAAGAAGAGCCTGTAAAAGGTGAGATATCATTGGTTGACATAGAAATTTTAGACTTGCAGTGCACATTTACTTAACCCTGAGACCTTTACAAGTTTAAAATAAAACAGGTCTGTAACAAGTGCTGTATCCCTGGCGATTTGGCTCAGCAGGTCCAGGCGCTTGCCGCCAAGCTTGAAGGTTTGAATGCAGTCTCCAATTCCCACAGTTTGTCCCCCATTTTCTCTCATGCACTCTCGCACATAGTGGAAGGATATTTAAAGTGGGATAAAATATACGGATATTTGTACAGGAATCTTTTCATCTTTTTTGTTCGTTTTGTTTTGTTTTTCGAGATAGGGTTTCTTTGTGTAGCCCTGGCTGTTCTGGAACTGTTCTCTGTAGACCAGGCTGTCCTCAAACCTGGAGATCTGCCTGCCTCTGGTGGGATTAAAGGTGTGTGCCACCAAGTCCGTGAATCTTTAGCTCTTTTAATGATCTCTTTTATGTTTTTGCATTAATAATTAAAGAGATTGGGGAGCTTGATGGTAGAGTTCTTACTTAGCATGTGTGAGTTACTAGTTGATCCCTAGCACTATTAAAAGATGGGGAAGAAACTTTTATATTATATTTCTAAAGGACTTAGGATACAAGCTTTTCTGTTACAGTGGTAAATCACTAGCCAAAGGCAACTTAGGAAGGATTTTATTTCATCTTATAAGTTGTAGTCCATCATGGAGCAGAGCCAAGACAGGAACTCAAGGCAGGAGTTTGAAGTAGAAACTAGACAAAAGCTAATTAACCAGCTTTCTCTCAGGGTCACATCCAGCTCCGTTTCCTAGTCAGCCCAGGCCAGTCTGCTTAGGGATGATACTGCCCATCACCTGACAGTCAAGAAAATGCCCCATAGACTACCACTGGCCAATCTGATGAACCTTCCATCAGTTGAGGTTACTTCTTTATTCTGTCAAGTTCAAAAGATAGCCATCATTGGCAAGGACTAAATAGTAAGAATCTTTCTGTGTGGTTAGAAGATGTCCAAGTGGAGTGTCCTTCTTTTGATAAAGGTAAAGCTGTGGAGTATTTCCACTGCAAGAAGACAATGGAAAAAGAAGACTCAGAATGGAGTCTTAATAACAGAGGGTAGTAAAACCCCCTTGTCCTTAGGAAACGGGGTGGAAAAGGAGAAGTGACACAAGACAGACGGGTCATAAAGGAGTCCATGGGTTCTGCCAGTAGCACACGAATTGTTCTCTAAACGTATGTGTACATAGGTAAATGGTTTCTTGGCTATGCCTATTATTAGACCGAACATTAACCTCTCACACCCGTGCACCTCCTGCAGCTGGTTTTTGTGGTCGTTTTAGTATTTGTGATTTCTCACAACTGTGTAGTACTCTGTTTGTCAAAAAAGCGAAAGAGTTTTCTTTTAATGCTGGTATTTTTTTTTTAAATTTATTTTACTTAACAAATAAATGTAATAATAAACGAAAACATCTTGGATAAGCCAAGAAACAGAGCCCCAGGAAAAGGCACGAGAATCTGAGACCCACTCGTTTGCACATTCAGGAGTCCCATAAAAGTACTAAACTGAGCCAGGCGGTGGTGTTGCACGCCTTTAATCCCAGCACTTGGGAGGCAGAGGCAGGTGGATCTCTGAGTTCGAGGCCAGCCTGGTCTACAAAGCAAGATCCAGGACAGGTACCAAAACTACACAGAGAAACCCTGTCTTGAAAAACAAAACAAACAAACAAAAAAATTAAAAAAAAATTTTTTTTAAAGTACTCAACTGAAAGCTATAATATATGTGCAGAAGACCTAGTGCAGACCCGTGCAGGCCCTGTGACTGCCGCTTCAGTCTCTCTGAGTTCATGAGCTTTACCCAGGTCATTTGGAGAGCCTTGTTCTAGGAGCTGTTTCACATTATGTGTTCTGGTCAG
This sequence comes from Peromyscus eremicus, assembly GCF_949786415.1. Lineage (NCBI taxonomy): Eukaryota > Metazoa > Chordata > Mammalia > Rodentia > Cricetidae > Peromyscus > Peromyscus eremicus. Next base: position 10,324,785 of record NC_081434.1, read on the forward strand.
AGTGTGGCTGTTTACTGGGTTACAGACTTTTCCAGCTTTTAGAATTGGATTCATCTTTATTATCAAGTTGTAGGATTTTTAAAGTATGTTTTTATATCAATCCATTGACATTTATTTTGTAATTATCTTCTAATTTGATGACTTGTGATTAATTTTGATTTTTAAGTTTGATTTAACTTACAAAGTGTTTATTTTGTAGTTATTTTTTCATGTCCTAAGAAATGTTTGATTTAGTTTACAAAGATTTTCTCCTAGGTGTGGTTTTCATTTTTATTTTTAGTTCTGTGAACTGTGTGGAACTAATTGTATGGAGGAAAATGTAAGATCGGGGCTGTTCACTTCTTCTCATATGGATGGGTAGCTGTTGCAGCACTCTGTGTTGAAAAGATCTTCCTTTCCCCCAGTGGACTGACTTCAGAATTTACCTGCCATCTTTGAAAAAGAAAAAAGCAATCAGTATGAAAGTGTGTGTTTCAGACTTTTGTGCTCTATCGACCCATCTGTCTGTCCTTAACAACAGTATTATGCTGTTATATTGTCATTGTTCTGGGCTTTTCCACTCTGGTCCTGCTAAGAGTTTAGACCAGATCAGTCTAAATCAAGTGGAGGAGCTATTAGTCTGCGTAGCAGCGTTCCTGCCTATTTTCATTGTCTGCCAGTACCTCATCTGCTTTCCCAGATGTCAGTGATAGATGTCTACAGATGTTGTCAAATACTTGATGTATAGTAAGTCTGAAGTAATGTGGCTTACGTTGTCTAGCTTGGTTTTTTTTTTTTTTTTTCCTATCTTGGGACTATATTGTTTCTTTAAAAGCCCTTATTTTAATCACTGTCTATTTCTATATTTAAAATGTCAACATGTTCATCTGCAGATATAATTATGGCAAAGCTGGAGGAATGTTTGAGAAGAACCCACGTACTACTAGTGTTCTGTCTTTCAACTGTGAACCACGGCTTCTCATATCTGTTCGTTACATTAATTTTTGTTAAATCCTTGGAGCTTAGTACATAACAGTCACTTCAGTGTGAATCTCTCTTTAAGTCCTGGTTATTATTTTTTGGGTATTGGAGATAGATCTTCTCTGGTGTTTGGTTTGAATAATCTATTGACTGAGAGGGATCTTAAGATTTCTATGGTACTGTGCCATTTCTTCTTAGTAATATCAATCTTCTTTTCATGCATTTAAAAGTCTATGCTGTTAAAGGTGAAATGACTGATGTTTAAACAATAAGGAAGCCTGTACTCAAACTGGCCACTTGGTTGTGATAAGTGCATGATTATTGCAGTAAGGAGAGAGATTGGATTCACCGGTGACTAAAAAGGCCAAGAAAGCAGAAGGGGGACATTAGGAGATGGGAAATAACACAGGAGGAGACATGAGTGAGGGGATTCTTAACTTACTGATTGGCTCTGCATACTTGCCCAGCAAAGATGGAAGCAAAGTCAAGGCCTTTGTTGAAAAGAGGGCTCTGGGGCGCCATCTTTATCAGTGATTGGGCATACACAGTTTTAATTGCTCTAACTAATGCTTGATTGCTTCATAGTAGAGGAGTCTATTCATGTTTTGTAAATGCTGATACAGTTGGATTTGGAGAAGTTGCTTTGCTTGTCATCTGTTTGATTCCCACCTACCCCACTCCTTTAGGTTGCTTATGCAGTGGTTCTTGGAGTGGTCCGGGGACCTCCTGAGGTGGTCCATTACCTGAGGTTCAGACTGTCACTGAATGCTGTTGAGGACTTGTTTCCTCCTTGTTTTTATCAGTACACAAGTGATTATCTGGAGACCACGTAACATGTGTTTCCACAACATATTGAACACAAAACTGTCTATGGAAATTATGGAAATTGTTTTTTTAAACCTCAAACATTAAAGAAAAATTTAAAAAATACAAAATAGTACTCTTTACTATTTTTGAGGAGATAATTTATTGTATATGTTTGTGGTGTGTGTGTGTGTGTGTGTGTGTGTGTGTGTGTGTGTGTGTGTGTGTACTTATGGAAAGCACTCGACTAGCTGAGCCGTCTCTTCGGCCTCCTTTTCACTCATTTCTTCCAGTATACATTAAGTCTATTGTAGTTTCCGGTCTTAACCTCTCCATTGGAAATGGTGGTCTTTTTTTTTCTTTTCTTTTTTCTTTCTTCTTGTATATATTGTAACATCCTACTCCCACTAAGTCTCATGACTTTGGTGACCCTTGTATTGATTAGGGTTGCTTACCTAAGTGAGAGCTATTGAAATAGTCTTCTTTCCTAACTATTTCTTCAAACCTACTACCAAAAAAAAATCTCACTTATAAGTCTGCCAATAAAACTGAATGTGAAAGTTTTAGAAAACTGTTAAATTGTTAGTGCCTTTTTATATTTCATAGTTACATGAGTTTCTTACCTCATAAACTTGATAGTAAATCCTCTATTTTAGGGCCCATGCCTTCTTCATCAGGAATCTTGACTAAAAGTGGTTTCCTGATGAATATTCATATACTGAACATGTCTGTTGTGTGCTCCAGTGTTTGGGCAGGACACACAGGAAGGACTTTATCCTCATGGAAGGGCTCACCCAGCAGGAGTAACACACCAGTACCAAACAGAAGATGTGCAGTGTGCTTTGGGAGCACATAGTAGGACTAGTGGTTTTCCATGTGCTTTTAAAATTCAGACAGGAAATTAGAGGAAACCAGAATAATAACAAGAAAGGCCCTAAGTTGGCAGTGTAACATTGTATGGAGCTTTTCTTGTAGGTGCATCTTATTGGGAGCAGCACCTGACTACTAAAGCCTTGTTTGCTTGTTTTTGTGTGCTTGGAGGATTAGCGTGCAGGATGGAAACCATCTTCAGTTTCTTGTTACTCTGTTGGAAATCAGTGGGGAAAATTGGAGGCCAACTACAAGGAACCTATCAGTTAGCTCCCCTGCATCCTTAACTATATATCATGATATAGGCATCGTGGTTAAAATTGACAGCTACGAGGCCAGGTTTCTATTTCTACTTAGTTTTTCTGTTTATTTTTGTGTTTATCTAGATGTTAAAAGAACTTCCTTCTTCTTTCTGTTGCAGTCTTGGCCCTTTAGTGAGTAAAGTAAAAGAGTACCAAGTAGAGACGATCGTCGACACCCTCTGCACAAACATGCTTTCCGACAAGGAGCAGCTTCGGGATATTTCCAGTATTGGCCTTAAAACGGTAATTGGAGAGCTTCCTCCGGCTTCCAGTGGTAAGCAAGAACGCTTTGTCTTCTTTTCTTTCTATGGAGAGACGCCCTCCCTCTGCGGTCCAAGGCAGAGAGGGGTGATTTGAAGCCGTATTTCTCGCAAACACAAGTGTAACTTTGGAGTAATGAGATTTAAATATGCCGAGTCAGTTCTGCAGGATAGTTAGGTTGAAGCAGGGTGTTAAGAGTGCTACATGTTCTGCAGGCGAGAGCGAGCGAGCGAGCGCTGCTGTGTGTGCAGCTCTGCAGTGTGGGAGACGAGAACCAGAGAGTGAGCCACTTCTCATTAGTTTGCAGTACCAGGTTTGATTGAGTTTTGCATCAAAGCTTAGGAGTTAAGGCATAGCTATGAAATAGTTCTTACTAGTAGCTTTTCGTGTTTGAGCCCTTTTCGGTTACTTGATAATTTAATAATTAATTAATTTGGTAATTAGCTATATGCAGTTGGCTTTGACTGCAGTACTGGGGTTTAAATTAGAAGTCTGAAAGTTGTTGTTTCTTCTGCAAATGGGAATTATATGCCTACTTTGTGGGAAGATTTTAGACTGGTAATCTAGTGTACATTTTGTGACTACTAGTAATTCACTCTACTTGTCCCAGTCAGTGCTCTCTGAGTCGCTTCAGTGAGTCTAAACATCGCGCAGTTGACATTTACAGAGATGAAGTTAGCACCCAAAGTTTTGATCCTGGCTGTGCCAAGATTAAACCCTTTTGGGCGGCTCTGAATGTGGTTCAGTGGTAAAGCATGCCTACCATGTACGGGGCCCTGGGTTCCATCCCTCGCACCCCAAGAAGGAAAGCAATTCTTTCCATCTTAAATGGGTGCTCGTCTGCCAGAGCATACCATTATTGATTGCTTCACTCTTCTTCAGCGGCCAATAGTCTGTCAGTTCCCAAGGATGCGCCATAAAATTGTCTTACCTGTCCTCATGGCTTTCTCTCGTGTTGCATTTAGCTGGTTTTAACAAGATTTCTTTTTACCCATTGAGATTCTAACTTTCACAGTGAGTTACCTGGTCCCTTTTCCGGGCATTTATCAGTAACAAATCACCTACTTTAAAGAGAGGGTGGTGGTGTGTGTGTATATGTGAGTTGGATTTCACTCATTGGTGGCTTTCATAAGGTTTTTTTGTTTTGTTTTGTTGTAACATTTTCTTCCTTAGCAAAGATCTCTTAAGTGTCTTGAACAAGTTTAGTCTGTTGGATATTTGGTAAGCAGTGCAGCTATCAGATAGAACGTGTCATACCTGAACTTTTTCTTTCCTCCCCTTACAGGCTCCGCACTAGCTGCTAATGTGTGTAAGAAGATTACTGGACGCCTGACCAGCGCAATAGCAAAGCAGGAAGATGTCTCTGTCCAGCTCGAGGCCTTGGATATTATGGCAGATATGCTGAGCAGGTAAATATGCCCACTGTTTGTTTGTATTACGTGTGTGAGAAATAGAGTGAAACTTGGCCTGGATTTCTGTGGTGGGGGTAAAGGAAATGTAAGCTATTCTGATGTGTCACAGATAGTTTGTGATTCTGAAAAATCTCAAGTTTGTGATTGAACATTTTTTAGCAGCTTATGTTTTATTATTGTGTTCATGTTCAGTAATCTGCTTGAGTGAGGAGATGTTTTAGTGGATGTTGGATCATCTGGGCCATGGTGTCATCGGAGATCTTTCAGGGGGTCTTGGCTGGTCAAACCTGATGTATCTTAATCTTGAGCAAATCCATAGCCTCTGGCTTTCTGTGGGAACAAAAGCAGAGTCTCCTTTCCAAAGTAACGTATCTTTACATCCAAATTTTGAAGTCAAGGTATCTTTAAAATATACATTTTGGCATAACTCAACAGCTTTTACAGTCAAATGTTTTTCTGCAGTTAAAAATCCCAAAGACAACACAATCCAGATTCTCTGTGTAATATCCATTTTTATGTGGCTTATTTTTTATACTACCTTTACTGTCTTTTTAAAGACTTTATTTTTAAAAACTTTCTTTATATAACTGTATATATTCCTTTTTCTCTCTCTTTCAAGCCTACCTACATTTTTACACACATTGTAAACTATTACATCTGAATCTGTCTTATTGTAAATCTATTGCTTTAAACTGCAGCATTTGTAAGACTGAAACGGCAATCTGAATCTGTCTTATCGTGAATCCATTGCCTTAAACTGCAGCAGCTGTGGCTGCTGGCTCCGCCCACCTCAGCTTCCCAACATGGTGGTACGGTACAGTACTACGTTTACCGCCAGCTCTGGGAGCTATGATGGGTCTATGCTTTTATCCAAGCAGCGTGTAGTCCAGAAACCTCTTTTTTTGTTTTGTACCTGCAAAGGCTAAATCCACCATGCAGCTTAATGTGCCACTTGCAGAGGCCTCATTCCCGCCAGTAGCTCCAACTGGCAGCTGCCGCTCATTTGAGAGAGACAATTAGGAAGCTGGTTTTAGCTCCGTTTTAGAATCTTTTTTCTCAGTTTTTAGGTGGAAACTCTTGCCTCACGTTGGACGCCATTTGTAGCTAGAGTTTTCCTGCCTGGCCCACAGTCAGGGCAAATCTCTATCACCCGCCAGTCCCACAGCCTCTCAGACCCGACCAAGCAAACACAGAGACTTATGTTGCTTACAAACTGTATGGCCGTGGCAGGCTTCTTGCTAACTGTTCTTACAGCTTTTTTGAAAAAAAAAAAAAGGGGGGGGGGGAGTGCTGTGGGATGTATGGCAAATGTGTTGCTAATTAATCAATAAAGCAAATGTGTTGCTAATTAATCAATAAAACACTGATTGGCCGTTGGCTAGGCAGGAAGTATAGGTGGGGCAAGGAGGAGAATAAAGCTGGGAAGTGGAAGGCTGAGTCAGAGAGACACTGCCAGCCGCCAAGATGAGAAACAGCATGTGAAGATGCCGGTAAGCCACGAGCCACGTGGCAAGGCATAGATTAATGGAAATGGATTAATTTAAGCTGTAAGAACAGTTAGCAAGAAGCCTGCCACGGCCATACAGTTTGTAAGCAACATAAGTCTCTGTGTTTGCTTGGTCGGGTCTGTGAGGCTGTGGGACTGGCGGGTGATAGAGATTTGCCCTGACTGTGGGCCAGGCAGGAAAACTCTAGCTACAAGTGGAAGTCACTAATCTGCAGTTAAACAATAATGACCTCTCAGAACCGTGTTTCCACTGCATGTTTGTGGGCGGGAGTTGGATCTCACTTGTTGGTGGCTTTCCTGCTTGCTGTGGTAGGCAGGCTTTGGAAGAAATAAGCCACTCCTAAGAAAGTAAACCTTAAAGGGCATTTCTGTCTCAGTGTGCCCTGTTTCTAATAATTATTAGTTCTTCATTATTTGTGACTACTATTTGTAATGACTTTGGTTTAGTATAAAAACAGTTGAGGGTTTTGATACAGAAAATTGTGTGTATATTAACTATATGTAATGAGGGTATTATTACCCTGTCACACAGAGCATTTATGCTTTTACTCTAGGAGATAAGAAGGGAAATAAATGGCTGAAAGGCCATAGGGAGTCGAGACTAAACGGGACTGTGTTGAATGAAGCTTTTTATGGAAATCATTATTGAGTTTGAAGACTAGGCGGCACTTGGGTGATTAAATGTGCTAAGGTGTAGAATGCACACATGTCAGAATGTTGAAGCCGAGTTGTTATAATCTGATTTTCCACGATAGGGATTAAATACAAAGGCAGTAGGAGGTCCTGGATTGGGGTCCTGCTGTGGTGGGTAGAAATCTCCGCTTAATTGATGAGCAGTGATAACCCGTTGTCCCGTGTGATGTGCTCACTGGCACTGTTGGCACATGATGGTATGAATACTGAGGCTAACTGTGCCTGTTGAAGGATTGGGAAACACAATTTTGGGAGCAAATGAACCAATAAAACTGAGCGTGAGATGGACAGAGAAAAGAAGAGGGAGAAGGATGAAGAGACATCTGGGTTTTTGATGTTGCGAGTACTCAAAAAAGCAAGACTAAGTAGATAAATACTTTGAAGTCTTGGAAGGAGGAAAGTGACAAGGTCATTGTGCTTTTTTTTGGTTGATGCTATGACAGCCTAGTAGGTGCTACTGGCCTCACTTCCAGGAGTTGGTCTCCGTAGATGGTTAGCTTAGGGTTTTCACTTGCATTGGTAGGTGCAGTGAAAGGTCAGCTTTTCTTTATTCTGACTTCCACTTTGTCTCAACCTAATTTGTACCCTAAATATGTACATTGAGTTTAGAGTCTAGACATTAATGGTGCTCTGGCATGTTGAATTCATTTGTTTTCTTTCTGTTTTTCTTTCTTTCCTTCCTTTTTTTTTAAGGCAAGGAGGACTTCTTGTAAATTTCCATCCTTCAATTCTGACCTGTCTACTCCCCCAGCTGACGAGTCCTCGACTTGCAGTGAGGAAAAGAACCATTATTGCTCTTGGCCATCTAGTTATGAGCTGTGGGAATATAGTTTTTGTAGACCTTATTGAACACCTGTTGTCAGAGTTGTCCAAAAATGACTCCATGTCAACAACAAGGACCTACATCCAATGTATTGCTGCTATTAGTAGACAAGCTGGCCATAGAATAGGTAAGACATTTTTAAAATGTTTCAAAGTTGTCTCTTTTCTTCAATTGTCTGTATGTTGTTTGTGCATGATGTATGTGTGACTCAACGTGCATGTGAGGTCAGAGAGCAAATCTGGAATCAGTTCTCCTTCCACCTGGACACGGGTTTGGGGAATTAACCCTGGATCAAGGCTTGTGCAGCAGGTGCCTTTACCCTCTGAGCCCTCTCACTGGCTGTCCCCCAGAAATGGGTTTTAAATGTTAAGTGTGTGGTTTTAAGAAGCAATATGCTTTTCTTAGGTGAATACCTTGAGAAGATAATTCCTTTGGTGGTAAAATTTTGTAATGTAGATGATGATGAATTAAGAGAATACTGCATTCAAGCTTTTGAATCATTTGTGAGAAGGTGAGTTTTTAAGCTCTCTGTATTTTTTTTTAAATCTTTGTATTTAGAAAAGTTTTTCCTTAAGATTGGAATAATTAAGATTAGGTAAATGAAGAGAAATAACAGGATTTCAGATGTATTTTATCTAATTTTTCATTAAGTAGTGATTGATTGCTAATAGAATATTTGTAACAAATGCCATCTTACTATGAAAGTGTGTATCACTGTAGAACTTAGAATGCTCAGACAAGGGGAATGCCATGTAATATAGTCTGTCTGCAGAGTCACAGTGGATTTTCCAAAGAGAAGCACAGAAGATAGCATGTTTTTAACCTTTGTGTGTTAGATTTGATGTACCTGTTTTGCCAATACAGGTACAACAATTTGGAAACATGGACTCTGATTTTCTTTATAAATCTTAATAAAAATTGTGTGAAGGCAGTATTAGCTGAACATTTGCCTTTGGCTAATAGAGTCTGGATGGGGTCTTGATCCTAACTGCTTTTGTTCTGGACTTTGCCCTTTTACCTCATGATTTAGGGAGCACCTTTATAGTTAATGCCAATTTAAAATACTTTATCATTACTGGTATAATGTGCATGGGTGTTTGGGCTACATGCATACCTATACCATGTATGTGCCTGATACACATGGAAGCCACAAGAAAGTATCAGGTCCCCAGGAACTACAGGCAGGTGTGAGCCTCCAGCCTCCATGCCACATTTTGAAAATTGGGAATGTTTTTATTAAGAACCACAAATTGCCCCTTTAATTTTGACTCTATGGGCATATGTGTATTTTTATTGATAATTAGCATCAGTGAGAGAAAACCATGCTAAATGAATGTTCACTAACCATTTTACAAGTGCTAATGACTTAGAGATCTCAGTACTACTGCTCCCACTTGAACCATGTAGTTACTTGTGTGGGGACACACATCCTAAAACTAAATATCATTTGAAAGGGAAATATCTTGTCAGATGTGACGCCATGGGACAAAAATTTAAGTGATCAGAAACCACTTTGGTGTTATTGCTAATAACTGAAGCAAGAAGAAAAGTCTAGCTTTGTGTGTGTTTCAAAGCAGCTCTTGTCTTTGTATTTAGATGCCCTAAGGAAGTTTATCCTCATGTTTCTACCATTATAAACATTTGTCTAAAGTATCTTACCTATGATCCAAATTACAATTATGATGATGAAGATGAAGATGAAAATGCTATGGATGCTGATGGTGGAGATGATGACGATCAAGGTATCTTGAGTTATATAGACGCAATCTAGCTGTTACTTCATAAAAGAGGCCAGGGTTAGAGATGGAAAGACAGCAGTGTAACTGCAGATTGTACCATAGTTTTGTTCCTTAGAACAGTTCTTTTTTCTTGTGGTGCTCAAGCCTGCAGTCTTAAGCAGAGTGGTGGATAACAAGTCTCTTCTTTATATCCCCAGTCCAGTGTCTATACTTTTTTTTACAAAGTGTTTGTGCAAGATGAGTCATTGTGTTTGAAAAATGAATCTAAATACATATATATTCAGGGTAGTTTGGTTGGTATTCAAAAATGCTAAATATTGTTTAAGACCCTGTTTAATGTTCATGAATAATGTAAACATTTCTGTGACTTAAGTACATGGGTTAGTAGGTTTTCTGTCATTCTTAGTTTTTAGTTTGATTGTGTGAATTTATGCAGTAACTTTTTATATAAAATCTTTCTTATATAAAATCTGTGGTTTACACCTCTGGGCTTCAGGATCTCTTAACTCTCACCCTACCAATCTGAATATTCTAATGTCAAGACTAACATTGCTGTGGTGCTCCCCTCAGACCACCAGACAACCTGGTGAGCAAAACCTTAACCTTCAGGAGGTACCGCTCATCAAGAGGTCAAGTCATGTGAAAATGTACAAGAAAGGATTCTGATAGAATTCATTTAACTTGAGCTTATTTAACTTAAAATAAAATAGAACATTAAAACTTAAAAAAAAAAATCTGGTTTAACCCATCTAGTCCTCTAGCAGGTACTGCCCCATTTTCTCTCTTACAGCAGCTTTCTTCCCTCACACAAGTGCTATGCTATTCAGTCCATTTTTCCCTCATCTGTCTTGAATGCATTTCCAGTAATGGACAAGATTATAAATGCTTGAAAATGTTTGTTACACTCTCTTATTTAGCATCCAGGGACCAGGATATCACACTTCTGCCTGTCTTCTGTTCTGGTTCTTACTCATCTCTAACCACTAAATAAGGATATGACTGGGCTAAATCTTTGTACTTAGCTGTAATATTCTTAATTTTCCTTTGTGTCTCATTAAGTCTTCTGAGTTTAGTATCTATTAATTAGCTCAGCTCTATACCTTTCCTGTAAATCTGGGTTCATGCATGGTTGTTTAATTGATTTTACTGATTGCTTAACTAAAATATCCATACCCTTTCTCCAGCCCCTGCTTCTTCTTTAGTCTCTTCCATCTTAGACTAAGTCCTTCATCCCTCACACCCCAGAACTTTCTCTCACTTGGCATAACTTTATACCCCTTTAGCATTTTTACTTTAGCACATTTAATCATTTTCATGCATATTGTAATTGATTATCATCCACCTATTAGAATGCAATCTTCCTGAAGACTAGCAAATGTAACCTGGATTGCTATGCTTCCAGTGTAGTGTCTAGGATAATGCTGGACCCATAGTGGTCACTTGGTGAATGTGTTACATTAACAAAGAGAAACCTTAGGAATTAAATGTATGTTACAGGTTTTGATTTGGTGTTTATCATGCTAAATAACCCAAGTCCTTCAGCTGCTTTAAAATTAGAAATATTACTCAACCATGGTGTTGCAATTTCAGTGATTAAGACATTTGTTAATTTTCTATTAAACATTGTTTCTAGGATGCAGTTTTCATGATGTGTTGACGAAAGAAAGAATTTTGTTTATTTTCTTGTTAAATTAAGTCTTACCTTGGTGCTACCTTGTAATTTTTAAGTAGGTACTGTTAAATGAATGTGATGCCTTGTATTTTAGCAGTATTTGGTTGAATTTTCTTATGAAAGATAGATGTCCAGTAGTCTCTTCAGGCAGATTGATCAAAAGTTGAAAACATGTCTTTGTTCTGATAGCACATAAGAGGCTCAGTGAAAAGCTATATACAAAACCAGTAACAGGAATCTTTTTGCTGAAAGTTATTCATAACTGTTTTGTTTTTTTTTACTACATCTGTAGCCAAATCTGTTTCATAGTTCATCTTATAAATGTCCATTGATTGTTTTTTTTTCCTCCTATTGAGTCTTGAATTTGGTTCAAAGACTGAGAAATTTGTGAGTTTCTAAGCATTCACTGTATTGATGAAAAGGTTGTAAGCCACTGTTTGTCACCTTCTTAACAAGACAGTGCTTAGCAGATTGAAACAGGCATGGCTGTTTAAAGCCACCTATTGCTGTAGCTGTTCAAGCTAGATGAACTAATTGTCTTCCTTGCATTAGCAGTTCACGTTCTGTATGAGATTATGTATTTCTCTACCATTAATAGCCTGTTCAACATTAAAACTTCCCTTTAGGGAGTGATGATGAATACAGTGATGATGATGACATGAGCTGGAAAGTGAGACGCGCAGCTGCTAAGTGCCTGGATGCCGTAGTTAGCACAAGGCACGAAATGCTTCCAGAGTTCTACAAGACCGTCTCTCCTGCACTGATATCCAGATTTAAAGAGCGCGAAGAGAATGTAAAGGCAGATGTTTTTCATGCGTACCTTTCTCTTTTGAAGCAAACTCGTCCTGTGCAGAGTTGGCTGTGTGACCCTGATGCAATGGAACAGGGAGAAACACCCTTAACAATGCTTCAGAGTCAGGTTAGTGTGTGTGCCCTGAAAGTCACTGACAGTGGTGCTTTACAGTCGTTCTTAGGGGGATGGGAATGCCGAGATAATTTAGAGAAGGACAAAGTTAATGGGTGCTCAATGACTTGTAAACCATTGGTTGTAACTTAAATATACCTGAAGATTCAGGGAATTATCTGTGATCTTAGTGGAGAAATCAAAGCTGTGGGATCATATAGCCAGCTTCACTCATAATTTGTGTGTTCTTAGACAAGTTAGTCATTTTTAGTAAGCCTTGCTTTTAATCCTTTGTAAGTCCCCAGGGTTCTGATGGATGGAATTACCAGTGTAGTTTTAGTGTCTGGTTTACTACATAGTAATTGGTTTCCCTAAGGCCCGGAACATTAAGTCACCATCACTCCCATTTACTGAATCTTTGTTCATACTAGGCATTTTCCTGTCTGTCTGTAACTCCTGTAGCAGCTGTAGGCATTTTTGTGTTCTGCTTTGTTTCTGAGATGGTCCCAAGCTGACCTGCACTCTTGGCAGTCCTTTTGCCTCTGCCCCCAAGTGCTAAGATGACAGGCATCATCTGCCATGCCTTGTAGTTCCATCTGTATTTTAGAGAGATCTATCCGCCTGCCTCTGCCTCCCAAGTGCTGGGATTAAAGGTGTGTGCCAGCGCCGTCTGGCTGTCTGCCTTATTTTTAAGTAATGCAAATATATTTTGAGCTGAGCTTGTTAATAAAAGTGAATGTGGAGATTAATTAAAATAGATGGAGGATGAATAGATGGATGGATAATAAATAAGTAGACAGACAGCAGAGAAATTGTTTAGTAGAACTATGAATTCTCAGGAATTCTGAGAATCTCTTTGCCTTTATTTCTGAGATTATTTTTATATATGAAATTTGTCTGTGTAAGGAAGAGAGTGTTTTAATCTCTTGTGGGGGAGATCCCTGTCCATAGCCTTGCATCCATGACTTGTCAGTGAAGAATACACTGAAGTTCACTAAACATTAGAAAGTTTAGATCAGATGTCTGAATTTTACCCCTGCTCCTTGTACCTTTGAGGTGCAATGTCTTTTATTGTAATAGCAAACTAAAAAAGAGAAAAAACACCAATTTGATGGGTAGTTTTCCATAATTTCCTTTCTGGTATTTTTCTATTTACAAATTGTATGCTTAAATCTTTGGTTGGAAGTGATTGAAGTCATTGAAGACTTGTTGCTTGTTAGGAAGCTTTTCTCCAGTTCCTTGATGCTATCGAGCAGATATAGTTATAATACAGTATGTACAGTGCATGAATACATTTAAACTTGGTTCCTATATAATAGTGTCTGCCTTAGCAATATTGGAGAGCTGAACTGGAAATGTGACAAACAAGAGTCTTTGTCCTCTAAGTCATATTAAGTATATGGAGGAAGTACCTTTGGCTCAACTGGCTGATGATACGTGACAATTGCAGGTTCCCAACATCGTTAAAGCTCTGCACAAACAGATGAAAGAAAAAAGTGTCAAGACCCGACAGTGTTGTTTTAACATGTTAACTGAACTGGTGAATGTATTACCTGGGGCACTAACACAGCACATTCCTGTACTTGTACCAGGTATGTAGGGGACGGTCTCTTGGGGTACTTCTTAAGCACTTTTTATTTTTGCACTTAAATAAGCTTGAAGGATTGTTTTGCTTAAAAGGGAAGTTTGTGACAATTTGGACCTACAACATTTTAATTGTGACCGTTTGAGCACATGAAGTTATCCCCCTGTAAGTAAAGGGGATTTAGTATTTTCTATATATAGATTGTAAAGCATCTGCCGTTTTAGAGGTTTTATGCAGATGGAAATTGTAACAATCTTTCAGGGGCTGGTTTTTCATTATTTGAGAACTGCATAGAAATGATTAGATGCTTTTATTGGCTTTTCAGGAATCATTTTCTCACTGAATGATAAGTCCAGCTCATCGAATTTGAAGATTGATGCGCTGTCGTGCCTCTACGTAATCCTCTGTAACCACTCCCCTCAAGTGTTCCACCCTCACGTGCAGGCTTTGGTCCCTCCGGTGGTGGCTTGTGTTGGAGACCCGTTTTACAAGATCACCTCAGAAGCCCTTCTCGTCACTCAGCAGCTTGTTAAAGTGATCCGCCCCTTAGATCAGCCTTCCTCCTTTGATGCAACTCCTTACATCAAAGATCTGTTTACCTGTACAATTAAGCGGTTAAAAGCAGCTGACATTGACCAGGAAGTCAAGGAAAGGGCTATTTCCTGTATGGGACAAATTATTTGCAACCTTGGAGACAACTTGGGGCCTGACTTATCCAATACACTTCAGATCTTCTTGGAGAGACTCAAGAATGAAATTACCCGGCTAACTACAGTGAAAGCGTTGACACTGATTGCCGGGTCACCTCTGAAGATAGACTTGAGGCCTGTCCTGGGAGAAGGAGTGCCCATCCTTGCCTCATTTCTCAGGAAAAATCAGAGAGCTTTGAAACTGGGGACCCTTTCGGCCCTGGATATTCTGATTAAGAACTATAGTGACAGCCTGACGACTGCCATGATGGATGCGGTCCTGGACGAGCTCCCTCCTCTCATCAGCGAAAGTGATATGCATGTTTCGCAGATGGCTATCAGCTTTCTTACTACCCTGGCAAAAGTCTATCCCTCCTCCCTTTCAAAGATAAGTGGATCCATTCTCAATGAACTGATCGGACTTGTGAGATCACCTCTACTGCAGGGCGGAGCTCTTAGTGCCATGCTAGACTTCTTCCAAGCTCTGGTTGTCACTGGAACAAACAATCTAGGCTACATGGATTTGTTGCGCATGCTGACTGGTCCGGTTTACTCTCAGAGCACAGCTCTTACTCATAAGCAGTCATATTATTCCATTGCCAAATGTGTAGCTGCCCTTACCCGAGCATGCCCTAAAGAGGGACCTGCTGTAGTAGGTCAGTTTATTCAAGATGTCAAGAATTCAAGGTCTACAGATTCCATTCGTCTCTTAGCACTCCTTTCTCTTGGAGAAGTTGGACATCATATTGACTTAAGTGGGCAGTTGGAATTGAAATCTGTAATTTTAGAGGCTTTCTCATCTCCTAGTGAAGAAGTGAAATCAGCTGCATCCTACGCACTAGGCAGCATTAGTGTAGGCAACCTTCCTGAGTATCTGCCATTTGTACTACAAGAAATAACCAGTCAGCCCAAGAGGCAATACCTTCTGCTTCATTCCTTGAAAGAGATCATCAGCTCTGCATCAGTGGCAGGCCTTAAGCCGTATGTTGAGAACATCTGGGCCTTGCTGCTAAAGCACTGTGAGTGTGCAGAGGAAGGCACCAGAAACGTTGTTGCTGAATGTCTAGGGAAGCTCACTCTCATAGATCCTGAAACGCTCCTTCCTCGGCTTAAAGGGTATTTGATATCAGGTGGGTATCTAGGGGTGTCTAGGTGTTCTTATCTCTAAGTTCGTTGACTTAGTTGCCTTGAAAGATGCCCATTGAGGAACTAAAACCATCTGCTTTTTTATTTTAGTGTGTTAAAGTCACGTTTGTGGTGTATGTATGCCATGTGTTGTAATGTGAAGTGATATTCAAGAGACTGTTTCTGAGAAGGATAAAGCCTGATTGGGTAATTCTTAAGTAGTGTGATCTAGTTCTTTATGCTGACTACATTTTATTGTTATTTTTTTGAATTAAAATACAGGGAAGGCAGGTCTTGAATTTAAAAAGAAGACCTTGGTAGTACTTACTATATTAAAATTGCCGAAATTATTGAATTTAAATGCAAGAAATAAAAGAGATTTTTGATTTATCAGTGTTTACCTGGTTAGAATAAATAGGTGATAAAGCTGTTCATTCTTAAAATGTTTAGTTTAACAATTTGATAAACTGTTTATAGACTGAACCAGTCCCTTCATAGATTTAACCAGCCCCTTTCGTGAGGGCTCGGTTCCCTGTTGCTGGTTCCCTGGATTCCTCCTTCATAGAAGACAAGTTTTCTTGTAAAATCTAGTAAGATTGTTTTTTTTTAAGGTAAGAAAACTCCTGATTTAGTATCCCAAGAGCCAGAAGACAGCCTTTGGGGACAATGATGAGTTTTACGAAGTTTGTGACACGGTTTTAAAATGTCACTCATGAGCATTAGTGGAATGCATACCAATAGACTTGCATTTTGTTTTTAATTAGGGTCTTCATATGCCCGAAGCTCAGTGGTTACAGCTGTGAAGTTTACTATTTCTGATCATCCTCAGCCCATTGATCCCCTATTAAAGAACTGCATAGGTGAGTGGAGACGACAAATACTGGATAGCTACTTGGGAAAGGACAGTTTTGTCATGGTACTGTTACTTCAGTAACTAAGACCGGCACTGTGAACATTCTTATTACTGAGGAGGTAAAATGCACCAAGGTAATTGTTCCATTGCAAAGATCATTTATAATGTATGGTTTACAGGGTTAGCAGTTAAATTTATATAGGCATTTCTTTATCAAAAAGAACTACCAGATGATTTGCTCAGCACGGGAGGTCGCTAAATGTGGCAGCATGTCTTCATAGTTATCCTCCTTGGTCATCATATTTTTGGTGATGACCTAAAATAGTCTTAATGAATAAAGCACATAGATGTTAAATCTGTCTGACCAGTTAGAAGTTTCCTCTCAATAGAAAGGAATCTTACTGGAGTTGTTAGAGCCTCAATTTCTGATGGTTGCTTGGAACGCTCTAGCTCTGAGAGGATCCATGAGAAGTTCCCACATAAGGTGAAGAAAACCTAAGAACAAAAGGAAGAAGCGCTCATTTTCAGAAGTGTTGAGAGGAAGCCCAGGAAAAACTAGAGCCGTCGCTGTTTTTGTTAAGACTGGAGTTAGCTTCTGGAAGTAGACTTTGACAGCTTTGCTGTTTTCTTGTCTTCCTGGTCAGTTATCCTAATGCTAATAGCAATCCAAATCCCTCAGGGCGCAACCGCTATTTTCTTAAGGACAGGTGATGGGGCACAAGGAAGGAGACGAGGGATGTGGCTAAGCAGGTTCTTCGTGTGCAGGAAAGGGGGTCAGGGGTAGTGAACACTTTGAACTGCATAAAGGGGCCTACAGTTAGTTCAGAGTTAGATCAATACAGATACAAATAGTTTATGTGAGAAGATGTCTATTCCCTTCTTGTTGTCTCAGACATTTGTGTTGTGAAAGATAGGACTGGGGGCGGGGGGGGGGGGGGGGGGGGACCTGCTAGAAGATTCCAGTGTCTCAGCATTTATTTTAACAATGTGCAATGCCTGTAGTCTGTGGTTCCCCCTCATTTTATCCGTTTGCTCTACTTGAAATTGATAATCCAGTTTCGAGTCACCCTGAATTCATTTCCCTATTCTGAAAGATTGGTGATGATAGAGTTGGGATTATCTAGAGGAAGTTACTCTCTGTTCAGTCCCTGTCTGCCAGACACTGTTCAACAGTATGCATGCTTTTCCTCCTCTCGGTGACCCTGAAAGCATTGGCTTGACTGGGAAATAAGGCTCTTGACTGAAAGTATCTGCCCAAAGCTTCGCAGTTAATACGGGAAATGACCTGAAGCACACATGTGGGCGGGATCCTAAGGATTTACATTGTAAATTTCTTCCTGCACGTTTTCATAATAGCAGACTTTAAATCTGTTTCTAAGGAGCAGGGTATTTGGCATTTGTCCTGTTAGGTTTTAGTTTCCTCACGGTGCTCCTGTGCTCTTACTAGTTCCTGTGTTTCTCCCTGAAGACACAGATAACATTAGGATGTGCAATTGATTTCCTGTCTTTGATGAATTGTATTGCTGCTGAGTCTATAGTGAGCTTAGCTTCTTTTTTTATTAAGGAGTTTTATTCATTTTACATACCAATCACAGATCCCCCCTCCTCCCTCCTCCCACCCTTCCCGCCTTCCCTCCCCAGCCCACCCCCAGCCCTTCCTCCAACAAGGTAAGGTCTCCCTCCCATGGGGAGTCAGCAGAGCCTGGTACATTCAGTAGAGGCAGGTCCAGGCCCCTCCCCCTACATCATAGTTAATGGGCTCCAAAAAGCCAGCTTATTCACCAAGGAGCTTAGTTTCTTGCTGCTTGTAGTGAAGTGTAAGGAATTTTAAGGTGTGTGTTTGTTGGCTACTGGCTCCATTGCTTCTGAGCAACCCATCTGTTTATAAAAAGTAGTGAGTGAGGAACTTTAGGTACTGCTCTATATGCCCTCTGCATTTTATGTGCCAAGAGTGAGTTATCAATGAAAAATGTACACACATTTATTAATAGTGGTTTGTTTCCATACTGCTGAAATAATCTTGTATCTGGTTCTCTGACTTGCATTGAAGAAATAGCAATGAGACCCATAATCACTAAGTCAGTTTAGAAAAAATGCTGTGTAGCTTGTGTCCTAAGCTTACCAGAAGTGTGTTGTTTCTTTTACATTTTTCAGGTGATTTTCTAAAAACTCTGGAAGACCCAGATTTGAACGTAAGAAGAGTGGCCTTGGTCACATTCAATTCTGCAGCCCACAACAAGCCATCGCTGATACGGGATCTTCTGGACTCTGTTCTCCCGCATCTTTACAATGAGACAAAAGTTAGGAAGGAGCTTATACGAGAGGTAAGTGAGTTAGGTCACATCAGGTACCTTGCACTTGTCTGTAGTTGTCACGTGCTCACATGTTCCTTCTGGTTCTAACAGGTAGAAATGGGTCCTTTCAAACACACGGTTGATGATGGTCTGGACATCAGAAAAGCAGCTTTTGAGTGCATGTATACGCTTCTCGACAGCTGTCTTGATAGACTGGACATCTTTGAATTTCTGAATCATGTTGAAGATGGGTTGAAGGACCATTATGATATTAAGGTGAGATGTTTGTGAGTGTCTATAGAACGATTTAATAGACTTTGATACAGCAACTTTTATGCTTTCAGGCCTGTCCTAATGAGAAACTAGCGACAGCTTGCTTTCTTTCCTGGTGGTGTCTTGATGAAGTTTCGTGGGCTGTGTTTCAGGCTGGGCTGACTGTCTTTTCAGACCCAGCAGTTGCAGAGCCTTAGAAGGAGTCACATTGCTTCTTAGGTTTAGAGCATGGATTTCGCTTCTGTGTCTTACTTTCCTATTTCTCTTTCAATATGTCAGTAAATGAGTGATTTAAAAGACAATCAAGTAAATGAATCATATCCTTTTCATGATACTCTTTAACAGGGCCTTTGGCCTTCTGCTGAGCTTGAGCCATGTAAGGTACCAGAATTCCAGCTTTCACGATGCAATCATAGGCATTCATAGTCCAAGGGAGAAAGAATGTTTTAGTAGAGATTTTCCAGGTTTTGTATGGACTCCCTTGAAGAACATCTGCCCTCCCGAACTCCACTGAGAAAGTGGAAATGTCTATAGTTTTGCTTTCGTTGAGCACGTTCTAATCCAGTGAACTTTAGTTTACATTGCATATGAGCTTTTTCAGAAGTCTGAGTTCCCTCCCTGCTGACAGGTGAAATAACTCTCTAAGGGTGGGGCTGAGGAATGGGTGTTCTAATGCATCCACCCAGGTGATTCTGATGTGCAGTCACAACTGAAAAACAATTTTCTAGTTTTGTATTGTAGAACCCACATGGAAGCTGATGTTTCCCTAGCATTCACCTTAGTAAGGTTTGCAATGACTTGATTTGAGTGGCAGATTAAATTACGATGATGCTCTAATTTGCATACTAATCATTTTTCTATTTAAAAAGGTGTCAGAATGTGGATTTTTGTCAGAAAAAATTGTATCTTTTTTCTTCCTCATAGATGCTAACATTTTTAATGTTGGTGCGACTATCTACCCTTTGTCCAAGTGCAGTACTCCAAAGGTTGGACCGACTTGTTGAGCCACTGCGCGCTACATGTACAACCAAGGTAATTGTTGCAAGGCAGCAGCTTAGGCTACACCGGGCATAGGAATTACAGGCTGTGGAAAAGAACTCTTTATTTCAGATAAAATGTTCAATTTTGTGACCATAAATTTTAAAATTCTTAATTAGTATGTGTAATTTACATGATATGTGTGGGTGTGTGTATTGAATCTTGTGTTTTAGTTAAGCTGGCTTTCAACTCTCCAACTTGTCTGAGCCTCCTAAATGCTGAGATTACAGGCATATGCCACCATGCCAAGAAAATGGACTTTTGTTGCTGTTTCATTTCATAAAATTAATTGGATAACAAACAAAAAAAGCCAAGCAGTGGTCGTACACACCTTTAATCCCAGCACTCAGCATGCAGAGGCAGGCAGATCTCTGTGAGTTCAAGGACAGCCTGGTCTACACCCAGGACACCCAAGGCTACACAGATACCCTGTCTTGGGGGGCGGGGAGAGGGAAAAGATAAAAACTTTTCTTTTTCTGATACTTTATAAACTCTAGATTCCTAGCTTATTATTTTCTCTGACTTTTGAAGTTTAATTTTGTTCTCTTTCTGGTTCACGGAACACTTTGAGAAGCATTGGTGTGTCTTCAAGGTCTGGTAGAATTCAGAAGTTCATCTCTTCAGTCTAGGGGTTGTCTTTCTTGTGAAAAATCCCATTGCATTTTAGTTTGCATTCTATTGATGTGATACAGACCATGACCAAAAGCAGCTTGGCGGGGAGAGGGTTTATTTCCTGTTACAGCTTCTAGACCACCATGAAGGAATTTAGGACAGGAAGTCAAGGCAGAAATTGATGCAGAGGCCAAGGGGGGAGCACTGCTTACTGCTTGCCTCTCCTGACTTGTTCGGGTTGCTTTCTTATTCACTCCAGTACCTTTGCCCAGGGACAGCATCACTTACAGTGGCCTTCCACATTATTAGTCTGTTAAGAAAATGCACAGACTTACCTATAGATAGTATAGTCTGATGGGGACATTACTCAGTTGACTTCTCTGTTCTCAAAATTCTAACTTGTATCAGGTTGACAAAAAATTAATCATAAATAACCACCACAGTTCTGTACATCTTCTTGGTTTTGTTTGTTTTGTTTTGTTTGTTTTTTGAGGCTGAATTTCTTATGTAACGTTGGCTGTCCTGGAACTCTATAGATCAGGCTGCCCTTGAACTCAGAGTTCCGCCTGCCTCTGCCTCAGTGCCAGGATTAAAGGTGTGTGCCACCACTGCCTGGCTCGGTTCAGTTTTATAGCTCAAATAGATCTAGAAATTTATTCAGTTCTTAGAATTTTCCATTGATTTGCGTCTACTTTGTCACAGTCTTCCCTAATGGTCTTTTTGGATTTCAGTGGTGTCTGTTGTAATATTTCTTATTCTGTCTCAAGGCTAATTAATTTGCCTCTTACTTCTTCCTCTTTAAAGAAAATGATTTGTCAGTTTTGTTTATCTTTTCAAAAGACCAACTCTGTTTCATTAATTTCTTGTGTTATTAGGAATCTCTTGATTTCTGCCTCACTGATTTCAGCTCTGATCTTTATTGTTTCTTTCTTTCTGCTTTTTGGGTTTTATTTATTATTCTTTTTCTAAATCTTTTGGATGTTTGAGGTAGAATCTCACTCTTGAGCACAAACTGGCCTGAAACTTGTATAGCCCAGGTTGGCCTCAATCTCTTGATTACTGGAGTACATCAGTAGCTTACTGGACATTTCTGATTTTTTTTTTCATTGTAGATACTCATAGCTATAAACTTGTATCTTACACTGAACTCAGCTGTATTCCACATATCCTAGTAAAGTGCTGTTGGACAGAGGGTTAACTCAGAGCAGTATTAACTCTGCTGTCAGAACCAGATAAAGACAGAAAAAGTAAAACTGTAGACAATTTCCTCAATGGTCTTAGAACCAGAAATCCTCATGTACTTAGGAGAATTGAGCAACACATTAAAAAGATCAAATTGGTTTTATTACAGGTTGTAAGATCAGTTAATATACACAAATCAATAAATGTAATATGTAATATAGCACATAAATAAAAAAAGCAGATACTATATAGCCACTTAAGTAGATGCAGGAAAACGTCTTTTATAAAAGTAAGCATCCCTTTGTAATGAAAGTCCTGTAGAACTGGAAACCAAAGGATCGTTCTGCAATATAATAAAGGCAGTGTGCAACAAATTGATAGTCAGCATTACACTTAATTGAGAAAAACTTAAAGCATTTCCTCTTAAATAAAAGACAAGACAAGGTTGTCCACACTTAACATTCTTACTCTGTGGTTCCTCAAGTCTTAGAGTAATAAGGCAAGAGAAGGGTAAAACAGAAACAGAAAAGGTAATTAATTACCTTATCCCTGTTTTAGGATAGTGTGGCCTTATACTTAAAAGATCTAGACTCTTAGCAAAGTGAAGAGACGCAGTAGTGAATGGCTTTTCTGTGTACCAGTACAAACCGCAGAGAAACCATGACAACAAATACAAAAACCATCACTAGCCAAAGTCATTCTGAGAAAAAATGTCAACATTGGAAGCATCCCAGCATGCTACTTACATGTATATGCAGATCCATAGTAGCAAAAGCAGTGTGATGTTGGCACGGAATCAGACACAAAGATAAAAGGACTGAAACAGAATACTCAGGAGTGCGCCTACACAGCTACGGCCATCTGGGTTTTACTTTATTTTTGTTTGTTTGCGATTGTTTTTAATAATTTGTCCCCCTCCCCCGACTTTTTCATCTGATTGCTGACAAGATTGGAGGAAAAAAACAGCCCTCTAAAGCTGATCCTGGGAAACTGGACATCCTCAGATGGAGACTACAGTTAGAATCCTCCCTCTCTTGTTTGGTTGGGTTTAGGGTTTGTTTTTGTTTTTTTCCGTTGGTTGGTTGGTTGGTTGGTTGGGGTTTTTTTTTTGTTTTGGAGACAGGGTTTCTGTGTGTAACAACTCTGGCTGTCCTGGAATTTGTTCTGTAAACCAGACTGCTTGAACTCACAGAGATCCACCTGCCTCTGCCTCCTGGAGTGCTGGGATTAAAGGTATGTACTACCACTGCCCAGCAGATCCTTTCCTCTTACTCTGTACAGAGATCAACAACTCAGTATGATCAGAGGAGAAAACCTTTACCAGCTGTTCATGTGATGTGGGCTTGGTACCCAGAATATAAACAGACTAACAGACAGATAATTTAGTATATAAATGAGTAATGAGGGGGTTGGGGATTTAGCTCAGTGGTAGAGCACTTGCTAAGGCCCTGGGTTTGGTCCTCAGCTCTGGGGGGCGGGGGGGGGGGGGAGTAATGAATTGGACAGGTACTTTGCAGGTGAAGTTGTACAAGTGATCAATATATAATGAAAGAACGTCATGAAGGAAATACAAATCAAAAGATTTCCATCTCACGTTCTCAAGAAAACAACAAAATAAGAAAGATGCTAGTAAGGATGCAAGGATAAGGGAATTGGAGTAGTGCTGATAGGCACATAAATAATTTCAGCCACTGTGGAAATTGGTCTGGCTGATTCTCAAAAATAGTAAAAGTAGCATGAACTACCATGACATAAGTACAAATACATGCATGCCATGTTTATTGTAACATTGTTCACAGTAGCTAACTATGGAATCAATCTAGGTGCGCATGAGATGAATGGATTTCTATTTATTTATTTATTCATTTATTTAATTTTTCAAGACAGGATTTCTCTGTGTAGCTTTGGAACCTGTCCTAGAACTCACTCTGTAGCCCAGGCTGGCCTCGAATTCACAGAGACCCTCCTGCCTTTGCCTCCCGAGTGCTGGGATTAAAGGCGTGCTCCACCACTACCCAGCATGAATGGATTTTTAAAGTGTGATACATAGTGTGTATATACATATACAAATACAAGCAAACATGTAATACAGAATATCAGTAAGAAAATGAAATTATATCATT
The DNA here is from genome assembly GCF_949786415.1 of Peromyscus eremicus. Lineage (NCBI taxonomy): Eukaryota > Metazoa > Chordata > Mammalia > Rodentia > Cricetidae > Peromyscus > Peromyscus eremicus. Next base: position 10,348,506 of record NC_081434.1, read on the forward strand.
TCCAGGGAAATGGGTAGACTTAAGATAATCATGGTAAGCAAAATAAGCCAGACTCAAACAAATGTGTTTTTCCCCCTTCATATGTGAATTTAGGCAAAACAAACAAAAACCCATTAAAAAAAACTTTTTTAAAGAAATGAAAAGTATGATCAGTGTGGAATAAGATACAATTAGGCTTCAAAAAATGAAGGCTCTAGTTCTTCCTAGAGAGGGGAATAGCTGACACATATGAGGGGTGCTTGAAATGAGAACCTTGAAGATGAGACAGGTTTGGTTGTGTTTTAGTCCAAGTAATTCTAAACAAAAGCATGCATGGAAACATTACGGGATTGTTCAGTCTTTTTATAATAGGGTTGTGTGAAATACTCCCTTACTAGGAGAGAGCTAGTGCCTCAGGAAGAGGTTTGGTGCACACTGCACTTGCAGAGCAGTGTGTCTTCTGACCTGTGAGGGTGGGAGCGGCTTTACATAATGTACCATGAGTTCCTGTCTGCATAAGTGTTGTTAGTGTTCCAGCATGTAACCCGATTTTACTTTGTATTGCAGGTAAAGGCAAACTCTGTAAAGCAGGAGTTTGAAAAGCAAGATGAGTTAAAGCGATCCGCCATGAGGGCAGTGGCAGCATTGTTAACCATTCCCGAAGCCGAGAAGAGCCCACTCATGAGTGAATTCCAGTCACAGATCAGCTCTAACCCGGAGCTGGCGGCCATCTTTGAAAGTATCCAAAAAGATTCGTCATCCACTAATTTGGAATCAATGGACACTAGTTAGACGTGTGTTCCACATGGGGACCATTACATTTGACCGCACAATGCACTGAATCGACAAGTTGACCATAGACACGGAAGAGAAGTGTCTAGAAGCTTCAGGATGTTCCACTGTTGTTTTCCTCCATGGAGAGTTTGTTCAGCTTTCTTCCATTGTTGTTTTTATAGCATTTACAGAAATCTGTATTTCCATATTCCAGAGGTTGTAAAGCCACTAATGTTTTTAGTGGTTAGGGCAACATTTGAAATGGGAACTAAAGTTAGGATTTATGGAATGTGGAGATAGGGTCCAGTATCTGTTTGCCCTGTAATGTGTAGGATTAAAATGTTAAAATTTTGTGACCATGGATTTCTTGTTTTATAAATTCTCATTTAAAATCAATTCTTCAACACAAAAAACCATGTTTCTTTCCTTGTATAACCTCTTCTTTCAGCAACATAAATTGATTTTTAACAGGCAGATAAGAATATCCATTTAAAATGTTATATTTCAGAGATTGGCATCTTAGCAAAGATAATAAAGTATCACTTAAGTATAAGGCTTAACAATATCCCCTTGTGCACACTGATTTTTGCATGAACACGGTTACAAATAAGTATTGTCTGTAACAGCATGTGCAGATTATTCACAATACCAGTTAAAATAAGCATTAATGCAATTTTCAGATACTTTTGCACAGAAAACATTAATCTGGTGAGAGAGGAGTTAATGTTGAAACTGGTTTTCTAACCAACCACCAGTGTGAATTTATGGATCGTTTCAGCAAATCAAGTCACAGCAATTTGCAACTTTTTCTATTATAAACTATCTTCACCTTTAAGTACTTAGTTTTTCTCGGTTCCGTGTGTGCGTGTTTCCTCAGACTGGTTCGTTCCTGTTGAGTGTCTGCCTTTGTTCCTGAAGGATGAAAACCTCATCTGTGCTCCCAAGGTCCGTTTTCAGGACATTCTGAAGCTGGCCAGCTCTCATTTGTTAGCTGAAGCTTTCTTGTAGTTGAGTTACAGCCCCCACCTCCCCAGCCCATCTCTCGTCAAGCTAACCTCCATATTGTCTTTGGTAAGTGTTGACTGTTTGCTGGGGGAGCAAAGCTTTGGCAGTTCTTTCTGTTATAGCTGAAGTTTGATCTAACATTCCATGAGCTCATTTCACACTCTAGCTCCTTCCAATTGTGGTGCTCCTGTTAACAGTAAGCTATTCTGAAATAAAGACATCTCTCCATGCTGTGCAGATGGAGTTTACATGCATCAAAAGGGGGCAGTTATTTGATTGGGTGAGCAGTTTCAAGTAATTGGTTTACAAACGGCACCGTTAGATGTAAAACTGTGAATGAACTAAAATACTTCTCCAGTTATCGAACTTAGGTGCTGTAGTAGTAGAATGCACAGTTGTTTTAGGTGGGAACAGACTGGCTATTACAGAACAGCTTGGCTCTGAATGCCAGATGCTGCAGAAGACATTGGTACTGGTGAGCCCATTATGCATTGGCTTGGAACATTATTAGAAGTTGGTGCCATATCAAAATATGGCAGGTAACAGATTTTATGCCATAATTTGCATAAAGCTAATAGTTTAGTAGATTGTGGACTATGCATTACTATGGTATAGATGAGGATAGAGTTAAGATTTGGGTTAATGGTTTCACAGTGAATTACAATACATCAGGCTCTAGGACTGAATAGCATTGTGACAGCCATGTGTTCTGTGACTGTCTTAGTTAGTTACCTTGGGTTAAACCCATGTACTTTCATTGGGTTTTTCCCTGGTTTCTCTTGAATTCAAGGTCCATGTTACATTTTTGTTTTTCTGTTTTGAGTCTTGCAAGTCAGCTCATTTTCCTACATTGATAAATTCTTTTCTGAAGAAAATGCTGCTTTAATAGTTGAAGTGTCCACTACCTATACATACAGAGCAGAGGAATGATATCTATACACAGGCCATCAGAAGAACGCTCAGGTTTCAGTGCTGAGCCACACTAATGCACTGGTGATGTGGTCCAGATCTGAAATGGAAGTAGCAAGGAATGGAATCCAGATACATCACCACTCACACCAGAAAGGTAGGGCTCTGCCTGGCAGTTCTCTACCTGGGAGGTTCCTAGAAGTAAATAGTGTGAGAGCAGGCTGTTGGCACTTTTTATGAATACATTAAAGTTAGTTTAAAACTATCTGAAATTATTTTAAAAGAAAACTCAATATGCATTGAGTTTAGGGTTTAGACTGTCTTATGAAATTTAGGAAGAAAAGTCTAACAAGAGTTATTTATAAAGTTAGTAGGATTGAATGCTACTATTCATATATTTTGTTAGTGATATCTAAAAGCTGCTTAGCTACTAGCAGTTAGAATTCTTAAGAGATTGGAATATGATGGCTTTGTTAAATGTTTGTATGTTTACATGAATTAATCATAAGTAACCAAATGAGTCCTTTGTAATCTACACATTCCTTGTGTAAACAGTAACACAGGGATATACACAATTAACTTCTCTAGGATGTTTGGCTATTTTTGTATCTATCTCAGCCTTGGATATGACCTCATGATTGAGGTTCAAAATGTTGAAGTATATAAAATCCTCAGCTGCTGAAGAATTTGTTTAATTTCATTTAATTTGTTCATATGTCTTCAGAGCCATGTTCAGTTATGTGATGAAATGTATAGTAATGCTTTGTAATGGAAGTGATATTTTCTTCTCACATTAAATTTGAGAATCTTCAGGAAGCTGACACAGGAGGATCATGAGTTCAAGGACAGCTTGGGCTACATAACAAGACCCTTTCTCAAATGAGTGTGTGTGTATGTGCAAGTGTGTAAACCCAAGTTGTCAAAATTAAATTTTTGATATTTGGATGTGGAAGCTTCCAAGAAAAATTCAAATTGTAGCCTTTACTCAAAATTTCATTTTTACTTTTAAGTTACTGTCTTCTTTCATTTCTGTGGAGTTGAAAAATTGACATTTGGTTGAAAAATAGAACACAATAGAAGTGTGCCAGCAGCTATCCAGAGCTCACCAGATAAGGCTGTTTTCTTAGGGAAAACACAAAGTGGTATTATTTATTTTTCCCTGTTCAGTACAAGAGTAGCTTGTTCTCCTAGTAATACTAATAAAGATTTTGTGAAGACCTGTATCATGGTTTAGGGCTTTTGGGTTTCAGTAACATGGTTCTGTTCTTTCTATGTTGGAAAACTAGCATGGCATCCCAAAAAGGATTTCGTCTTCTTGAGGCATTTAAACAACCAACTCTGAAAATGCCGAAGAGGTGATGTATGTGATTGTTTTCTGCTAGACCCACAGCATCAGTGAGTCCGATTCCCAAAGATGTTATTTAGTAGATTAAAGCTCCGTGGTGCAGCCTTCAGACCTCCGTTCTCATATCAGATCTCTGGGTTGTTCGGGGATGTTTGTTTTGTTCAGATCTTCAGAAGGGAGAATGGAGAGAAAACTTACTTGGAACAAAGTCCTTTGCAGCTGAAGGAGTGTTGGGATTAGCATTATTTTGCCACTTGGTGGTAGTGGGTGCTCCTTGAGTGCCTTGGGAATGTTCACACACGGATGAAAAGCTATGGAGTTGTACTCTGTATGATACCACGGCAGCCCCTTGTTCACTGGTTTGTAATAAGCTGCTATCTGAAAAGTTACTTTGCTTGTTTCATAGATTTTTTTTTTTCCCACATTTAAACAAAACTGCAGCTGCTTGCTTAGGTGAGGGCAGCTGAATGGGAATGTACCTGTACTAGTGTAAGACGTGTATTTGCTTGCAATCATTGCCACGTGTAAACCAAGCAAGGCTTTCCTACAAGATTCGGAAATAAACTCCTGGTTCCTTATTCTAGAAACAAAATCCATGTTTTCCTTGAGAATTTATACTGCAGTAGACAAACGTTACTTCAGGTAAGGATTTTGGATGTTGACACTGTTCAGAGTTTGCGTTGTTGAGTGTGAGTGTATTGTAAGATAGCTCGGTCCTGGCTGCTACCTTCTGGGGGCCAGCCGGCACTAAGACTCCTTCAGAGACTGCTGCAAGTCCCCAGAGGAGGGGCACTGACTGCATTGCCTCCATTGAGATCCATCTCCTTTCTAGCCACCATATCCAGCAGCAGTTAAATAGATGTTTCTTTGAAGAAGGTAACCATCTCATGGAAGAGGTCTTCCTGTGTATCATTTTTTCATCTTAGTGTATGGTTGTTGCTTATAATCAATCGATTGTGCTAGTTAGCATGATTCAGTAAGTCCTATCATCTACTTTCCTCTGGCTATAAAGTGACATTTAATAGAAGTCTGATTATAAAGGGCCAGTAGTGTAATGTGTCTGAAACAGTTGAAATTGGTGTGCAGCGTATAATAAGCTTAAGTGGCCAAAAGCATCTAATGAACTTGAGTTCTTAGTAAGACCTAAGAAATAGATGTAAAACAAAACAAAACAACCCTTTTTTCATGAGATTTCCCCATTAATTTGTTTCCTAGTCAATATGGGTCCTGTTGGTGCCGAACGGTGACTTTTTCATGCTTCCAAGGCATATTTCAAGTCAAGTTGACTACAGCAGGTTTTTGCTGTTTTGCTAGAATTCGCTCGGGGTCAGAGAGAAAGTGATTTAGTGTGAATCTTGCTAGTCCTGTGGAATTTTGAAGACTGAAGACGGTAGGGCACAATGGCAGAAGAACTGCCACAAATTGTCTTTGAAATGAGGCCATTGAATGGGTTTGTTTGGGAGGAACAGCATACGCAACGATGATAACTTGATTGCTTTTTTTACACAGTAACGGAATACTAATGAGGTTAATTTACCAGGAATATGACTAGAATGGTGACTGGGTTGGTAACCTTGAGCACATTCTTGCATAGAGGTTTAAATGCGTTTAAATCTACATTTAGGGCCACTGGATGGCTCAGGAGGTAAAGGCACTTGCTCCTCAGAAAGCTACTGACCTGAGTTTGGTCCTTGGGATGAGTCCACATGGTAGAACGAGAGACAATTCTACAAGTTGTCTTCTGGCTGCCCCCATACGCATACCATGGCATGTGTGCTTGGACACCCCCCATAAAGTAAATGTAACAAATTTTAAAAATAAAATCTACACTTAAAACATTAAACACTTGTTCTCCAGCATCAGATCTGTAGAAAATAACAATCCGGAAGTCAGATAAGCATACAAGGCTGCCCAGATGAGCACTACTGAAAAAGGTACTGCGTGGCTCTCACACAGCCAACATAGACACATTGAGACTCAAAAGGGAGCTGGCGAGAGATCAGGCATGTGATGCACGTCCTTACATAAATGCGGGTAACACGTAAACATTAAAGGAAAAAGGGCCTGATATAAAAGACATTGCTATTGCTCCTGTGGACCATCAGCTGGAAGGCTCAGTCACATAAAGGGACTAGTAAATAGCATGCTAGTTGGGAAAGTGAAGTTTGGTGTGGTTTAGGGCAGAGAGGCTCTATTCTGGCATAGGGATACCGAGAACGACTGCATGTGACAGGACATTTCTGGCTAAGGCAGACAGGCATGCCTGCATGGCGAGTTAAGGAACACAGTGTGGCTAGTTTAAATGGAGTAGTGAGAGTCTGGGATGCAGGGGTTAGAGACCTGGAATTTGCAGGGACACTAGCAAGCTAGAGAAAGGTGCAAAGCTAGTCAGTGATGGGGTGGGATTTGCACTTGAAAGATGAGCTGTCTTTTAGAAAATGCACTGGAAAGAAGGCAGGATATTGCTGGAGTAATGTAGGGAGTGGTTAACTAAACCAATATAGTTTGCTGTTTAGAACAAGAGTGTTTTATTCTGTGAAAACATTGTTGGCAACGTGGGAGGAAGGATTTGTTCCAGTCCCACTTGGGACCCAGGATAACCAAAACACCTTTTTGAGACACGCTGGTGTTTGCAGTAGAGGGAAGTGGGAAGTGAATCCCATCAGATTCTATACTTTCACTTGGGATGACACACCACATTTGACCACGTTTGGGTAGGTGAGAGAACAAGATGCTATCCAACAGCTCCTTCACCAGGCTGGTGAAAACAGCTTGCAGTTGAGTGGCGTAGAAGGGCTGGATCAGTTGTACACTCCACTACAGAATGTCAAGTGCCTGTTACAAATCCTTTTCAATCCCCCTGCCGCTGAACAGCTTATTCTTTGCCCCATCTCCCCCCTTTACCTTGCCATGGCTATTGACTAAACTGCCCTCGCCCCTTCCAAGGCAACCTCACCAGTTTCATTCTGAGTAACAATGGTCCCCCTGAGAGGACCAGCACATTAGATGTTTTCTAACATGCTTAGGTGCCTTCATTTTACATTCCGTACCCATGAGTCTTGTTTTAATCTTTACCATATTTCTTTAGTTTTAATTTTGTAAATTTTATTTATATCATAAATTGACAAATTAGAATGGCACATATTTATGGGTCAAAAAGTATACGTGGGTGGGTGGGTGTTTTTTGTTTTTTTGATTTTTTTTTTTTGAAATTTGGTCTAATTATGAAAGGTCATCATGTTGTACAGTAGATCTCAAATACTTCTAACTGAAACTACCCACTATTTCATCCAACCTCTACAAGCTATATTGAACATTTTCCATCTGGTTATTTAAATTTAAAACTCTAAGACCTTTCTTGTAGTTGTTTGGAGGAAAGTTGCCTTGGTGTTTTGTATCAACAGAGAAGTAACTAATACATTCTTCTATCCATCAAGGTCTGTGAGCCTCAGTCACTGAAACATCCCAGAGGCCTGCAGTCCAGTTCCTCTTGGTGTTGTGAATAACTTATTTGTGCAGTTGCTTGTCTCTTCCTGGGTTACAGGTGCTTATTTTAAGTGTTACTACTTAATCCTTACCTCCATACTCTGGCAAAACCAGTAGCCTCACTTCACCAATGAAATTACAGCCTTGATTCCCATTATTGTGGGGATTGAAGGAAGCCCTGAGTGAAAGAGTGAGGAGCTGATGAAGTCCTGAATGGATGTATTATTAACAAGGACCCCAATGCCTCAGACCCATGGGAACTGGCAAAGCCTCCCCCAGGTCAGGGTCAGGGAAGTGGTAAAGCCTTCCTCTAGTATGTGAGCATATGTTGTCAATGTATACAAAATCTACAACTGCAGCTTCTTCCTCCTGAATGACTCACCTGAGACTGCTCCCTGATAGAGACCTCCCTCCAAGACTTGCTAACCCCATCCTGTGCTGTACATAATAAAAGTACTGAGTTTCCAATAGTGAGTGGTTGGCACTGGTTCCTGCTTGAGAACTGGCTCGTAGGTCTGGATCTACAATAGCAGTTCTGCTGTCCACCGCCAAATCTACCATAAGAGGACTAAAGGAATTGAAAGATGGGTTGCTCAGAAATATCGCCACGCTTATGGTTTATGTGTGGATTTAAAAAAAAAAATTTAGTTTTATCTGCAAGTATGTGTACCATATGTGTGCCTGGTGCCTCTAGAGCCAGAAGAGAGTGTTGGATCCCCTGGAACTGGAGTTAAAAGACAACATTGTGAGCCTTCAGGTGGGGGCTAGGAACTGAACCCAGCTCCTCTACAAGAACAGCAAGTGCTCTTAACCTCTGAGCCATCTTCTCAGCCCATGTGTCGTTGCTTTCTTAATCTGCTCTAGAGGAACAGAACCAATAGAATGAACATAACTGAAAGGTATTTTAGGTAGGCTTACATGACATGGTCTGGGTAGTCTAACAGTGGCTTTGTTCACAGTAGACAGGATGAGAACTCAGGAGCTGTTCCATCCATGAGGATGGATGCCTCAGCAGTCTCAATGTGGTGCTGAAGGCACAGAAGATTCCTGAAGAGCAAGCCACTGGTTTTCAATCTATGTTGGCCAAAAAGATCTGGTTTCAAATGTCAGCCAAGGATTGCAGTGGTGGCAGTGGCAGAAACAGATGAACTTGCCATCAAGATGGGAAGTAAAAGAGGCAAAAAGCAAAGGCTTTCCCTTTGGACCTTCTTGTAGGCAGGAGTTTCTCCTGTCTGCCTGTTCCCAAATAATAATTGACTCAGAGGCTTAATATTATTTATAAATGATCAGTCGGTAGCTCAGGCTTATTACTAACTAGTTCTTACACTTAAATTAAGCCATAATTCTTATCTATGTTTAGCCATGTGACTTAGTACCTTTTCTCAAAATGGCATTCTCATCTTGTTTCCCTTGCATCTGGCTGGCGACTCCTTGACTCCACCCTTCTCTCTCCCAGCCTTCTCCTCAGTTTGGCCACCCCACCTATACTTCCTGCCTGGCTACTGGCCAGTCAGCATTTTATCAAACCAATTCGAGTGACAAATCTTTACAGTATACAAGAGGATTATTCCACAGCACCTTCTTATGTCTTGGCCTCAGGAAGCCAGACTAACCCAAAACTCTCAGAGGCTCTGATGAAACTACACTGGGCCTCCAGGGGAGTGCTGCCCATGCTTAGGGTAGAGCCTCTATTTCAGATAATCTAATTAAGAAAATCTCTCAGCCGGGCGGCAGTGGTGCACGCCTTCAATCCCAGCACTGGGAGGCAGGGGCAGGCGGATCTTTGTGAGTTCGAGGCCAGCCTGGTCTCCAAAGCGAGTTCCAGGAAAGGCACAAAGAGCTACACAGAGAAACCCTGTTTCGGGGGGGAAAAAAAAAGAAAAAAAATCTCTCACAGGTGTGCCAAGAGACTTGTGTCTTAGTTGAATCCAGATCCAATCAGTTGACAACCAAATTTAACCATCACAGACAGTTACCCACACTAGTATGTAGCAATCTGTGCTTCTACACAATGACCAAGACTTTGAATGGGAATTCTGTCTACTCTGAGTCCCATGGCTTCCAAGCCTTGAAGAAAGACTCCTTTGCTCTTCAGGAGATGGGGAAACATGAGCCTGGATAAAGAGTGAGAGCCAACACTCCTCCTTGTCCACCTCCATTAATAACAATGAGACTGAATTCCATGTCACCTCCTTGTCCACCTCCATTAATAATGAGACTGAATTCATGCCACTTTAAATAGTGAGATAATGGCTTCTCAGATAATCTTTTTTTTTTTTTAATTCAATGTTTGGAACTAGAGAGATTGCTCAATGGCTGTACTTGCTCTTCTTTCAGAGGACCTGGGTTCAATTCCCAACACCCACATTGTGGCTCACAACCATCTGTAACTCGAGTCCTAGCCTATCTGATGCCCTCTTCCAGCTTTCTTGGGCATGAACCACATGTGCACAGACACATGCAAGTAAAACACCGCAGACAGAATTTTTTTTTTTTAAGTTTAAATTGAAAAAATTAGTATGCCTTAATTCTGAGGCTAGCCATGTTTTTGAAAAGAAGAGTCCATCAGAATGGAAGAAAAGAAACTAGACATCTTAAAATTTTTTGAGGAAGTTAATTTCTCTATGATTCCAGAGAGAAAACTGAGGAATAGAAAAAGCAAAAGATTAGAAAAGAGGGACAAAATTTTGTTGGAGAATAACATATATAGAACCAAGGTATTCTGGTTCAATAAGTTATCAAAAAGTGAACACATTCGTGTGGCCATCACTCTGGTCAGAAAAGATGACTAATCAGCACCCTGCTTCACCCTTGTTGCTCATCACATTGTCCTTTTAGTGTTTAAGTACCAGGACTAAGACTTTGGGGCTCATACTCACTCCCTTTGTGGGCCAGTAAACTCCTAAAAATGTACATATTGTCTGTATACCTACAACTCTGAAATTAATGTCTCCAGTTAGAACATTGCCCCTGAACCTGAGCCTCGTTTATCCAACTGCCTACTTGACACTGTCATTTTGATAATCTTACAAGCATCTCCAGTTTAATGGCATAGAACTAAATTCTTAACTCTCCCTTGTAACTTCTCAGCCCACAGGTATGGTGATACATTGTGTACCCTAATAAAATTAGCCTGAAGATCAGAGAACAGAAGAAGCCACTAGATCAAACATAGGGGCCAGGCAGTGGTGGCACACACCTTCAATCCCAGTACTGGAAAGCACACGCCTTTAGTCCCAGGAAGGGATGGCTGGCCTGAGAAAGGTATATAAGGCATGAGGAGACAGAAACTAAAGGCTTTTTGGCAGAATTATCCCTTTCAGCTAGAGCTTTTTCGGGCTGAGTTGATGAGGTAAGAGGTGGTGGCTGTGGCTTGTTCCTTTGTCTCTCTGATCTCTCAGCACTTACCCAATATCTGGCCCTAGGGTTTTTTTTTATTATTTATTTTTGATTTAAAGACCTATTAGAAATTTGTGCTACACACAGGGTCCTTTGTCATACTAAGTATGATAGCCTCATCTTCTAATTACAAGTCCCAAGGCTTCAAGTCATCCTCAATTCCCCTTGCCCTCTCATATAACATACACAATTTATGAAGCATCCTTTTTCTTGTAGGAATCCTCCATCTTTCTGGTCACTTCTCTATATCTCTATTGACACTAGTCTAGTTAGTTTTTATGAGCACATCTGGTCTGCCTAGATTTTGGTAACTACTTCCCAGCTCTCTTTAGCGCTCTTTTGCTTATTCTCCTACAGGCTATGTTAATCCCACTGGATGAGAATAAGACCACTACCACAATTTTTTGAGTCAAATTTGAAACAAGCTTTATTAAATGCTGGCCAGGACAATGGACACTGGACACCTGTGATTACCAGAGAATGACCATGAATCACATTAGTCTGGTGCTTATAAAGGCAAAACCCTCAAGGTAACATACTTCCCACCTTTGTCCAATGGAGTGGGGTGGGGTGGGGGGGCAAACATACATTCTCCTTACATACCTCTCACCTATGTGTGATCAAGCACATCCTGTGCAGTTGGGGCAACCAACCTTGTTTGCAGAAGTGAAAACACGTGGCTTGTTGTCTTACGTGAACAACAGCCCCCAGCATTCCAGGAAGTATCTGTCCTTGGATAAATGGGGCTTACAGGTTAGAGGCATTTTTGTTTTATAGATCTCTTAAGCACAGTCATTTAAACTTAAAACATAATTTTAGCCCTCAAGGCAAGTCTCAGCAGAGGAATTAGAGTGGTCTTCTAGAAAGTAAAATCTGATTATGAAAAGACCAAGCCGATGCCATAACAGGCTGCTCAGTCTTCTCTCAGAGATCAGGCCTCAATTTCAGTTCCCTGAGATTTGAGCAAGCAGTCTCTGGGAGGGCCCTGAACAAAAGACACAGTCCTTGCAGTAGCTCCCTTTCTGCATGTACTCTGACTGCTTAAGGTTCAGTCAATTGTTTACTGTCTGGAACCCCTCACCAACTTAGAGCTACGTGCATGAGTCAAGGACAGAGCCTGGGACACTGAGTCAGCCCCCACAGTCAGTATGTGCTAGGCCAGCCAGCCTCCACGGCAGCTCAAGGACAGAGCCTGTAACCCCCAATCAGTAAGTTCAAAAGTTACACACTCTCACCCAGTCCTATGACACAAGGCTTATACCACCCTGCTTGCGGTTTTTCCCTTTAAAAACCCCTCACTCTGAGAGCTCAAGGCCACCCTCCTCCACCCTGGAGTGTTGGACACAGACCACGCCAGGCTTGCTTGTCATCAATAAACCCCTGTGTGTTTTGCATTGGATATCAGCTCTGTGGTGGTTTTGCTTGGGGGTCTCTCGATGCAGGCACAACAATTATACCACTTCATAATCTAGAGCCCTCTACTCAGAACAGCAGACCTTTCCATATAGCTTTTAAGTCCCTCGAGGATCTAACTGTCCATTACCTTTCTGACTTCAGCTACTCTCCAAGATGCACTCGGCTGCATCTCTCTTAGCCTCCTACTTGTCACCCCATGGTGCCAGGTACACGCCCACCTCAAGACATTTGCACTGGCTCTTCCTTCTGCCTAGAACACTGTCTTCCAAAGTGCCCTGTCTCAGCCAGATAGTCACTTTGATCATACCTTCTAATTTATGTGCGTCTTTTCAAACTAATCCTTTCATGTCTGGCTCTTGTTACTGCCCTATTTATTACACAACAATCTTCACCACCGTATAATGTACAATATTACCTATGAATACACACACACACACACACACACACACACACACACACACATATAACTTCCCTGTGTCTTCCCTAGAGAACAAAACTGCTTTATCCAGTAGAGCAAGAGCTAAAAGTTAGAGTTCCTGAAAGAGAAGAGCAATTATTGCAGAGAGACACACAGACTTTCTGGGTTCTTTTTACTGAGTAAAGAGAACAACTTTGTTTTACAGTTTGGTATATTTCAAGGGCAGAGTGGGGGCGGGTGGCAAGGTGGGAGGGATTACTGGGAGTGGTAGACCTTATCTAGAGCTCTACATAAGAGAGCTCTTACAGGTCATAAAGGATCAGATCTACCTTGTGAACATACTTCCCCAAAGGCACACCTAAAAGCATTTTCCCTTCAGGCTATCAGCTTGTCTTGCAATTTTCTGAAAAGACATTTACCCTCCAGGGGGAGGACTAACTGAGTCACAGGTTGCCCTTAAATTTAGGTTTGCCCTTGAAAGTTTTACAGAATATATATATATATATATATATATATATATATATATATATATATATATATATATATATATGTGTGTGTGTGTGTGTGTGTGTGTATATATACGTATATACACACACACACACATATATATACAGGGTTTCTCTGTGTAGCTTGGTGCCTTTCCTGGAACTCACTCTGTAGACCAGGCTGGCCTCAAACTCACAGAGATCTGCCTGCCTCTGCCTTCAGAGTGCTGGGATTAAAGGCATTCACCACCACCACCTGGCTCAGGCTGTCTATATGGCAACATAAAACCTCCAAGTGGGCAGAGGGTTTTATGTACTTTGTTGTTGTTGTGGGACCCAAGCAGCAGCTTGGCCACACTGCTGCCATGACAGGCTCCATAAAAACCAGCTAAAAGGTAGGCCTGATTTTCAGTTTACTAGCGGGGAGCACCCAGATCCAGGAAAAGCCAATAAGCTGACACCATCCAGGGAGGGCCAGCATCTAAGGGGAAGTACCTAACATTCCAAACATTCCAACTACTAGATAGGATTAGATGCTCCTGAACCTAGCACACACCTATTTCCCTTTTTGCCAAGAGACCCCCTAGACAAATGTCAGCCATTCAGGATCTTGAACCCTGGAAACCCCCTCACCCTCAACCTCTACTATAATAAAAACCCTATCCCACCCAGGCTTGGCACTCTCTGCTCTCACCACTGATTTGGACAGATGGAGAGTCCAAGCTCGAGCTTGAAATAAAGGCTCTTTGCTTTTACGTATGAGATTCGGTCTCCATGGTGGTCTTTTGGGGGGTCTCCACCATCTGATCATAACAGTTGTAGCATTAATATTTAAGACATGCATGATAATATACTCATAAATGTTGAGTGAATGGATGGGTGAAAACATGAATAAATATCTCCCATAGCTCTAGATGGTTGCAGATGGTTGCAGATGTCTTGTGTGTGATTCTTGCAAGAGACATGTTGATTCCACAAGAATTATGGCAGCCACCCTTGAGGCTACTAATTTTACATGGGAAGTTTTTATTTGAGAATTCACTGTTCCTTTGAATTGGTAATCACTTTGTAGCAGAAAGTTCAAAAAGTGGATTTTCAGAAGGGATATCTGATAAAAAGCAAGTCTCTCTTCTGTATTTATCTCCAATTTTCCCTCTTGTCCTCAGGGAGTTGCTCTTGACTCTAGTGAAGTAGTTCTCAACCTGGGGGTTGTGACCCCTTTGGGGGTTATATATTGGATGTCCTGCATGTCACATATTTACATTACAATTCATAATAGTAGCAAAATTACTGTTATGAAGTAACAATGAAAATAATTTTATGGTTGGGGTCAGCACAGCATGAGGAACTATATTAAAGGGTTGTAGCATTAGGAAGGTTGAGAACCACTGCTCTTAGGCATCATGCCAAAAGTTGTTTAAACATATATAAGCATATCTGTATATTCTTTCTTACCTACTTGGGAGCATGTGCCATCTTGCTTTTAAAAATTTATCAATGTAGCTTAAAGAATCTCACATGTTAGCAGTAGTACATATGCTTCATATTTTGAAAGTACTCTAGTAATCCATAATATAAATTCACCATGATAGTAGATTTGGTAAAAATACAATTTTATGAAAATATTTCTTGACCTCCCAAAGGTCTGAACTGTCATTAGACCTCATAGCCAAGTTAACAACTCACCTTGGGATCACTCAAGACTTCTCCTGCTGTCCTACTGTGTATCAGCTTGTCTAAGTCTAACTTTCCTTTAGGAAAACAATGTAAGAATCAGACTTATTCTTTTGATATACCATGCAATCAGCTTTTAAAATCTAAGCCAATGCAAAGCTTTAATCTTAAGTTATGTACTCATCCATGTCCTTGACCCAGAATAATGCATGTGTTTATGTGTGTCTTATTTAAGGTTTCTATTGCTGTGCCAAAACACCATCAACTACTAATTAAGAAATTAAGAAAATACTGACAGTCAGATCTTAGGGAGGCATTTTTCTCAGTTGAGGTTCCCTCTTTTCAGATAACTTTAGCTTGTGTCGAATTAATACAAAACTATCCAGCACTTATGTTGTGGCAATCTTTTGCTAAAGCAGCCAATAGGTTAGAAAACAGCCTTATACAACAAATATCTGCCATAAATGTTGGAAACAACCCAAAGATATAGGTTGATAGTATCTGTTTGCAAGACTGTTTGCTTTTATGAGAGCTTTGAAGTCACTTAGGGTCATTAAAATGACTTCTTGTCCTGGAAAGCTCTGTTAAAAGATTGCTGTAAAGTATCTCTCATTTCTTTCCCATGCCATGTTGTTAAGATCAATCCATGTGAGTCTATTTAATGGGTAATAGGGATTTATTAAGATATAAATTGAGGAAATACACTCATGAATACAGAACGGAGTAGACAGCTGAAGTCATCCTTTGATCTGACCGGGAGCCAATCCACCTGGCAGTTTGATTAGACCAGGAAGCAGGCAGCAGGGAGAAAGGGCTCATGACCCTTCTCCCTTACCTTTTAAGAGGTCATGTACAAGCACCACCTCCTTAGAGCCCTATAGCCCAAGGTTATGGGCAGAGCAAATACCACTACACCATGTTTTCTAGGCTGCTCAGTAAATACACAGCAATACCCTTTGTTAGGAGCAGACAGACACAGGGGCAGTCAGACATCAGACAACATTCAGGAAGGCATAGACACCACAGAGTAAAGATAGGCCAATAAACACAAACTACAGAGGAACGGAAGGAATAAGGAGAGAAGTGAATTCATGTTTGAGCTCACTCTTGGTCAAATTAATGAAAAGAGGAAGTCTGTGTTTTGGTTCATCTGAGGTTGTCTTTAATGTGTTAATCAATACAAAATTGGGTCCACCATATTATTTCAAGTGCAATGAATATTCTTGTTGTAACTGCTAGGAAGGCATTTGACGCAGACAAAACAAACCAAAAAAGAAAGAAAACATTTAGATTTTAAGTTTCAAAAGAGTTCTTTTTAGCAAGTGATTTATGAATGATAGGCTCTTTTCTATCTCTTTTGGAGTTTTGACCGTATTTTGAAATGTTCTCATTGGAGGTATGAAATGTTAAGCCTTGCTTCAGCACACTACCATCGTTGGGGTATAAAACAGATGAGTGTGTGTTTTATAGACTCTTTTGAAGTGTTAATCTAATTAATCTTAATCAATAAGAAATCAGGATTCAAATATTGGGGTAAGAACCTGAAAGAGGGGCTGGAGAGATGGCTCAGAGGTTAAGAGCACTGATTGCTCTTCCAGAGGACCTGAGTTCAATTCCCAGCAACCACACGGTGGCTCACAACCACCTATACTGAGGTCTGGTGCCCTCTTCTGGCCTGCAGGGACACATGCAGGCAGAACACTGTATACATAATAAATAAATTGAAAAAAAAACCTGAAAGAGAACCGGGATCAACCACCAGTTGCTTCCTACCTCTTTTGTTCCTCCATCCAAAAGGGCCGAGATCCTGTCTTCGCCCTGCCTCCTCACTTCCTGTCTCCTCTCTGTACAGACCTCCAGACCTCTATGGTTAACTAATGGCTAGTTCTACCCTCTGACTCCAAGCAAGCTTTATTTGTCAGAACAGAAACAAAATATCACACAACACTCTATGTCTCCCTGTCTGTCCTGGATCTCGCTCTGTAGACCAGGCTGGCCTCAAACTCAGGGAGATCTGCTGGCCTCTGCCTCCCGAGTGCTGGGATTAAAGGCGTGTGCGCCACCACCGCCCGGCCTCCCTGTCATTTCTTGCTTACTGTGGGCCACTGTGCCTCCCAGCTGTGGCGTTTTGAATGAGAATGGTGGCCCCCGTGGGATCATATATTTGCATGCTTGGTCCACAGTTGGTGAACTGCTTGGAAGGATGGGAGGTATGGCTTCGTTGGAGGAGAGGTGTGTCTCTGGAAGTGGGCTTTGAGGTTTCAAAAGCCCATGCCAAACCCAGTGTCGTCTGTGTCTCTGCCTGCCTGCCTGCCTGCCAGTGGACCAGGAAGTAAAGCTCTCAGCCACCGCTCAGTGCCATGCATGCCCCCATGCTCCCTGCCGTGGTGATAATAGACTAAGCCTGTGAAACTGCAAGCCAGCCCCAATTAAATGTGTTGCTTTATAAGGGTTGCATTGGTCATGGTGTCTCCTCACAGCAATAGAACAATGAATAAGTCATCAGCACTCCATTTGTCCCGCCTGCCTCACCAGAGATGAGAAAAGAAAGAACAGACAAACCGCAGCTTTAGGAGTTTCTGTTCTGACACGCATTGTTCTCAGCAAAGTGTACATTCCTTTATGATTTGTGAGGGAGGATACATATCCTATTACCTTATTGTTTCCTTTACAGTTACAATAACATTGTAATTGTTGTTAACAAAATACTCTCAATAGTGAAATGTTCTGTTTTCAGTGTGATGATCACGAGGATGGACTGAAGATCTCTGAATCAAGGCTATGCTCTCTTGGACCTTCCTATACCCTGAGGGTGCGAACATTCTACAGGAGAGATACAGGTAAGGAGTAATGAAAGGAACATCATTAGTGGGGCATCTGGGCTACAAGATGGTCTGGATGGCATGTGTAATCCACAGTTCATAACTTCATTTCTCAAGGCTATAAACGTATTATGTAGCCAGGTTTTCAATCTTCCTTAACAAATTTGGAGAGATAGAATAGAGATATCTTTATAGGCTTACTCAGTTTTAACAGACTAACAAATATATTAATACTAGTAGTATGTACTGCAAGCAAGTTAAAACAAAACACCTGTGGTGATTTGAATAGGTGTGGCCCCCATAGACTCATACATTTGAATGCTTGGCCCATAAGGAGTGGCACTATTAGGAAGTGTGGCTTTGTTGGAGGGGGTGTGGCCTTGTTGGAGGAAGTATGTCACTGTGGAAGTGGGCTCTGTGGTCTCATATATGCTTAAGCCATGTCCAGTATGACAGTTCACTTCCTGTTGGCTGCACAAGATGTAGGAGTCTCAGCTCCTCCTCCAGCACCATGCCTGCCTATACACCGCCATGTCCCACCATAATGATAATGGACTGAACCTCCTAACTGTAAGCCACCACAATTCAATGCTTTCCTTTATAAGAGTTGCTGTGGTCATGGTGTCTCTTCACAGCAATAAAACCCTGATTAAGACAGAGTGAAACACTAAAGAAGAGCTTTGAAAACTGCTTCATTTTGAATTCCTTGGAAACAGGTGAAACCTGCCCCGTTTTATTACTTCTGGACGAGAGTGCACTAAACATGTTAATAGCTAGTTGCAGACCTGGGCCTAATGGCCCGGCCAGCCTTGTGAAATTAATTGTCAGTTCAGCTCTGTCATTGCATTCTGACTGTTTCTCCGTTCAGGAACCACTGCCTCTGAACTGACACTGGCTGGGTTTTTGACTCAGCCTGTTGGAGAGGTCATAGTGTCTCTTCACAGCAGTAGAAACCCTAACTAAGACGATATTGAACTTTGGCATACTCTTTGGTGCACCTCCATCTTCAAATGATGTTATTCTCGTGCATCTGTGTTCAAATTGCCCACTCCGTACCTCTAACGATCTGAAGTCCCTATGAAAGTCATTGTCCCTTTAAGACCTCAATAGGTAAAACACTTGCCACGTGAGTGGGAGGATTTGTGCTTGGATGCTCAGAACCCACGGAAAGGTGCACACAGTGGTGCACATCTGTGATCCCTGTGCTCCTGTGGTGAGATGGGAAGTGCAGACAGGAGAATCCCTGGACCTCTGTCCAGCTAGCCAGGCATATGCAGCAGTGGCCAGGAAGAGACCTTGTCTCAAATGCAGGGAAGTGAGCGCCAGCACACAAGGCTGACCCTGACCTCCAGAAATGCGCTATGATATGCATGTGCCCACACTAAAACTCATGGACAAACACACATTTTTAAAATTTAAAAACAGGAACTATCACAGTTAAATAGTTCTTTTTTATTTGTGTTGAAACAAACATGAGATCATCTGAACAAACATCATTTTTTCTGAAAGTCAAATTATCGTTCTGCGCGCAGCTCCTTGAACAAGGGACTCCGTAAACACAGTTTGGGAGGTTTTCTCAGAATCTAAGAATAAAACATTAATTCATAATGTAGAGAAGTCCTCTTCTAAATTCACATGCTCCAGGTGTTTATTTCTCATAAACATCCGTCTTCTTTTCAGAGTGACTTTTAAATATGCAAACTCGATCCTGTCCTTCTCCTGCTTAAGATCCTTTCCTGACTCTTCATGGCCCACAGCTGTATTAGCAAGCTTATTTTTAGCTATAAAACCATTTCTTCAGATTACAGTTTATATGGCAGTGCAGTATGGGAGACAGAAATAAGATTGCTGCTTTGAATGTGAGTGGGAATGCAGGCAGACGCCCGACAGCCCTGCCCAGTTCTACCCATCTCTCTTCCCTTGTGCTCTGTCCTCTGCTGCCCGAACAATCAGAATAGCACCAGACTCCTCGGATGAATTGACAAGACTGATTCGTACTCCTTCCTGAGCTGCTGTCATGAGTCTGGGGTTGTTCAGAGAGTCACCAGTCTGACCATGAATATATGTGTGTGTGTGTGTGTGTGTGTGCGCGCGCGTGTGTGTGTGTGTGTGTGTGTGTGTGTGTGTGTGTGTGTGTGTGTATTTTAACAAAGAAGAGGGTTTTACTTGGGTTCTGGCACCAGAGCTAGACATGGAAATTGGGATTCCCAAAATGTAATGCTGAGCCCCATTAGTTAGAGGTTTATAAAGTCAAAAAAAAACCCTAAAAACAAACAAATAAAACAACAACAACAAAACAAACAAACAAAATACCCATAAGGCTGTGTTCTCTTTATGGGCAGGCACACGTCCTACAAAAAGAAGGCTATGTTCCAGTTAGCAAACAGATGTCTCGGTTATCTTGAGCAAGCAAGCTTTTGTGACCATTATCTTGCATAAACAAGAGTTTTTTAAAGATTACAAGAACAGCCCCCAGCATTCCTGGAAGTTATCTCTCCTGGGGCAGGTGGGGTTTCCAGGTTAGAGGCAATTTTGTTTTATGGGCCTCTTAAGCACAGTAATAGAAACTTAATACATAATGTTAGCCATGACAGCGCCACACAGTCTGCATTGAGATTGGGTTTACACAGAAGTACAGTTCATCCACCAAACGGGGACATCTTGAAGACTAATAACAGTTGGGAGGCAGAGCCAGGCGGATCTCTGTGAGTTTGAGGCCAGCCTGGGCTATAGAGTGAGTTCCAGGAAAGGTGTAAAGCTATACAGAGAAACCCTGTCTCAAAAAACCAAAAAAAAAAAAAAAAAAAAAAAAAAAAAAAGAAATTCTTATTTTTGAAGTATTCCCTTATTAACAAACCAACAGGTTTCATGTCATTGTTGAACATTTAAAACTATATCTCTCTAAATCTATTCAGGTACATAGAGTGGCTACCTCGTTAATCACACCAATGAGACTAAGACCACTACCACAATTGGAGCCAAATTCGAAGCAAGCTTGGTTCCTATTGGGCTGCACCCAAGAGCTGGCCTGTGGCTGCCTTCTAAGTCAGGTTAAAGAGAGCATCCCAGCCCCAAATCCACCTCTTGAGCCCCTTCTAAAGAGCAAAATCACAAGTAGTTGCAAAACAGGTTTATAGACGTAAGACAATGGGGCAATAAGGGAATGCAGGAAAAAAATCTCAAAAAACATCATGCGGTCACCATGTGATCAGAGAGGGTTAGGGTATTCTCAAAAACAAATCAAGGCACTTACAGTAAATAGAAACTTACTTTTAACAATACAGAATAATGGTTCCTGCCTTCAAAATGGAGTCAGGCAGATTCCTGAACTGGAATATTAAAAAGTACAAGCATAATAAATATTCCTGAACCCTATTTGAATTGTTATTTGGCATAATGGTTTGTATTGACTGTCAACATGGCAGGAATCACCTTGGAGAAGAGTCTTGGGACCTGTCTGTGAGATGTTTTCTACATCAGGGCTAACTGAGGCAAAAGGACCCACCCACAATGTGAGGAGCACCCTTCCTTGGGCTGGGGCCTTAAACTGCACTGAAGGGAAAAAGCTAGTTGAGAACAAGCGTCCCTCACTCTGCTTCTTGACAGCAGGTACCATAGAGCCATCTGGACTCCTGCCCAGGCCTCCCTGCTCTGCTCCCCAGGACAGACTGTGTCCCTCTCAAACTTTAGGTCAAAATAAACCCATCTTAGCTGACCCAAGCTGGTGGTGTTGTGCCCAGGTTGCAAGAACCCCAAACAAGACCACCACAGAGCCAATATCCAATGCAAGCACACAGAGATTTTTGTTTTGTTTTGTTTTGTTTTTTCATTTAGCACACAGAATAATTTATTCATTAAAGTAATGCCTATTTACAGACCTCTAACAGAAAGGTTTCAAAATTTAAAAACAACTAGCACAATTTTTTTTTAATGCCAAATGACATTTATTGAAGGAGGGAGGAGGTCTTAAAAGGCTTACAGCACAATGGGAGAACCCTGGAGGGCAGAAGTTTGCTACTGATGTTTTACAATCTTGCATCTAAGCTGTTAATGCCCATTATGCAGGATATACATACAAAGAACTTCCCTTAAGCTTTCAAGAGGGTGGAACCCGGCAGGGAATTAGCATAGGGAGGATATCAAGGTCAAGGTCAGCAAGCAAGGCAACAGTTACCCAAAACGGGGGTCAGGGCCCTACAGGTCCCCCTTTTACTAAAAAATGAGCTTCTGACTTAGGTTGCATGGGACATCAGCAGGTCACCTTATCCGTCATGGAGACGCCTGCCAAGGCCAACACACAGAGGTTTTTAATTACAAAACCAGCAAGCTTGGTCTGCCATCCAACATTCGACACAGTGGGTGGAAGAAGATGGCCCCACGCACTTACTTTAAGGGGTTTATATAGGAAAGGTTTTCATGCAGCTTGGGATTGGACAAGGGGGCTGGGGTGAGGCAGTTCTTCCAAGTTACTGGCTGAACTATAAGCATGAGGTTACTGATGGCTAACAGGATTCAGGGTATCTACAGAGACATAAATTTTTACTCCCTATGTCCTGCTTTTGCTGAACCCAGGATATGTTCATTCAGATTTATTGTTCCAGTCCTACTCTCCTCTGAGGTCAGTTGAGCCCATTACTCCCTGTATCTTGTTTTGCCAAGTCCAGGATACACAGATTTATTGTCCCAGCCGTATAACTTCAACTTCTGGTCACTTCTAAAACTGCTGGTCAGCAAATAACCTTTGGAGGAGGGGAAGAGGAAGCATCTCTCAAGATGGCTACTGACTTTTCCCTTTCAGTGGGAGCTCATAGACTCTAGCCTGTCAGCTGGGGAACATGTATGGGACTGAACTAGGTCCTCTGAATGTGGGTGGCAGTTTTATGGCTAGATCTGTTTGGGGAGCTCCTGGCAGTGAGACCAGGACTTATCCGGGGTGCATGAAATGCCTTTTTGGAACACATTTCCTAAGGTGGGATACCTTGCTCAGCATTGACGTGGTGGGGAGGGGCTTGGTCTTGCCAAGACTTTGTTGACTTCCCAAGGGAGGCCTTGCCCTCACTGAGGAGTGGATGGGGGGCGGGATGTGGAGAGGTGGGGGGGGCGGGAGAAGGGGAGGGAGAGGGAACTGGGATTGATATGTAAAATAAAAAAAACTTTTAAAAAATGAATAAATAAATAAATAAATAATAAACCCATCTTACATTAAATTTATTCTGATCAGAATTTGATTATAGATAGCAATAAGAAAAGTAAGGAATATAGGAAATGCAGACCAAGACCGAGATGGAAGTGGGTTACCAAGGAATGTGGAAGAGTTTGGAAGTTGGCTAGGAAAGTGTGAGAATGCTAGGAGCAGAGTGTTATGGGCTTTTCTTGTGGGATTTCAGAAGCCCAGGATGGCGAGGGAAATGCTGACAGTGGACCCCTCGATCAAACAGCTTTCGAAGGAAAACAAAGACTTTCCCTGGGACTAGGCTAGAGATCATTCTTGCCAAGAATATGGTTCCATTTGCTACACATCTGAGAATTTCTGTGAGGCTAAATTTAAAATTAATGTCCTCATTTCTTTGCAGATGAAATTTCAAGATAACAGCATTCAACTATGCAGTGATTATTTCTCATGGCTCTTATTAAGATATGTATTGATAGAGAACAAAAAAGATATTTTTAAAATGTGAATTTTAGGGAGCCTGGAGAGATGGCTCAGCAGTTAAGAGCACTTGTGATTTTTGCAGAGGACCTGAGTTCAGTTCCCAGCGCCTACGTGGTGGCTCACAACTGACTGTTAACTACCCTCCCAGGAGATCCAATGCTTTCTTCTGACCTCTGCAGGTACTATGCACCTGTTATGCCCATATCATGGGGACCCCCAAAAGACCATCATGGAGACCAAATTCTGTATATAAAAGCAAAGAGCCTTAATTTTAAGCTTGAGCTTGAACTCCCCATTTGTCTGAGGCAGTGGTGAGAACAGAGAGCCCCGAGCCAGGGCAGGGTAGAGTTTTTATCATAGCAGAGGTTGGGGTGAGGGCATTTCCAGGGTTCAGGACCCTGATTGGCTGACATTTGTCTGGGAGTATCTTGGTAAAAGAGAAATAGATGTGCTAGGCTCAGGGACATCTGGCGATCTTATCTAATCTTATCTGTCAGTTGGAGTGTTTGGAATGCCAGGTACCTTTCCTTTAGATGCTGGCCTTCCCTGGGTGGTATCTGCCAGTAAGTCTGTCACAGCAGTTGTGTGGTCAAGCTGTTTTGCCCCCCCCTCCCCATACCCATGTGTTACACAGACATTCATGCAGGCAAAACACCCATACACATACAATAAACTTTTAAAAATGTTTACACTGAATTTTAAATTTTCTAAACACTCTCAAAAAATATTTTTTAAAACTGGAGTTTGAGAGTTGTGAACTGTTGGCCCATGGACATGACATGGATGATGTACTTATGAACTCAGAGCCGTTCCCCTTGAAAAAAGTGAAGTTTGATGAGGAAAGGTGTGTGAACATCTTTAAAGTTGAAGACAGTAAGAAAGGGACCCCGAGGATGAGACCTCACCCATGAAGGAGCTAACTTGTGAGAATACAAATCGCTATGGTCAGTGCAGCCACAGGCATCCAGGGACCTGGAAAGGAGGGCAATGGTCGACAGAAATGAAGGACGCTGGGTCATTTCAGCAATGAACAGTTTTTATTTTTCCCTGCTCCTCTTTATACACTGTTTACCTAGCTGCTAAAGATAGCCTTGCAAGCAGAGCTTGAGCAAACAGTCTCTTTGATCCTCTTATCTGAGTTCTGCCTTCTGCATTTTCCCTGCCCTTGTGGCCCTGTTTTGCCCCAGAGGACATTCCTTTTAGGCTTTGGGCCTTATCTTGTCTCAGGCTGGAATATGTGTGTTCTAACACTCCTTCCCACTCAACATGAGCACAGTCTTCTGATCACATCTGGGTCAGGGGGTCCTGCTTGGGAAAAGAACTGCAGACCCTCTGGACCCTGACACAAACTCTTGAAATTAGAAAGGTTGAATTGAGGATGCCGTTGGAGAGGTTTCCTGCTCTAAAACAGCCTTCATCTCAACAAGTCAGCATCACGTGACAGCCACGTGCTGTCACTGTTATAGGTATGACAGGTACAAGAGTAATGTGGGTCGTGGGGGCTTGTGCTGAGATTTCAGAAAGCTTATGAGACCAGATAACGTTTAGCAGGGTCAGAATCCTTGCAAAGAGACCCTGAGGAGCCACCTCATGAAGCTGTGAAGGCAAAGCCTATGTTGAAATGGAGTCCCTGGAGATGGGCAATGCAAGGATCGTGAGAGATCTACCATGGAAAGCTGCAGGCCTAGAGTGGGTCCTAATCACGAGAGAGGCAGTAGAACTGGAGGGGTAAAGCTACCCAAGTCCTTTGGAGCCCAGGTGATTCAGTTTTGAACCCCAGGTGCCATACACTGAACTGATTTGGTGTTTGCTTTGCTGGGTTTCAGTCTTACTTTTACTTGTTATACCTTGATTTCTTCCATTTAGAATGAAAATATTTGTCCCTTTGTATGTTGAAAGTATGCAACTTCATTTTTTAAAAACATTTTTATTTGTTCTTTGAGAATTCCATACATATATACATTGTATTTTGATCATAGTCACCTTTTAATCCACCCAACTCTCCCTAGACCCTACCCCCATGCCTGCCTTCCAAAATATTATTATTATTATTATTATTATTATTATTATTATTATTATTATTATTTTGGTTTTTCAAGACAGTGTTTCTCTGTGTAGCTTTGCGCCTTTCCTGGAACTCACTTTGTAGACCAGGCTGGCCTCGAACTCACAGAGATCCACCTGCCTCTGCCTCCCGAGTGCTGGGATTAAAGCCGTGAGCTACCACCGCCCGGCCTTATTCTTTATCTTAAAAACAAACGAACAATTGAGTCCAATTAGTGCTACCCTTATGGGCATGGTATAAGACCATTCATTCACTGGAACATGGGCAATCTACCATGGGCCACACCCCATGAGGAAAACCCATGGGCTGGAGAGATGGCTCAGAGGCTCAGACCTCTTCCAGAGGTCCTGAGTTCAATTCCCAGCAACCACATGGTGGCTCACAACCATCTAGAACGAGATCTTGTGCCCTCTTCTGGCGTGCAGACATACACGCAGACAGAACACTGTACACATAATAAATAAATCTTTAAAATAAAATAAAAGTGTGGTCCCTGGTAAGCTGTGGGTGGTCCCACACCCATGGGGCCTCATGAGACCCTCCCCCATTCATGCTGGAGTTTGGACTGGCTTGATCTTGTGCCGGCAACCACAACTGCTGGGAGCTCGTGTGGGCAGTGTTCTTGTCATGTCCGAAAGACACCAGTTTGCAGCCGTCCTCCCCAGCTTCCTACCCTCTCTCCTGGGATGTTCCCTGAGCCTCGGGGAAGAGGTCCTCTATGGATGCTGTATTTAGGGCTGAAATTCTTCCATCACCTATTCTTTGTGCATTAGTGAGTCCTTATATTAAACACTATCCCTGCAAAAAGAAGCTTCTCTGATGAGAGCGGAGAGCTTCACTAATCTCTGTGTATAAAGATAAGTATAGAAAACAGTTTTGCTGTGGATGATTGATTGATAAATAAAACACTGACTGGCCAATAGCCAGACAGGAAGGATAGGCAGGACAAGGAGAGAGGGGAGGTCTGGGAAGTGGAAGGCTGAGGCAGAGAGACACTGCCAGCCCGCCGCCATGAGAAGATGTTAAGATACCGGTAAGGCACAAGCCACGTGGCCACTTATAGATTAATAGGGTTAATTTAAGAGATAAGAACAGCTAGCTAGAAGCCTGAGTCATTAGGCCAAACAGTTTAAATAATATAAGTGTCTGTGTGTTTATTTTATAAGTGGACTGCTGGACTGCAGGGGATTGGTGGGACCTGGAGAGAAACTCTCCAGTTACACAGTTTGACATGCCAGGTGTGGTGGTGCCTGCCTTTAGTCCCAGTGCTTCTGAGACAGAGGCAGGTGGATCTATGTGAGTTTGAGGCCAGCCTGGTCTACAAAGAGAGTTCCAGGATAGCCTAGACTGTTACACAGAGAAACCCTGTAGTTGTTTGTTTTTGCTCTTTGGCTCTTTGCTCTATTGGGGAGGGGGGGTGTCACCCAGGTCCCAAATAAATGCACAGAGTCTTATTATTACTTATAAATGTCTGGCCTTAGCTTGGCTTATTTCTTACCAGCTTTTAACTTTAAATTATCCCATCTACCTTTTGCTTCTGGGCTTTTATCTTTCTCTTACTTCTGTATATCTTACTTTCACTCTTTCTCCATGGCTGGCTGTGTGACTGGCCCTGGCATCCTCCTCTCCTTCTCTCTTGCTCTTTCTTCTTTTCCTCCTAGATTTCTCCTTCTATTTATTCTCTTTGCCTGCCAGCCCCACCTATCCTTTCTCCTGCCTCACTGCTGGCCATTCAGCTCTTTATTAGACCATCAGGTGTTTTAGACAGGCACAGCAACATAACCTCACAGTTAAACAAATGCAGCATAAAAGAATGCAACACATCTTTGCATCATTAAAAAAGTGTTCCATAGGGGGCTGGAGAGATGGCTCAGCGGTGAAGAGCACTGTCTGTTCTTCCAGAGGTCCTGAGTTCAATTCCCAGCAACCACATAGTGGCTCCCAACCATCTGTAATGAGATCTGGTGCCCTCTTCTGGCCTGCAGTCATAAATGCTGTATACATAATAAATAAATCTTTTAAAAAAAAGTGTTCCATAGCATACACAAATGTAACAGAGCTTAGAATTATATTCTACAACAAAATCCTATCTCAACAAACGAAAAACCAAAATGTTTGACATTATGTCTGTTTAGGAAAATAATTGTTGTCCTCTATGGTCTATGAGTGCCCCAGCCACAGATTCCTGGCTGAATTTAAAATATCATGCATGAGTTCTGTTCTATGAAGAGGGCCTTTCATCCTGTCAAAAAAATATTAGTTGCCCCAACAACATTAATGCCATTATTGCGCAGGTTGCTATATCTCGACTGGCTTATTGTTATTGTAACTCACAGGGCTTACAGCTGGATAAGACTGATAATGTCTTTCCTCCTCCAGGAGTCTGTATGGCATCTTCCAACACTATGAAAGCTAGTAAAGAGGAAGCTTCAAGATTGGTACCAGTTTGATTTCTCCATGTGTTGTGATCCTAGTGTGTGGTGTCTTCAGCAATAGGGTTTTACAGTTAAGTTCTGGTATGTGACCAAAAGCTCATATTGTTTGGGGAGCCTAGAAAAACCACTGACCAACAGCTTGAAGAGAGATATTCCACAACTGGCCCTTGGGTTTTGTTTGACAACCTATGGCATCTGGGAGGAACATTTTCCCCAACCCCCCATATAGGGTAACTGAATTTAGTGTGTGTGTGTGTGTGTGTGTGTGTGTGTGTGTGTGTGTGTGTATTTTAGGATGCTTATAAAGTAGGTTTTTCCATATGGCTTTTCCAAACATTCTTAGTGTTTGTTATCACTCCTCCACATACACACATAAACACACAAAAATTTAGCATAAATTCTAATTGGTCTTAATAATAAAAACCTGGAGTCAGATATTGGGGTAAATGCTGAGAGATCAGAGAAGTAAAGGAGCAGCCACAGTCACCCTTTACCTCTCTGACTCCTAAGACCGAAAAGGGGCTGAGCTCCTGTCTCTGCCTGCTTTATATTCCTTTCTCTGCCCATCCATATCATTTCCTGTCTTTGGTCTATACAGACCTCCAGACCTCTATGGTTAACTAATGGCTAGCTCCACCCTCTGATCTTCAGGCAAGCTTTATTTGTTAGAGTATGAACAAAATATCACCCCACAGAAACCACAAGATCCCAAAGGTGCACATGAATGACATCAGAACACAGACAGATAAGAGTACCAGATGAGTCTGTTTAGCCTGTGAGGTCCCAGAAGCCATATTATCACCGCTGACTAGAGCAGGGCCACTGGGGACATTGTGGCAGAGGGGGCAGGAGTCTTGGTGGCCACAGTTACAACTTTGCTTGCATCTCAGAAGATACTCTGCACTTTCTAACTAGAAACTATAGGAGTTTTGACATAGCACTGAATACATTTTGCATTATAAGATGGCCATGAGCATAGAGAAAAGGGATGGAAGGTTATGTCTTTAAAATGATATATTTGGGTGTCAAACTGACAAATGGTGGACTTGTAACAGGCTATGTGGTCAGTTTGACAGGGTCTGGAATTACCTTGGAGAAAAATCTTGGGGCACATCTATGAGATGTTTTCTACATTAGGTTAACTGAGGCAGGTGACTGGGCTGGGGTTCTGAACTGAATACAGAGCAGACAGCTAGCTGCCCACACACATTCTTCACTTTCTGCTTCCTGACTGCAAATGCCATGTAAGGAGCTGAACTTACGTTCCTGCTGCCCTGCGTGGTGGGACCTGTCCACTCACATTGTAGCCAAAATACAGCTCTCTCTGAAGTTGCTTCTTGTCATATTTGGTCACAGAAGCAAGAAAAGTAACACAGACCGTTGGTTTTGTCTCTGAAACTGACTCTATTTTTCCCCTGCCCCCACTCTTTCCTCTGCCTCTTCTGCTTCTTTGAATAAACAATGTTCTTTTTTTGCATTTTTCCAATAGAGTTTCCACAAAATTGCCTATCATCCTCATAATTGGATTTTGCGGTTTATAAACTGGGAACTTTTGGTATTCTCAATTGAATTTTCTCTGAAGAGCTTATTTTTAATAAGAGTATAACCTCGCCATGAGTGCAGATTTCATTAGTGAGATCAGAGCCAAATCTGCTGTATGGAAGCTATTCTCAATTCTGCTTTAAATGGGTAAATATTTTAGTTCATATATATATATTTTTTATCTCAATTCAGAATACCTTCTGTTGCATATGTATATGATTTTATATTTTTCTGTTTAGGTTTGTGTATCTGTGTACATGTTTTTGTGTGGGAGCCATGTGCAGGTGGGTGTATGTGCAGGCCCGAGGGTAATGTCAGGAGACATCCTCCATCACCTTATTCATTAAGGCAAGGTCCCTCCATCAAACCCAGAGCTTGCTGATATGGCTAGCCTCCCCAGCTGACTTGTTCGGCATCCCTGGTCTCTGCCATCTAAGACTGGAATTACAGGCAGGCTGCCTTACCCACCTGGTACTCACGTGGGTCCTGGGGATTCAAACCCCAGTCCTTATGCTTGCAAAGCAAGTGATTTAACCCAGAGCCATCTCCCCAGACCCTTCTTGCACATGCTTCCTTCAGACAAGAATCATTTTTTACAAAGTTGTTTTATGATTGGAATGTTTCACCAAAGTTCAGGCCATCTCAGATCCATTACATTCTATTCTGGAACAGAATGCCTGTTTTAGCTAATTAAATATAGGGGCTCCATCCAAAAAACGTTTCCAAAGTTAGTATATTTCAAAGAGTAATTATGGAAGTTCAAACTTAAATTCTGTGTACCTTTTAAATGCTTATTGCTTCGTTCCTATACTTCCTTGTTCAGGGAGGGATGCTTCTCCTCGGTTATGAGCTGGGAGCTTTTTGTTCCCAGTTACTTTGACTCTCTCAGGTTTGCGAGCTGAAGTTCCTCAGTCTGGCCCTCGGCTGAATGCTTGCTTGGAATCCCAATACTTACCAATAAAATGCAACCAAAATTCAGAGAATGGCTTTACCAAAACAAAAACAAACAAACAAAAAAAGTTCACTATGATTGTAGCCACTTACCTTGAAGAGTGCCACATTTTAACAATGTAACTGATAACAAGTAGCAAATAAAAGAACAAACAGTGAGTGTCAGCTTCGTTCAAACAACCTTGTAGTTCACTTATTTCAATTATGAATGGGTATATAAATATCGAAAATGTATAGCTATTTTAATGGGCAGACTCCAGAAGGTTACTGGAAAAAATATATATTTGAATTATATATAAATATGTATATATTTAACATATATATATATTGTGAATTACTTAATGCTATGTATGCTTATGTATTTAGTAATATTGCTTTTGTATGATATACTTTTCTAAAAGATTGGATTTTTTTGTTTTGTTTTAGGTTTTTAGAGACAGGGTTTCTCTGTGTAACAATTCTGGTTGTCCTGGAACTCGCTTTGTAGACCACATGGGCCTTGAACTCAGAGATCTGCCTGCCTCTGCCTCCCCAGTACTGGGATTAAAGGCATTCGCCACTGGGTGGATATGGTTGTTTATAGTTACATGGTTACTGTAAAAAGTAGAAAGTTCCCCTTTGACCTTTTAAGCTGAATTGATAATAAAATAATTAAAGATGTTGTCTCATCATTTACTGAATGAGCTTCCAAATTGCCTATCCTTATCCTCTGAATTAAATGAAAAACATATAAGCAATATTAGAATTAATAATTTTTCTGTTCACTGTTGGATTATAATAATAATATAATAATAATAATAATAATAATAATTATTATTATTATTATTACCCAGTACTCACTCTGTAGACCAGGTAGACCTTGAAATCACAGAGATCCGCTTGCCTCTGCCTCTCAAGTGCTGGGATCAAAGGTGTGCACCACCAGGCATGGCATCTGTCGGAATTTTAAATCAGTTTTGCATAACTGAATTTATGGAATGGCAGGGGCCCTTTTGGAAGTTATTACTAAGTTTTGATGCAAGTATGGAAGACCTGGAATTGAAAACAAATAGTTTTCGTAAGAGGAATCATCCATAAATCTCAATGAAAACTTAATTGTTTACAATGTTCCACAACAAAGCCACCTCTGCAACTGTGTGTAATAAGTTGTTGGGCAAAGGACACAGTGGAATGCTGATGCTTCCTTGGCACAGGTGTGTCCTCTGATGTACTCAAGAGTGTGTGGTGTCAGGAAACTGTTGTTGGTTGTTTTTTCTCTTTTGGGGGCCCACCACCCAGCTTCAAATAAATCACACATGGAAGCTTATTCTTAATTATAAATGCTCGGCCTTAGCTTGGTTTGTTTCTTGCCAGCTTTCCTTAACTTAAATTATCCTGTCTACCTTTTGCCTCTGGGCTTTTCCTGTTCTCTTACTTTTGTAAATCTTACTCTTACTCTGTGGGTTGCTGTGTAGATGAGTGGCTGGCCCCTGGAGTCCTCCTCCTTCTCTGGCTCCTTCTCTTCTTCTCTTCCTCCCAGATTTCTCCTTCTATATGTTCTCTCTGCCTGTTAGCCCTGCCTATCCTTTCTCCCACCTTGATATTGGCCATTCAGACCTTTATTAGATCATTAGGTGTTTTAGACAGGCACAGTAACACAGCTTCACAGAGTTAAACAAATGCAACATAAACAAAAGTAACATATCTTAAAATAATATTCTACAATAAGAAACATCTTGTATAAGTTCCACGCTCATCATCAACTTTTCTAGAAGTCAAAATCCTGTACTTGATTTCATAGTTTTGCCTGAGATTCTCCCTGCTCCACTTTTTGGGTTCGTTGTGACTGAAACAGGTTTTGGAAAGTAAGCAGGTGCTATCCCATAATAACCTGTCCACTTGCAATAGGCCTTAAATGTTGCCAGCACTGTGTCAAGGAAGATGTTCATTATAAGCACCGCCCAGCCTCTACCTCTCCAATACCGTGTCTCTCATCTCAACCTAGTACCTTTCAGGATTCTCTTCCTTTCTCTGCAGATGTAGCTCAAGTGGTTCCATCTCTCAGAGCTTTTTTTTTTCTCTTCGAGACAGGGTTTCTCTGTGTAGTTTTTGTGCCTGTCCTAGGTCTTCCTCTGTAGACCAGGCTGGCCTCGAACACACAGAGATCCACCTGGCTCTGCCTCCCGAGTGCTGGGATTAAAGGCGTGCACCACCACCTCCTGGCTCTCTGAGCTTTTACATCTTTGTGGCCTTGGACATCACGGGGACCCTCTGTGGCCTGACTTGGCTTTAGCTTTACTTCGGCCATCATTTCCCTCTGGGACAGGAATCATCAGCCTTCCTAACGCTGCAACCCTTTAATACAGTCCCTCATGTTGTGCTGACCCCCAACCATGAAATTATTTTCGTTGCTACTTCATAACTGTAATTTTGCTGCTGTTAGGAATCGTCATGTAGATATTTTTGGAGATAGAGGTTTGCCAAAGGGGTCACGACCCACAAGTTGAGAACTGCTGCAGTTGAGTTTCATCTAGTGGAGTTAACTGGTTGTTTATTCTGCATCCCTGATTCCCAGGGGCTGCTGGCCTAGTCTCAGCTACTTCCTGCTTTTGAGGAAGTGAGGGAATGTGAGGGAGGAAGCTGATAGGTGGGGCTAAGCAGCTGACATGTTTTTCCATGTATGGTTTTCAGGTTGAATGCAAGGGCTTCTGCAGATGACCACTGCTCTCTGGAGAGTACTCTGAGAAGTGGGGACCTATTTCTGCAATCTGGCTCCCATGAAATCTTTCTGGGGTTTGACTGCAAATCTCTCACCCACTCCCGATCCTTTTCTCCAGCGTTAGTGCTGGGCACTGGAGTGCTGGGCTTTTTTCAGGGGTTGATGGCTTATCAACATTGAGCCCAGGCTCCCCAGACTCTCTCTTTTCCTACTCATTAGCCAAATTCTCATTTTAGTGGGGTGGATAGTGGTCCAAAAGACCTCATAGCATCACATTGCAGGGCTTATTCCTTAACACCAGTGTTTGAGATTCACCAGGATCTGGTGTATTCCGGTTTTCATAGCTGGAACCAAACTAAGCAAAATTACACTTCCCCCCACCCCTAAGGAAAATCTCCAAATGAAAATAACAACAAAACCTTCCAAATTTACTCTCCCTTTCGAAATAAAGCAGAAGATCAATTTCCTGACTCATGCAAGTTGAAAGTCATGGCCTTTGGAGCTGAGCATAGTGAAGTGCAGCTATGGCTGGGTGCTGGCTTGGGGGACTGGAAGAGATGCATATGGGTCATGTGGTGGACCCAGCTCTGAGTCCTGGGTTTATAAAGTGTTGTATTTGCCTCCAGCGAGAACAGACCACAAAGTACAACAAAACGCACTTTAAGAAGTAGTGGAAGCTGGGTGGTGGTGGCGCACACCTTAAATCCCAGCACTCGGGAGGCAGAGGCAGGCAGATCTCTGTGAGTTCGAGGCCAGCTTGGGTGAGTTCCAGGAAAGGTGCAAAGCTACACAGAGAGACCCTGTCTCAAAAAACCAAAAAAAAAAAAAAAAAAAAAAAGAATGTAGTGGAAAGATTTTCTGTGCCCCTTTACCCTGGCTGCCCTGGCCTGTGGTAGGGACAAATTTCTCTCACCTGCTGTCCCGCAGCCACTTATAAAAGAATCACTCAGAGGCTTAATATTAATTACCAACTGTATGGTGTTGTAATTCCCAGCCACTCCCCAAGCTATATGACCACATCTGCTCAGTTCAGTAGCCAAGTAAGGGGCCTTACGTCCTACGTAATCCGTGCGCTGCGTGATCATGTAATATGCATGTGTGGTGTAGCTCCATAAGCCCATATGCGCATGTGCAGGGGAATCCGTAAGAATCAGGTCACAGACTCCTCCCCCCTCTCTCTTCTCCTCCCCTCCTTCTTCGTGCACATGTCTTCCACACCCTGGCCACACTTTCTTCTGTCCCTCTCTTCTCCTAATAAAGCTCTGATACTGGGTTTTGTTGTGCCTCGTGGCCTTTTTTGCATGGTAACAGCAACGCTTAATGAATAACACAGCGCCGCATTAAAACCAACATATGGCCTATGGCTAAGAATTCTTGCTAGCTAGCTCTTTCATGGTAAATTATCCCATTTCTATTAATCTATGTATCGCCACGTGTTCCATGGCTTTACCTGCGTCCCATTACATGTTGCTCCTTGGACGGCGGTTTGGCCTCTCCCCTTACTCTCTTTTCTTCTTTTACCGTCTCTCTTGAATTTTTTCCCCACCTGGCTCCATCCTGCCCTGCCATAGGCCAATGTCGCTTTATCAATCAACCAGAGCAACACATCTTCACAATGTACAGAAAGACCTTTGCACTGCATGCTGCATGGTTTATGAATAAGCATAATCGGTATTCGGAAAGGAAACTAGAATCCCAGCCTCCTTGGGACATCGTGACCTGTGGAAGCTATAAAAGCCAGCAGAGTCAAGGGGGTGAGGCAGGAGGGGATGAAACACTTGGAGAGAATAGCTTTCACAGTGTCCCTGTGATAATGCTTTTGAGTCTACCATGGGTGTGAATGGCTGTGGTGTGGGAACGGGAAGTCTGTGGACAGAGACACTGCCCATTTTTTTCAGTTTTAGGATCCCCCCCCCCCCACACACACACATACTTACCACAAGAGAAGAATTTGCTCCAAGGACTTTAAAATATTACACCAGGTTCCCTTTTTGTTACATAAATCAAACCTTAAGAAACAAAGACAGACAGGATTGTGTGTATAAAAAGCCCACACTCTGAATCATTCGGTTTTGTTTGTGCCAAATGTATGAATAACTCGACGCCAGGCTGACAAGCAGGAGTTAGTTCATCTGGGAAAATTATTAGTCTTGTAACTACTGTTTTCAAATTCCTTGAACTCTTTTTGCCAAATCCCGAGACTTAAAATGCAAAGATGAGGCTGATTACTTGAGAGAGCTTGGAAACGATTCTTTTTCCCCGTCTCTCCGGATTCCGGCAGTGCTAATGCCCCTTGTGAGACGGTATCTCAGTGTCTCTTCGCTAATGAGAACTCAGAGCTCCTGGGATCGCAGTTCCCAGGGCTCGTTACTCGGGTTTGATGTTATCGTTGGCTCGCAAAGATCTGATGCTGGCACGCTGCACGTTTGCCCTTTGCCTGGGTAGCTTCCCTGTTCTCCTAACATTAGGATGATTTACCTGGACCGGGAAAGGCAGTGGCTATAGGGTATCTCTGCCTCTCCTGAGGATTTAGGATAATTATCTTAACTTTAAGCCTGGAATCCTAGTACCTCCTCCCCCTCTTCGCGAGCCTCGGTTCTTTCCTCCAGAAGGTGGCGATAGAACG
This sequence comes from Peromyscus eremicus, assembly GCF_949786415.1. Lineage (NCBI taxonomy): Eukaryota > Metazoa > Chordata > Mammalia > Rodentia > Cricetidae > Peromyscus > Peromyscus eremicus. The sequence continues at coordinate 10,384,188 of NC_081434.1, forward strand.
TCAGAAAATTCAAAGTAAGACCTGCAAGCGTGTTGCCCCTCAAGGCCTCCCACTGCGGAGCTCCTGCCCAGGTTGGATTACTCTACAGAGTGTGAACCCCTGATCCCCGGGGGAAGCTTTTTCCTTGCAGTATCTGACACCTATGTCACGTGTAAAGAGAGGAGGAAGGGATTTTGAGCTCAGTCGTCCCCCTTTTCCATGTAGCTTCTCACGGTTGGGTGTAGGAGACACGTTGACTAGATTGGCCTCTGGCCGCAAGATGATGCGTTTTACTAACGACGGAAGACGATGCTTTTGAACTTAGAATTATGGCTTTTAATCTAAGCCACTCTGGCAGCTATATGCTTGTGGAATAGTAAGATACTGCTGGGTCTTTAGAGACTACTTCTATTTTCATTTATTTATTTATTTATTTATTTATTTATTTATTTATTTATTTATTTATTTATTTAATTTCAGGGCTGAGGACCATACCCAGGGCCTTGCACTTGCTAGGCAAGCGCTCTACCACCGAGCTAAATCCCCAACCCCACCTCTATTTTCAATATTTGTTTCTTTATAAACAGGGTCTCCCTGTGTAGCCCAGGTTGGCCCGTAACTCATGGAACCCTTGAGTCTCTGCCCCCTGTGTGCTGAGATTTCAGGAACCTGCTCCCACAACCAGTATGTGTTTTTATTATTAATTGATTCGTGATCATTGTAAGTATTTCTGGGGTGCACGGTGGTGTGGCACCATGTGTATGGGTGTGTGTATTGGTGAAATTATTTAGGCCACTCCACGTAGTTAAAAGGAGATTTATTTAATGGCGTAACTTACAAATTAAGGGATAGGTAGGTCGCGGGGTCTGGGGAAGATGTATCACAGTCCAGCGGTGTTCTCTGGAGCTCTCCTCTGTCTACCTCCACCATCCAGCGTCCTGGAACCAAGAGAGCGTTCGCCGATCCGGATCTCGGGTCCCCAGGCGCCTCCCTTGGCCCCGCCTTGTAGGCGTGACAGTTGCCGAAGTCTCAATGGGGGTTGGAACTTCCAGAACAAAGCTGGAATGGCTACCCACTACATGTGTGATATGTGTCGTACTCAGATCAGGGCAAATGGCTTACCTATCGGCTTAGACACTGATCATTTCTTTGTGTTGGGAACATTCAAAACCTTTTCTCTTAGCTGTTTTAAAATACTGCCTTAATCCTGGTCTGTAGATGTAACCAACCTTCTTATTAAATAAGAAACACAGAACCAATGCAAAGAAGAAAGCCAAGAGGTCAGAGCTAAGAGCTAAAACCTTACCCTTCCTCCTGCAGTGGTCCTACCTCTCCAAACCATAGCTACCCCTGTGTTAAAGTCTTTATATCGAGTTCCTGTCCTGCCTTCTCATTGGTTGTAAACCCAACCACATGACTGCCTCCTCACGGCCGGCCTGTCTGTATAGGCCTCCAGGTTTTCCTTGCTTGGTATTGAGATTAAAGGCATGTGTATCCAATAATGGCTGTATCCCTGAACACACAGAGACTTACCCAGCTCTGCCTACCAAGTGCTGGGATTACAAGTGTACGCCACCACTGCCCTGCTTTCCTATGGCTTGCTAATAGCTCTGACCCCCGGGCAACTTTATTTATTAACATACAAATAACATTTTAATACAAATAAAATATCACCATACTGGTCAGCCGTCGTGGTTCAGAGACTGCTTGGAGTTACTTTTCCTCACCAACTTCTCCTGGATGCTTGTCTATCTGGAGGCTGATTTCCAAAAACTCTTCATGGCATTTTTCAAATTACTGCTTGGCAGTTCTCCCCTCTGGGGGCAAGTTCAGATAAAAGGAACAAGAGGGCCTGGGCTCAGGGACAATTTCACGCCCCTTGATGGATGTGGGTATTTGGGGTCTTGCTTGTTGACCTAACAATTGCTTTTTAGTCTCTTTAGGTGTGTGTGAGGGGGAGACAGCCACACCAAGGTTCATCACAGCTGCCTGTTTAGAACTAGCTGCCCTTCCAGAAGGATCTCATTAAAATGTCTGTTTTGTTTTGTTTTGCATTGAAGCTTTTATTATAATAAAAAGCTTGTGGTTTAGCAGGAACAATTCCAAGCAAAATTGGAATAGGTATACACAGGGGGAATCAAATGGAAGGATGAGTATAAGAAGAAAACCCAGTTGTATGTGAAACACACACACACACACACACACACACACGCACACACACACGCACACGCACACGCACACGCACACGCACATGCGCTCCCTCCACACCCCTCCACACCCCTCCCCACACTATGGCATTCCACCGTTACCACATTCTATAATTGTAATGTCTTGATTCTAGGTCAGTCTGTTGCTAGGTTCTTTTCTCTGACATAAAGCTTTTTTTTTAAAGCCTCATTTTTTAAAGCCTTATTTTTTAAAAATTTATTTTAACTTTATTTTATATGCATTGGTGTGAAGATGTCAGATCCTGGAGATCTGAACTTACAGACAGTTGTGAGCTGCCATGTGGGTGCTGGGAATTGAACCTGGGTCCTCCGGAAGAGCAGCCAGTGCTCTAACCATTGAGCCATCTCTCCAGCCCCGACGTAAAGCTTTTTAACCTGGGAGATGGAGAGTTAAAACCTCTTCTTGTTCTTGCAAAGGGTCTGCATTCCATTCCCACACCTGTATAGTGGTTCCCAGTTGTCTGTGATTCCAGTTCTGGGGGATCCAACATTCTATTCTGACCTCCTTGGGTACCAGGGATACACATGACACATGGATGCACATGTAAGCAAAACACTTATGTGCATAAAGTAAATAAATCTACAAAAATTCTTTAATCTCAATTTCTTTTAAAATACATATAGATAACCAATAAGTGCATATTTAATTCACTCCTAGTATAAACATTATTAAGCTTCTACTTTCTGCCAGGTCCTGTACTAGGTATTAGGGATGCCAGACCTACTACGTTCAAGTATGCTAGTATAGAGGGGCAAGCCTGCCATCTCAAGGTGCTTATGTCTACTTTGAGAACACAGATGAGTCAACAATTAACAATCATTGGTGCTTGTCAATACCTTTAATTGTGTGTGTGTGTGTGTGTGTGTGTGTGTGTGTGTGTGTAAATGTGGGGGGTCAGAGGACAACTTGCAAGAGTCAGTTCTCTCCTTCCACCATAAGGCTCCTGGCCTTGAATTTAGGCTCTCAGACTTGGTGGGAAGCACCTTGCTTTTAAGTTCTGGGGTCACTGTGTGACTTTGGGCACCATACTTAAGCTCTCAAAACCTTAGTTTTCTCATGAAAAATCACGTTGGTTGGTGAGTCAGCTGTAGAGATTCAGTAAAGAATATAGATAATGCTGGGGCTGGAGAGATGGCTCAAGAGATTAAGAGCATTGGCTGTTCTTCCAAAGGACCTGGGTTCAATTCCCAGCACCCACACGGCAGTTCACAACTGTCTGTAACTCCAGTTCCAGGGGATCTGACACCCTCGTGCAGACATACACGCAGGCAAAACCCCAATGTACATTAAATAAATAAATCTAAAAAAAAAAGGAAGAATATAGGTAATGCATTCAGCACAGCCCAGAGGCCAGACTCTCAAAGTTGGAGCTATTGTAACTGATAATTTTGGATCCCCAGTTATTGGATATCCCCCACCGCCGATGTAATAAGTCAGATCAGGCCAAATTAATAAATCCAGGTTTAATCTGACCAGAGCAAAGCACCTCCCGAGTGGCTCCTGGGAAGGCAGGGGAGAGAGCAGAAGAACATACATGGACGACCAGGTCTTAAGTAGCCTGTAGGCATGGTCTTGAGCAGCCCCAGGGGAGGGGTCGCTGCTTGGTGGGCTTTCTGAAGGGGCAGGTGATGGAATGGGAGGCGTGAGACCAGACCCAAGCTGGAGATCCCCAACATCTCAACTTTTTTGGGTATATATGGATGTCAGTTGGGCTTCTGCCTAAACAGTAACCATCTCTGTTTGTTTCCCTTTGGCCAAATTCCCTCCTGCTGCCAAGCACTAGGCAACTTCTGCTTGTTTGTTTTCCCGCTTTGGCTGGGGCTCCGGAGATGAATGCAGTGACAACTTTATTTTACAGTTTGGCATATTTTAAGGGCAGAGTGGTGGTGGGGTTTCTGGGAGTACCCAAGTTTATCTAGAGCTTTAGCGGTACGAGGGTTCAGAGCGACCTTGTAAACATACTTCCCCAAAACCACACCTAAAGGCAGTTCCCTCAGACTATCAGATTGTCCAACCGTGTTCTGCAGAGACAGGTGAGCTCCAAGGGGAGGTCCATCCGGGATGGAAGCCATACTGGGTCTCCACATATCAACAGGAAGCGTTATGAGGAAGAAAAACTGGAAACTTAATTTAGACAGAGGATCTGCAAGCTGGCTGCAGATGCACCTTCCCACAATTCTGGAGGTGAACATCTCTGAGATGCAGGTGTGGACAGGTTGGCTCCCTGTGAGGGCTGTGAGGGTGAGCCAGTTCCCCTCTATCCTCGCTCCTGGAGTCTGTGACAGTCTTGGTATTCCTCGGTTTCTGTTGCCTCAGTCCATCTGCATTTTAGCATGATGGCTTCTCCCTGTCTCCTCATATCTCCCTTTTAGAAAGGTACCAATCCTGCTGGAGTAGGGGCCTGCCCACCTTACCACAGTTTAACCTCATCTTCACATTATTAGACTAGGCAATGAGCTTGTTTTCAAGTGAGGTCACATATGGGATTGTGGTGATATTTTATTTGTGCTGAAATGTGGTGATATTTTATTTGTATGTTAATAAATAAAGTTTGCCTGGAGATCAGAGGAAATAGCAAGCCATTTTAAGTAAACACAAAAGTCAGGCAGTGGTAGCACATGCACTAAATCTGATCACTTAGCAGGCTACACTAGGGAACAGAGCCAAGTGTGGTGACACATGCCTTTAATCCCAGTACCAACTGTAGAGACCTGGAGGTCTGTACAGACAGACAGAAAGTGACAGAGCTGTGTAGGAAGAGGAAGTGAGGTAGCTGGGCTAAGAGAGCCAATGAGAGGGCAGAACAACAAGGCAATAAAAGCCTGGATAGACAGGAAGTCGTGGTATTTGGAAGCTGCAGAGCTGGTGAGGTAAGGTGAGCTGGTGGCTATTCCTGTTTCCCTGATTTTTAAGGCTTTCATCCCTATATTTGGCTCCATGTTTTTTATTTAATAAGACCGTTTAGGAATTCATCTACATGGGATTAGGCTTCAACACTACACATTTTGGGAGGATGCACTTCAACCTCTAACTCAGAGGGAAAGAACGGATCTCTTCAAGGGAGGGAAAAGAGGGTAACAATTTAGGACTAGAAGTTTCTCTTGGGGCTCTCTCCTTTAACATGCGTTCAGGAATGTGACCTTGTTTTGTTATCTGTTCTACAGCTCGTTAATTGATTATCTTTCTTCAACTCTCTCCCTCTCCATCCTCTAAACCTTGTAATTCAATCGATTCCATCTCAATTGCTTTTTGTACGCAGACCTACAGGTTAGTGAACGCACCAAGGTGGGTCACGGTGGTGTACACCTGCCATACCCCTTCCCAAAGCATCTCTTTTATGTTTCTGGGTTATAGTTGTAGCCTTTAAAGCAGACTTGTTGATGTAAGCACAGCGTCCCCTCAAGTTCTGTGAGTTGTTACCAGCAAATGATTGAACCTGGGGAGGGAGCTGGGTCAAGGCCAGCTGGGTAGAATTACAGGAACCCTGAACTTGTGATTGGCATCCCAAATGATGACAGCCTCCTGGGACATGAAGCTTACCTAGATAGATAGCATCAGAAATGAATATATATAGGTGTCCTGTTTAGAAATGAGCACTCAGACAGAGATATGTTGCTGGGAAAGTGGGGAGAGTTAGATGGGGAAAATGATCACATTTCAGTGCATGCCTGTATGGAATTCTCAAGAGTCAAGAAAAATTGAAAAATAAAGGAACTGAACTGAAGGAGACTCAAAAGCTGAGAGGAGAGCTGGGAGAACAACCTTCTGTATAATTTGTCGTCAGACAGGCCCTGTGAGTGGAAACTGAGCCTGATATCTGGAAGAGGTTCACCCACCTTGAGTATACTGCTAAGGACCAGACAAGACTACTGCAGCAGGGAAAGAGTATGGCTTTGTATTCTTTAATATTCTTTGTATGGTTTATGAATTAAATTCCATAGGAATAACAAGAGAGGGCTAGCAAGATGGCTCAGGGCGCTCATTAAGGAAGCCTGATGAACTGAGTTTGATTACAGGAACCCACAGTGGAAGGGGAGACGAGACTCCTGAAGATTGTCCTCTGACCTCCATACATGAGGTGGCAGGCATGTGACTGCATGTGCCCATGTGCATAAATCTTTGATCCACTGTTTCTTGTCTGCCCCATAAGGAGGTTCATCTCTATGGTGATGAAATCCACACCATAATTCCTGGGCAATGCTTAGATGTTGACATGTCTTGTAGAGAATTTGAAGGAATGAACTCAGAGCCAGATTATACAGTTGTGGTGGTTTGAAAGAAAATGGTCCCCATAGACTCATAGGGAGTGACACTATTAGGAGGTGTGGCTTTGTTCAAGTAAGTGTGGCCTAGATGGAGGAAGTGTGTCATTGAGGGTGGGCTTTGAGGTTTCTGAACTGAAACCTCAAAGATTAATAGATTTATAGAAATGGGTTAATTTAAGATATAAGAACAGTTAGCAAGAAGCCTGCCACGGCCATACAGTTTGTAAGTAATATAAGTCTCTGTGTGTTTGATTGAGTCCAAGTGGCTGCAGGACTGGCAAGTGAGAGATTTGTCCTGACCGTGGGCCAGGCAGGACCAAGAAAACTTCAGCTACATCCCTCTCAATACTGTTCCTAGAGGGCAGAGGTTCTAAACCTTCCTAATGCTGCGACCCTTCAATACTGGTCCTCATGCTGTACTGACCCCCAGCTGTAAAATCATTTCCATTGCCACTTTATAACTGTCATTTTGCTACCGTTATGAAACCTTGATGTAAGTATCTATTTTCCGAAGGGGTCACGACCCCTGGGTGGAGAACTGCTTGAAGAAGCCTTAAGGGAAAAAGTGCTTTGGAGTCCTAACTGCTTCCTTGCTTCCTGCTGCCTGGGGGAGCCTCCAGCAGTGTAGGGCTCACAGGGAATCCAAGGAGTCTGCGTGCTATGACTTTTTTACCTGAGGGGTCAGGGGAAAAGACACTCACACACTCTCGTGATGGTTTCCTCCTTCATTAGTCTTCTGTATTCTCTAGTCTGTATTTTCCTGGTGATTGATTTCCTTCTCTCTCTCTCTGTCTCTCTCTCTCTCTCTCTCTCTCTCTCTCTCTCTCTCTCTCTCTCTCTTTCTCTCTCTTTCTTTTGGTTTTTCGAGACAGGGTTTCTCTGTGTAGTTTTGGTGTCTGTCCTGGTTCTCGCTCTGTAGACCAGGCTGGCCTTGATCTCACAAAGATCCACCTGGCTCTGCCTCCCGAGTGCTGGGATTAAAGGTGTGTGCCACCACTGCCTGGCCCTTCTTTCATTCTTGATGTTTTCCTTCTAACTCTATCTTTATTCTGGATGTTTATTCTAACTCTTTCTAACTCTATACTTTCCCTTGCAGCTTATAATATCCCCAGCAGAATCTTTCAGGCAATATAAAAATTACAATGTAGTTACATTCTATTTTTCAAGTGAATGATTACAGTGAATAGAAGTTAAAAAAAAACAACACAGCATGTTTTCCATATCCCTTACATGATTAAACATTTTAAGTACTATAGGTAAAAAAACAAATTATCCCAAGAACCCATATATTCTTACCCAAGCAACTTGTTATAGATTGACAGCGTGTAAGCAAGTAAGATATTCTCTTACTGGTAGTCTGCGTTTTGTGGTTACAAAGAAAGGACCAATCACTTTATTATACTTATCTTGAAAGGTAATCTTATAAGGAATCTTAAAGGAATTGCAAACCTAAACTTTTATACATGAAAAACAATCAGTCAGCACTACTTTAAATCTTTTGGGTGCATATTTACTCATCAATAATTTTTTATATCAGGAGACTGAGGGCAGGAATGGGTACAAGGAATTAACCATCACCTTTGATCACTAACCAATCCTAGCATGAAAAGCACATCAGCTAATAATAATTGGGTTGCTTTAAGTTTGTTCCCTGACCTTAGTGAGTTCCTCATTCAACTATGAGATTATCTTCTTGGGTTTTTCACCTCAAAGCTCTTTAACAAAAACATCTTAGTCTAACTTTAAGTTATTTTCACATCTTTGTTTCAGCTATGATGAAGTCCAAAACCTGGGAAAACATCTCCTAACATCAAGGTTAAAAGAATTGAAGCTAGCTGGGCTACTGGGACTCAATTGTTTTTCTTAATCATTAACCTAAGCCACAGATCCTCAATAGAAACTCATGATGTGTTCCAGCTGTGTGACACTTCCCTGTTTTATTTTTTACCATCAAAACTCTGCTTAAACCAACATTATTATTATCAATTAGACAGTACAACTTAGGAATAAATCATCTTCATAATAATCCCCAGGTAAAAATGCCCAGTAGAACAGAAGGTTTCCATGAGACAAACACACTACATTACAGGCAGTGGGGATCTCCCCCCACCCATTCACACCATGCCAGATGCTAGAGAAATGTGGCAGCAGCAGACATGTAAAGGCACAGCAGAAGCAAGCAAAAGACACTCTTGAGCCTGTGATCTCAGGGCCTTGTCTATCCGAGATTCAACTATTAGGGATTTGCCTCCTGGTGGGCTGACACCCTGAAGTCAGCTATCGCCAGCTGCTCCTCTGACATGGCCACCAACACTTACTGGGAGTGGCTGGCATTCCAGGAAGACATGCTGGGAAGTCAGCTTAGTCTTTAAAGTGTTTTGCCTCAAGCGTAAGGACTGGTGTTCAGATCCTCAGCACCCACATAAAAGATTGGTTTTGGTAGAGACAAATCCTGGGGCTGAGGAGGCAGAGCCACAGGAGGATCCGTGAGTTTCCTGGCCAAAGGCTCTAACTAAATTAGTGAACATCAGGCTCAGTGAGTGACCTTGTCTCAAAAACTGTAACATGGCAAGTGATTTAGAAAGACAACTGGTATTGACTACACACACACACACACAAGAGACACACACGGATGCTGAAGTGTGAGATAAAGTTCTATCATCCCCTAGTAAATCTGAATAAACCTATCCAAGTCTGAGCAAATGTCTTCTCAAACTTTTGGGAGGCATTTTAAAAACTACTTTATTTTTAGCTCCGAGTCATGAAGAACAACAGGAGAAATCCTCAGAGACAAGCAGAGCAAGAGGAGATTATAAATATATAACTGATTATAGAGACTCTTGTGGTGTTGGTGTGGAAACACTCTCTCCTGTACTGTGAAAGTCTCGGTCAATGATTTCTATGTTAGGGAAGAATTCCAATGATTTCTATGTTAGGGAAGAATTCCGAGTGACTATGCAGAAACCATTATTCAATCATTAGATTATCTAAGCTCTTTGCAGTCCCCTTCATTTCTACTTGTGCTTTTTCTTTCCTCTTTCATCTTCCAGTCCAAATCAGTACCATGCAACGGGGAATGGCGTTCTTTGTTATTGTTTCTCAGGAAGATTGTCTTGCACTCTTATTAAAATCTTGATAAGATAATTGAAGTAAGACAGATGAAAACTTGACAAAAAGCAAAATCCAGGCACCATGCATGGATTGTTTCATTCAGTCTGTAATGTCCTCTAACGTCTGTAGGTATCCATGATCAGTGTGTAAATTCTTAGTTCTTAGGTATTAAAATATTTCTCTGGTGCAATTATTTCTCACCTGAAGAAAAGATTCTCTTATCACAGATTTCCATCTTTAGGAGAAAAAAAAACCTAAATGGTTAGAAATATTTACATATTTCTGAGACATGCCACTATGATTTTGGCCCTTCTGAGTGATATTTCTTAGATCCAGAAAGATGGTGTTAGGGTACATTCCCATATTGCCTGATGGTGGAGAGTCACTCTGAGAAACCCAGCACTAGGCTGTTTCTCCTTGTGTGAACATTAGAGTGTCCTTACGCACACTTGCTGGGTCAAGGTTGTATACCCCATGTGGACACTTGACGCAATCAAGACCTCACAGGGCCCCTCTTGAAATTATAATTATATTAAACATTTTTTTCTTTTGAGAAACAAGACCTTATTATGTAGGCCAAGCTGGCTTCAGACTGGTGACCCTGACTGAGCCTCCCATAGTACTGGGATTACAAACACTCACTACCATGACACACTGTTTCATTCTTTTTTTTTTGGGGGGGAGACAGGGGTACTAGAGATGGAACACAACACTTGGTTTGGAAGACAAGTACTTTACTGCCTAAGCCATCCCCCAGTCCACTTCACATTCCTTTTAAAAGTTGTCTTTTTCAGTTTCAGCCTGTGGTGGTTTAAATGAAAATGGCCCCCATAGGCTCATAGGGAGTGGCACTATTAGGAGGTGTGGTCTTGTTAGAGAAAGTATGTCACTGGGAGTGGGCTTTGGGGATTCAGAAGCTCAAGCCAGGCCCAATGGCTTACTTTCTCTCCCTGCTGCCTGCAGATCCAGATAGAGAACTCTCAGTTCCTTCTCCATCACCATGTCTATCTGCATGCCCCCATGCTTCCCACCATGATGACAATGGACTAAACCTCTGAACCTGTAAGCCAGCCCCAATGAAATGTTTTCCTTGATAAGAGTTGCTGAGCTCATGATGTCTCTTCACAGTGATAGAAACCCTAACTACAACACAGCCCCTTCTAGAACATGTCATACTGGGAACAGAAACTACCCGTCCAAAGCTCTAGCTCCTGGCAGGCTTTCAACAGGCGTTGCAAAACCAGAATATCAACATAGCTCTCCTCTTGGCTTGGTCCTACAGCCTGAGTGAGTCTACACACATGCATTTCTTGGCTTTTGAAACTGTAGTGTTTCTGTGAGGGTGAGGGTAGGGGGAATGCTTAGCTGTCTTCACAGTTCAATCACATTGCATACAAATTCACTTTGCCTTCCATCTTACTCATGATGGTGTGAGTAACTGTATCTAATCAGGATCCTAGCTCTAGGCACTTATATCAAAGAGACACACTGAACATGAGATGTATGGCCTTGCACAGCTTCCATCACATAGCAAACTTCTTTTAAAAAAAAAAAAGTATAAGGAGCACACTCAAGTGGTAAAAGATGTAGTCTAGTTACTTCACAAACCAGCAGCGTACTTGTCGATTATCAGGATCAAGTATTATATATTATATATAACTGTATTGCTTTACTTTTCTGTGAGTGGCAGTCCAGTGGTTTTGTTCTCAACATTACCACAAACTTGTAAGTTCCGTGTTACCCTCTAGAATGTTCAATGGCCATGACCTCACTAGGGACTGTAATTTTCAGCTCCATTATGCTCTTATGGGACCACCATACATATTAGAAGCATCATTGACCAACACGTTATAGGATACACAGCTGTAGAGCTACAGGGGCTTCAGAAGGAAGGGTTCCGAGAAAGCAAATGCCTTCCTTCCTGTGGAGGGAGTCACAGAAAGGAGTGAACATTGCCCATTGGGCCAAGCAAAGCTCTACAACCAGGCTTCCTGAAAAAAGGTAAGGAAGGAATGCTGGTACTAAGTCTGTGCTGCCCCGGATGTGACATCAAATACTTCTGTCTGGTGTTGCCTGAGGATTTGCCATTGTCCTTCCATTGAATTTAGGCCGTCGGCTTCCTCTTAAAATGCAAGTATCTCTGGGCAAGTTAGCCAGTCAGAGTCACATAAGAATTCATTTAAATGTGTTCTGGAGTTTATGAGGCTTCTTGGAGAATAAAAGTGACTAATAACAGATGTTCGCATCCCTGTAGCCTTTGTGGTTCAGTAGGAAAGCACCAAGATGTATGTGAGCAGCATAGAAACACCAGGACCACCTTGACTTTGGGAATTTGTTCAGAAGCTGTCCACTGCTGATTGAACTTTAATTCATTCTCAACTTGTAGAGCTAGTACAAATATCCTTCATTTCTTTCTTTCTTTAGCTTTTTGAGACAGAGTTTCTCTGTATAATAGTCATGGCTGTCCTGGAACTCCCTTTGTAGATCAGGCTGTCCTTAAACTCATAGAGATCTAGCTGTCTCTGTCTCTGGAGTACTAGGATTAAAGGTGTGTGCCATTACCCCATGGCAAATCCTCCATTTCTCATCACTAATCATTGAATATTTATTTATAAAGCCACCAATATGTGCTGGCTGTTAAGGAAAGGGGTTTGGGCTTTTATTGAGCATCTTTTTTATGACTTAAGAAGTTTGTATCTTTTACTTAACTTGATCTCCTCATCACCTAGTTTTGAAATGATGAAGCCTGCATGCAGAGAAATCGCTGGATAGGAAGTGGCAGAGCTGGGATTCAGCTCTAGTTTTTCCAGAAGTGTCCCCCAATTCTAGAATCAAAATGAAAGCAAATTTCAATCTTTGAACCAAATTGGTTCTAATTATGTCACTTGCCACTATGCTTCTGAATTTTAAATCTGCTTTTTGTGTCTGGAAAAGAGCTAATATTATGATGCAATAATTATTATTTTTTCCTTAGAAAACAGCACTTTAAAAATAAAACCACTAAGTAATTTCTGATGGGGAGAAATCAAAGATAATCTGATGCTAGATCATTGGCCAATCTATCTTCCTTAATAAGGTCAGGAAAACTTTAAAAAAATGCAAATGACATGCCCCTAGGACATGAGATTGTAGCCCTTATAGCAGGTATACAGACACCCTCCTGTTTAAAACATACTGAAGGGTTAAAATATTGACAATTTTATGCAATTTGCATATATAGTCTTAAGCATATATACACATATACGTATATATATATACACACACACACACATATATATGCATATTGTGGCAGTTTGAATGAGAATGGCCCCATAGGCTCATACATTTGAATGCTTAGTCACCAAGGAGTAGAACTCTTTGATAGGATTAGAAGGATTAGGAGGTGTGGCCTTGTTAGAGGAAGTGTGTCACTGGAGGTGAACTTTGAGGGTTTCAAAAGCCCACACCTGGCCCAGTGTTCTCGTTCTCTCTCTCTCTCTCTCTCTCTCTCTCTCTCTCTCTCTCTCTCTCTCTCTCTCTCTCTTTCTCTCTCTCTCTCAAGTCTGTGGATCAGAATGTAGCTCTCAGCTATTGCTCAGCTCCTGCCTGCATGCCGCCATGCTCCCTGCCAAGAAGATAATGGACTAAATCTCTGAAAGTGTAAGCAAACTCCCAATTAAATGATTTCTTTTCTAAGAGTTGCTGTGGTCCTGGTGTCTCTTCACAACAGTAGAACAGTGACTAAGACACATCTACATACACAAACATATTTAATGAGAGTGTATCCATTAAGTGGAGTATGAAAAGCCATATTGGGCCTGACAGAGGCCTGTACTTTCATGTAACTGAAGTGATTTATTTTTCCCACAACTTTAGCATGACAGATCACAGTAGGAATAATCTCCCTCTCCGCTAATTGGAAAGCATACTTCTGAAAGAGCAATAGATCATTTTAATTAGAAGTAAGGATGTTAAGATAATGGCCTCAGCTTTGATAATCTGGGCCAAGTTTGTTTAGCATGGGAAGCAGAAACCTACCCAGGACTGGTGCTCCTGGTTAGGACTGTTTGCTCATGGGCTTTATTCCCCTGTAGGTGGTGAGAGCGTCACCAGCCTGAGCTAGAAGGAAGGAAGATGTTAGTGGTCCTATTGCTCTTCTTGTTTTCCGTGGGCCATTACAGCCTCTTACTGATCTTACAAGTTGCCAGAGCCTCAGGAACCCCTGAGTTTGTCCAACCTTGTGATGTGGGGCACCACGGACAGAAGACACTAAGCACCAGTCCCTTGGTCCTCCTCTTATTCCTCTCCTTGACCTCCCCTCCTTCCTTTCTTCAACTTCTGTCTTCTTCCATTCTGCTCTACTCAACTCCCTTCACCTGCAATGTCTTTCTCTTGTCCCTGTTGGTGACTAAACCCAGACTCTCTCAAGTGAGGGATGAACAAACACTGAACTATGCCTTAGCCTTTTTCTTTCTTTCCTTCCTTCTTTCTTTTTATTTCTTTCTCTCTTTTTTCTTTCTTTCCTTCCTTCCTTCCTTCCTTCCTTCCTTCCTTCCTTCCTTTCTTTCTTTCTTTCTTTCTTTCTTTCTTTCTTTCTTTCTTTCTTTCTTTCTTTCTTTCTTTCTTTCTTCTTTCCTTCCTTTCTTCCTTCCTTCCTTCCTTCCTTCCTCCCTCCCTCCCTCCCCCTCCCTCCCCCTCCCTCCCTCTCTCTCTCTCTCTCTCTCTCTCTCTCTCTCTCTCTCAACTCAGTTGATTAAAGCTTTGAATTTCTTCATAGTCTTGAATGTGCATACCTCCTGCCTCAACCTCGCAGGCAGCTGAGGTGACAAGCCCATGTCACTAGCCAAATCTACTTCAATTCTTTATCCACCCAGGTAGGATGCTTCTGCCTAATTAGGAGGGAGGCTGGGTTAGGTCTGGAATTATAGAACAGCATAGGGGATTTGTAGACTGACTCAAAGTGCCAGCTGTGGGATGTAAGCAAAAACCCAGCCACACTTCTCTTCCATTCCCTGACCTTTCCTTTGCCTAATGGTCCTATTCCAGCCAGCTCCTCACTCTGGGAGCCAAATCAGCTCAGGTGGAGCAAAATCAGCTCAGGTAGAGCCCAATATACTTGTCTATCTCCATTGAGCCTCCTTTTCTGTTCAGCATGAAGGCATCACATAGCAGTCAATGAGTCTGAGTAAATAACGATCACACTGGCATAGTCTTCAAAGCTTTGATTCCAAAGTCGCCTTGTGTATTGTTGTGGTTCATGGTCTTAATATGAAATGTCTTCTGTACAATTGGTTCCCAACTGTTTGGACTACCTGTCAAAGCCATAAAAACTTTAGGAGGTGGAAGGAAGCCTGCCTAGAAGTAGACCACATGGGAACATGTTTTGGGAGCTGTATGTTGTTCCAAGCTCTTCTTTGTGCTTCATGTCCACCATGAGATCAGCAGCTGTCCTGAGCCATATATTTCATTTGCTCCAATATTTTGCTCAAACACAGAGGGTCAAGAAACCATGGACTGAACCTTCTGATACCACCATCTCAAATCAGCACTTCCCTTTTTAAGTCATTTCTGTTTTTGTTTTGTTTTGTTTTGTTTTTTGTTTTGTTTTGTGTAGTTGGAAGTTTTCCTGTGTCCTGCCTGGTCCTGCAGCTGCTTGGTCGCATGTAAACTCACAGAGGCTTATATTAATTACAAACTGTATGGACCATGGCTCAGGCTTCTTGCTAGTTAGCTCTTTCATCTTAAATTAACCCATTTCTAGTAATCTATATGTTGCCATGTGGCCGTGGCATTACCAGCCTATTGTCACCTTGTTGCTCCTTGGATGGCCGGCTGGCATCTCTCCTAACTCCATCCTTCTTTATCTCCATCTTCAGTTTGAATGTACAACCTAACCTTATTCTGCCTTGCCATTAGCCAAACAGCTTTATTTATGAACCAATGAGGACAACACATATTCACAGTGTGCAGAAAGATATCCCACAGCAGTTTTGGTTTCTTTTTTGGTCACAGTGTTGACAAAGGTGACTAACACATGTCTACCACCCAACTTGAAAAGTAATTGTAAAATAGCACAATAATTTAATATAAGTTAGAATACATGTCTATAGGTGAGGAAGGTGAGATTCCTGCTGAGATTCACAGTTTTCCTTTTTTAAATATTTATTTATTTATTTTGATTTTTTTTTTTTTGAGACAAGATTTATCTGTCTAGCTCTGGTTGTCCTGAATCTCACTCTGTAAATCAGGCTGGCCTCAAACTCAGAGATTCTCCTGCCTCTGCCTCCCAAGTGCTGGGATTAAAGATGTGCGCCACTGCCACCTGGCTGAGATTCATAATTTTCTAAAGTCCCGGGAATCCAAACTCAGATCCTCATACTTGCTCAGCAAGTCCCTTTACCCACAGAGCCATCTCTCTAGCCCCTGAACCCTCTTCTTGTGGCTTCCCAACTACTGTTCTTTCTGCTGCCTCTGTTGGGATCCACATGTAGTGGGATGTGAATGACTGGTGATGTTCTTCAGATACTAAGGGAGAATGCATACATAAGTATGAAAGTACAGAGAGTAGAATATGAACTTCTATGTGTATTATCCAATTACCAAATTTTGTCCCATCTATAGGAACAATATCACATGCATCATGTCTTTTCCTCCTACGCATCCCAGGGAAGAAGAATGTGCAGGAAGTTTTGCTAGACCTTTCTACCTTCGGACCCCACAATGTCTCTCAAGCTATCCTTCAAATTATTAGCATCAAAAATCAGCCTTGCATCAAAGCTCTATGTTTTCAGTTTTCTAGGTATATGTGAACCATAAAAGGTCTACTAGTCTCATGTTTGAGTCAAATTCAGCCATTAGTCTTTTAACCAAGTTGCCCAAAATACAGGTGCTACAAGTTTCTTCCCAGAGTTTAGAATGAATGCAAATCTCATTATCTACAAAGATCTATGATATTTAGATAAAATGTCTGTCTTAGTGTTCTATTACTATGAACAGACACCATGACCATGCAACTCTTATGAAGGAAAAACATTTAACTGGGGCTGGCTTACAGGTTCAGAGGCTTCGTACGTTGTTGTCATGGTAGGAAGCATGGTGGCACACAGGCAGACATGGTGCTGGAGAAGTAGCTGAGAGTTCTTCATTGGGATACAAAGGCAGCAGGAAGAGAGTGACACTGGGCCTGGCTTGAGCATCTGACACCTCCCACAAGAACACACATCCTAATCCTTTCAATAATGCCACGCTCTATGAGCCTATGGCGGCCATTTTTATTCAAACCACCACAGTGTTCTTGGTTTGTTTTCCCGCTGCTTATAACGATGGAGTGTGGATTCTCTGCAACCTTCTCCATTCTTCCTTCCCATTAATGGGGTCAGTGCTGGTGATAGATGATCATTGCAATATCATGACAGTGTGCTTCATAACAGGCAGTTTACTGCTTGGATTCTGTAAACATATTACTCTTCAATTGAAGGTTTAAAACTTAAAAATGTTACTGGGGGATGTGTATAAAGACATCATTTTTCTTTTTTAGATTTATTTATTTTATTTTACCATGTTTGTGCCAGCTGCCTGCAGAGGCCATGAGAAGGCATCCGATCATGTGGAACTGGAGTCACAGATGGTTGTGAACGATGACATGGGTGCTAGTAATCACACTGGTGTGCTCTGGAAGAGCAGCCAGTGCTGTTAACTGGTGAGCCATCTCTCTAGCCCCAGAAGACATCATTCTTGTTCAACCACCGAGAATAAGAACTGTCTTCAGTTATGAATCATAAAAAGGTACTCACAGTTAAATCAATTTGCTTTTTTATGGGTCTTTATTTTAAAATCAACAGCATCCTTCAATAACCCCCATACTAGATTTCAATTCAACAATACCAACAAGTGAAAGAACGAAGTAAAAAGCCACTTTGAGAAAATTAGTCTCGTGTTGATTTAGCTTTTTTTCATCAAGAATTTTATTCATCTTTTGAATAAAACCCGTTTTATGGAGGTATAACTCATTTACAAAATAGCATGGATTTTATGTTTGGATTTCTGTTAGCCATCAGCAAACTCATTCGAGTGCCAGCACAACCATCTCAAAGTCAGGATATAGAAAATTCCATTGAGTGTTTTGAAGAAGCAGCATTGGCACTAGCCTCAGATAGCCCTTCCACAGGACCAGATGCTCAACCACTTCCTATTCATCACAGCTGCTGCTTCCAAGCATTATGTACACTACCACTACTGATTCTCTCCCTCCCTACCTCTCTCTCTCTCTCCCCCTCTCTCATCTCCTCATGCATCCCCGGCTTCCCTGAAACTCACTATGTAGACCAGGCTGTCCTTGAACTCACAGAGATCCACCTGCCTGTCTTCCAAGTGCTGAGATGAAAGGCGTGCGTACCACACCTAGCTTGCAACAGTCCTTCTCTTGTTCACTAGAGCTCCAAGGCTCCTTCAGGAATCCTCTGCTCAGTTCCTTCTTCTTCCCTGGGGTCCTCTAAGTTCTTCTCTGTATGGAGGACCCGCCTTACCTTGGGGGAGCTGAGATATTCCTCTCTCAATCTGTTCTCCACTTGATTTACTTTTCTGTGCCTCCTTGGAACCAGAGATCTATTTCTTTCAAAACCCTCTGAAGTGTCCTTTACAATATTTTGTTCAATAGGGGCTATAAATAGATATCATTTGCAGAGTGTAAATGAGCATCATTTTCTCAAGGCTTAGACTCACTCCAGGCAACCTCTACAGGTCCTATCTTGTGCTAAGAGGTCTAAGCATACACCCACTGCATGCAGGGATCCATTAGCTCATTCACCCTTTCAACCTCATTCTTAACTGACTAGCACAAGATTGTCTCTCTTTGAGGCACTGACCCAGAGCACTGGCTGCATCTGTCTATTAGTGTGCTCCATACTAAATTGGAATTTTAATGCTAATAATTAACTAGAATAACATCTTTCTTGGACTAAAGCCATTTTATTCTCTCTTGTGGGCTAAAAGTGTTCTTTAAAGAACTATCAGGGCCTTGAAAGTAGAAAGAAATTTACATTAGCTCAATATTTTAGGAGAGGTAAAAGAAAAAATTCAAGTTTCATGAAAATATTTCTCAAAAGTTATGATTGTCCTGAAATGGCATTAATTAACCCCAATTGACAATGCTGTTGAGTCACACTTTACCAACTTGCTTCTATTTGTAATCCAAAGAAGTCCAGGAGGAATAAACTTGGCCAGCAATAAAATTATATATATTGCTGACACGAATGGATAGCTTCTTAATAAGATCCAAAGAAATCTATAGAAATAAAGTTTTAACAATGTTATTTAATCCCAGCACCAATAATTTTCTCTCCTAAGATTCTATAGAAATGCTTAATGTTTGGTAGGTCACCTATTTGATTTTCTCTTGTGGTCAGGTAATTTTTTTCTTTTTCTTTCTTTGAGAGGAGGTGTTACCGCACAGCTGGAGCTGAGCTGGAAGGCACAATCCTCCTGCCTCAGCTTCCTAGATAGGCTAAGATTACAAGTACAAGTACACTATACCTGGCCAGGATGTAACCTCAAACAAAGCTCAGAAACTGTAGAAATGAAAGGAAGGGAGTGTGGTTATATAATACGTGTCCAATATAATTGATTGATGAATGATCAAGAATTTGGTGGAGGGTGGCACATGAGCCAGGACAGGGCTATTTGTTAAGAACACACTAAGCTGCCTTGCTGTGTAAGCCTGTAATCCTAGCACCAGGAGTCCACACACACACACACACACACACACACACACACACACACACACATACACACACACACATCCCACACAGAGGAGTTCAAGATATTTCATTGACTGTATATCAGGTCACAAAATGCCAGTATGTAAATACATCTATTGTTACTCAGATTCCCTAACCACAGTCAAGGCTTATGTCCAGCTTCTTGTCCTGAAATGGGGGTTAAAGACATAATAGTGTAGGCACAGACAGGGTCAGACATTTTGGATGTTTCCACTTTTTACTTTTTGACAAGTTTAGCTCACCTGGAAAAAACGCTGGTCCCCTTGCATAGTGAAATGCTTGGCCCTCTGAGAATACAGTTCCCTGCTCCCTTCACCAGGCAATGGCGGGGACTGACACCTTCCTAATTGGGGCTGCTGTTGGCGATTGGGAAGCTTTCTCCTAGGGCAAGCACCGAGATCCAGATGGACAGTACTGGACTTTGTAAGTGACAGAAACCCAATTCATAAGCCAAAGAGACACAAATGGCCTCTGAGATTTGGAAGTTGGTCCAGTGACAGTGACAAATGTAGTTGCTTTACCTCATGTCAGCCTTGCCCTGTACCCACAGCTTCCTTCCCACACTGCCAACGTGTCTGCCTTTTCTCTTCTTTCCTGAAAAAGCAATGCTGTGTGAATTCACGAGTGAAGGCCAGCGAAGGCTCCCAGGAAATGCAAAGCCGTGCAGGCTGGTGAGGTTTACTTATTTTGAAATTGATTATGTCAGGAACTTCACCAGGGAAGCATTTTGCCCTGAGGTTGTAAACCTGAGATAAATGTGGAATTAGACGGACATGAGAAAGATATGTTGGCCTGTATTATTGGTGACTGCTTTTTAATAGTAATAATAATAATAATAGCTCCAATTTGTAGGTGCTCACTGTGTGCAAGGCATTGGGTGAAGACTTCATTATGTAATGGTTATTCCATCACAGCAGGCTACTTATCATGAGGAATATTTTTAAAGGGAAGGATCTGAAATCTGGAGAAGCTCAGTCATATCAAGGGGCCTGAGGCAGGGTGTGGTTTGGAAATCCATATACTCATATACCCCATTGTTTTTTTTTAATAGATACAGGTGAAGACCTGAAACTGAGATGATCAGTTTTTTCTTCCTGGTTCACTGGTCAAGCCTGAAACAGAATGCAGATTTTAATTTGGGTCCATTAAAAGCTATGGGATCACTTTGCTGCTTCATCATTTCAGAAAAGTAGAAATTAAAATAAAATAGAATCATTTTAGAAAACAGGACACATACACACACACACACACACACACACACACACACACACACACACATCAAAACAGCATCTGGTTTCATTACAGAAATACAGAATGCTCCAACCCAGGGTCACATCTGAGCTACCCTTGTCTAACAGAAATACCCAACTGTGCTGGCAGTTTTGTGTCAACACAAGCTAGAGTCATCAGAGAGGAAGGAGCCTCAGTGGGGGAAATGCCTCCATGAGATCCAGCTGTAAGGCATTTTCTCAACTAGTGATCAGTGGGGGAGAGCCCAGCCCATGGTGGGTGGTGCCACCCCTGGGCTGATGGTCTTGGGTTCTATAAGAAAGCAGGCTGAGTAAGCCAGGGAAAGCAAGCCAGTAAGCAGTACTCCTCCATGGCCTCTGCATCTGCTCCTGGCTCTAGGTTCCTGCCCTGTTTGAATTCCTGTCCTGACTTCCTTCAGTGATGAACAGTGATGTGGAAGTGTAAGCCAAATAGACCCTTTCCTACCCAGTTTGCTTTTTGGTCATGGTGTTTTGTTGCAGCATTAGGAGCCCTAAGACAACCCCACAGTGAGGGTGGATCGGAGACCAAGGATGGCCTATCTGTATGGAATCTGTCCCTATGGATAGCCACTGATTGGGACACCAAGACCAACCCATACAATCCCAAGCCAGTTTCAGGCTGCTCCATCTTTTCCCATCATGGAAGACAGTCCGCCCATGGCTGCTCTTAGTGCTTCAAGAGAAGACAGTTATGTTGTCAGAAGCCAAACTGGATCACTTCGGGGCCAGAGTGTAGCTCGGTGGGAGTGTACTTGGCTTGTTTGAAGCCCCGAAGCTCAATCCCTCCATACACACAGACCCGCCCCCCCCCCAATTATATTATTACCCAATCAGCTCTTTTCAATTGCACTTAGGAGCTATGGTTGAGAGACATCAAAACAATATTATCTTGTCATCATGCTCTTTGCAACTGGTTCCCTGTGGTTGAGGAAAATAAGCTGTAAGGACCTTAAACTCTACCATTAGCTATTGGTACTTTTCACTGAAGTTTCTCCCTTGCCTCTGCAAGAGTTTATAAAATGATACTGTATCCATTCCTGAGATTTTTTTTTTCAAGGCGTTTGAAGGTTCTCAACTTCAAAAACTGGGTCATTTC
Organism: Peromyscus eremicus; assembly: GCF_949786415.1. Classification (NCBI taxonomy): domain Eukaryota; kingdom Metazoa; phylum Chordata; class Mammalia; order Rodentia; family Cricetidae; genus Peromyscus; species Peromyscus eremicus. The sequence continues at coordinate 10,405,894 of NC_081434.1, forward strand.
TAAAAGTGGATTTCTTTTCCATAAAGGCAAGGCCTGATCTGGATGCCACTTTCCCTTGACAGTATTTTAAAGTTTACTCTCACAAACCCGATTGGCTCTGTGTTAGAAGAGTGGGCATTTCTCTCAGTGATTTGCCTGTATTCTAGTAGTGTGCAGATCACAGAACATTACCCACCTAGAGGCTTATGGGGGCCCTCCCTTACAGTAAGTGTGGGTTTCTGTTTTAGAACAAATATGGACTTTGGGGGCCCACTTGTGCACCCCACTGCAGAAGAGAGAGGACACAAGTAATTATGCCCACAGCAAGTTTTGTAAGAAAACCAGGTGGGGGCAGAAAGGAAAGTAAGTCAAATGCCCATTGGAGATGAGGGCATTTTTACTTCGGAAATCGGGACGTTTAGAATTCCTGTGAGTACCACTGTCACAGCAGTTTAAGGCCACATCCGTCTAGTTTTGTCTCTTCTGCCGATGAGCGTTCCGCTGGGCTCTGGTCTGGGTCTCCCAGGGCTGAAATCTAGGTCCTGGAGGGGCTGCATTCTTGAGAGGCAGGAGAGCAGGCTCCACCTGCTCCATGCAGTAAATTGAAGTTCTCAAGTTTCTTGCTGGCTGTCATAGGACACCGTTCTCTGCTCCAGGCCGTGTCACCCAGTGTCACACATCCTCTTCCCTCATGTGTGGAGCCAGCCAGGACTGCTTGAGTTCTCTCCTGTCATATCCTCAGACCCCCTTGCCGTCCCACTGTCCTACGTCTCCACGTTCTGCTGATCTTTCTGACTCCAGCCAGGGAAATGCCTAGGCTTTAAAAAACACAAGGGATTAGACTGAATACATGTGGATAATCTAGGCTAATCTTTCTATTTTAAGATCGGGGATCTTAATTCCATCTGCTGGATTCCTTCATAACAGGACAAACTTCCTTTGTGATTGAATAATCTGGAATGAGCATCGTGAGAATTCGGTATATCTAAAAGATGGCTAATAGCTAACCATGGGTGGACAGAGAAGCTTTATTCGGGACTCCACATCACTGCGGCCCCTAGTACTGATGGACTGTGAGAATAAGACCATCAACTGCACCATAAACTATGTGGCCAGCTTTCAAAAATAAAAGTTAATCTTTAAGGAACTGAAACACGTATTTACTGATACGACTTACTATTTGGGCCAGTGAGATGGCTTAGTGGGGAAAGGTGACTGCTGCTAAGCCTGATGACCTCTTTTCAGTCCCTGGGACCCACAGGATAGAGGCAGAGAACTGACCCCCACAGTCATCTCAGATTTACACACACACACACACACACACACACACAAAATAAAATGGAATTTAAAGTGTAGTAATAAAATAGGATCACCTTTGCACTGGCTTAGATATTCGACATGTGGAGATACAAATGTTTCATGTTCAGCCATGTTGCCTTACATGGCTGCATTTCAGCAGAAGGAGCCTAGGTTCTCCAAAGCCCTGCTTCTCATCTGCACTGGCCACAGTGATGGGTGGAGATGACTCTCCCGAGCCAGTGGGGTTGAGGAAGTAATGAGAGCTGAGTTTTCCAGGCTAGTTGAATTTTATCCTCAGGGAAGGTTAAGGGGGAAATAAAGGTTGTGAGGAAAAGCTCTCAGTACTCAGAGTTAGAGAATTATATTTTTATTGTCTTACCAAGGAATGAAGACTGGGAGCTGTGATCAGTAAGAATCAATTCTAAGAGTAAATTCTTTTAGACATTTCCCAGTGACTTCCATTTTCCCACCTCTGTGTTCTTAATTCTCACCCCCTGAATCTCCAAGTTTTCAAGCTATCAAACTGTAGGAAGGTTGCCAGACCTAACCCCATGGAAAATAGCACTTCCTAAACGACCTTGACCTAAACCATTCTGAGAAAACAAAAACTCACACACGGTTCTCGCTTATGTGAGTTCTCCCATGGATTCTGGTTTATGAATAAAATACGGAAATAGAATTTAGGACAGTTTTTCAGTCCACAGACTAACACAGTAGACTCGCCGTGATCTGGTACATACCATTTAATTTGCCCTGCTCTGCTTTACTGACACCTTACAACGTGGGGGATTGGTATGCCCAATAGAGACCTCCAGACACATCTCCTGATGGCCGAACTGTTGGAGACAAAAAATCTGCTTGGTTTGTGTGTTGGGAACTACATACAATTTGTTTGAAAGTTGGTGTCTGTAGTGGGCTTTCTCTTTGGCCACCAACCAGGTCCCAAATCATGACATGGAGAATTATTAATTATGAATGTTCAGCCTTGTCTTAGTTTTTATTTTAATCTGTTTCTCTATCTATGTTTTGCCTGAGGGCTTTTTACCTTTCTCTCTGTATAGCTTACTTTCCTGCTGTCTCCACATCTGGCTGGCTGGCAGCTGCCTGGCTTCTGGTCCCAAGCCTGTCCCCTCTTTCTCCTCGTTCTCTTCTCCTTCCTCTCTCAAGCCTAGATTTCTCCTCCTATTTATTCTCTCTGCCCGCCAGCCCCACCTGTCCCTCTCCTGCCTAGCTATTGGCCTATTAGCTCTTTATTAGACCAATCAGGTGCCTTAGGCAGGCAAGGTAAAACAGCAACACATCTTTACATAGTTAATCAAATCAGCCTAAACAAATGTAAGACATCTTTACCTAGTTCAAATAATATTCCCCAGCAACTGTCTAAGGTCCGGTTCTTTCAAGAATACTTCTGACTTACCTAGAATGTTTGAGTGACAGAATGGCCCTCTGCCTAGATAGTATGTATACACTGTTTTGTTGTTGGTGTTTCTAGGTAGGATCCTGTGGGTGGATTTTGGTGAAAAATTACTTTAATTTGGTGCAGTTTGGGGATTCATAATAGTCTGGTGGTGAAGTGGAGGACCTGGCTGGTCATGTTTGCAAACCAGGAGTCTGTGACAGTCACCACAAAGCATTAGCCTGAAACCAAAACAGCCCTCGTCTGAGGCCGATCATCGCCAACACTGTCCTAAATTCTATTTCCATATTTTATTCATAAACCAGAATCCATGGGAGAACTCACATAAGCGAGAACTGTGTGTGAGTGAGTTTTTGTTTTCTCAGAATGGTTTAGGTCAAGGTCATTCAGGAAGTGCTATTTTCCATGAGGTTAGGTCTAGCAACCTTCCTACAGTTTGATAGATTGATCAAACGAACATTATATCTGCAAAGTTTTTGTGCATTTTTGTTTGTTTATTTTTTGAGACAGGGTTTCTCTGTGTAGCTTTGTGCCTTTCCTGGATCTTGCTCTGTAGCCCAGGCTGGCCTTGAACTCACAGAGATCCGCCTGCCTCTGCCTCCCAAGCGCTGGGATTAAAGGCGTGTGCCACCACCACCTGGCCTATATCTGCAAAGTTTTTAACGCATCATTGAAAGCATAAAGGACTTAGAAGGAAGTACCGTCTTTGGTATCTCAAATTGTCTGGGAGCTGCAGTGGAATATTGTTTTAACTGTGCAAAGACACATTCCATTTGTTTCTGCTGCTTCTGTTAACAATGCAAAGACTTCTTACATTTGTTTGATTAAATACAATTCACCTGGGGTCAGGAGGCTGAGTCAGCAACTGGCTGACAGGAAGTGGTAGGGAGGAACTAAGTGTAGTGAGGATCCTTTAGTGGGGGCTGAGGAGGAGGACGGGCCCCTTTTTTCAGGAGATGGCAGCAAGGAGAGGTTATTCAGTCTCTCTGAGCTAGCAGGAATTCACCTCAACCTTCTAATCCTGAGTTCTATAGGATAGAGATTTAGATAAAGTTTCTTTCAGCAGCTGTGAAAGAGCCGATGCCTGCCCAAACCGCTTAGCTGCAGAGTTGCGATTGCCGATTGGGATGGCGACAGTGATTGTCGAAGGCACAGCCTTTGTGTTGAATGTAAAACAACAGGCACGAAGGTGCCCATGCTCTCCCACTCCCTAGCTTTTCCATTCTGAGTGGGTTTACCCTGTGAGCTGTTTGCTCATCACCAAAAAATGAGAATAGGAAGTACTTCAAAGGTTTGATTCGAGTTTAGGATGATTAACAGTTCGCTATCAGCATCCTTTAGAATGTTCATTAGGACATGCAGAGAAAAAACTGCTTTTTTTTTGGGGGGGGGGTTGGTTCTGGCACCATAGATAGACATTGAGAATTAAACTGATAGAGTTGGACCGGTCAATGTATCTGTAGGGGTTCTTATATGTGAGGATTCAACCAACTATGATTTCAAAATGCTCCAGAAAACCATTGCACCTCTTCTGAACATCGATGTTTCTCCTGTGCGGTACACTGAAACAGTTATTCACGTGACACCTACACTGTGCCAGACATTCTAAGTGACCTTGTTAGGATTTACTTATCTGCCCTGTTCCATTTTCGTGTGTGTACGTGTGTATGGTGTGCATGTGTGCATGCATGTTTGCACATATGTGGACATACCTATGTGTGCGTGTGGTTGCATGTGGAAGCCCAAGCTTGAGGTTGGAATTATCCTTAGAAGCCTTTCTACTGTATTCATTGAGGCAGGGTCTCCCAGTGGGTCCCAGAGCTCTTGGATATGGTTGACCTCACTAGCCAGCTTACAGTGGGGATCCCGTCTTTTCCTTCTGAGGCTGGAATTACCGGTGGGTGAGTTCTGGGAATCTGACCTCCGATCCTCACACTTGTATGGCAAGCACTTTAACCACGAAGGCACCTCCCCTGCTCTACCTTGTTACAATTTAAGTATAGTAGAAGGTCTATGCAGATTATATGCAAATTTTATGGGTGTTTGTTTGTTTTCTTGCTTTAAGATAGCGTCACATTGTAGCCAAGGCTGGCCTTGAACTCCTGCCTTCTAGGTGCTAATATAATTCATACAAAGGACTCCAGAATCCCTAGATCTCAGGCTTCTTCAGGGTCCTAGAACCAGTTCTCAGAAACTGAGGGCTGACTATGTATACTGTTACCATTTTCTAGTGGATACCATGACTTCTTCATTTCTACATCATTTTCCTTTGGTTAGGATATGACAAAAAATGAGCTAGGTGGTTACAGCAAATAAATGAAACAGTCAGTTCTAAGACCATCATTTGTACCTGAGAAGAAAGATCTTAATGAAATTTAGCTTCTTAATAATACAAAGTTGTTGTCAGAGTTTGGTAGAGTAACAGAACTTATAGAATGAATCTATAGATATATAAAGAGGAATTTATTAGAATGGCTCACTGGCTATGGTCCTGCCAGTCCAATCATGGCTGTCTACCAACAAACGTCCAAGAATCCAGCAGGTGTTCAGTCCACGAGGCTGGATGTCTTGGGTAGTCTTCTGTATATGCTGGAATCCCAAAGAAGTAAGCTCTAATGCCAGTGAAGGAATGGACTTGCTGGCAAGGTCAGGGCAAGCAGGCAAAGAGAGCAAGCTTCCTTCTTGAAGGTTGTTTAGGCTCCCATCACCAGAAGGTGTAGCCCAGATTAAAGGTGGTTCTTCCCACCCTAGATGATCTGGATTAAAGGTGGGTCTTCCCACTTCAAATGGTTTAATTAAGAAAAAAAAATCCTTCATAGTGGTACCCAGCTGCTTGGGTTTTAGTTAATTCCAGACATGGTCAAGGTGACAACCAAGAACAGCCATCATAGTTGAGTAACATAAAAGCCTTTAGATGGGGGTAGTGCTGAAGTAATGTAACCATGGAAATTATTATGAGTCATTCCAAAATCATTTATACACTTTATCTCTACTAAATTATTTTTAGTAATTAGATGCCAGATTACTTTACCAATTTTGACAAATACCGGGGGATTGAAAGTTGAGATTTATTGATATTACAAAGGTTGAGCTTTAAACAACCAGGTTTTATTTGCTTATGGTAAACCTTCAATCAAGTGTGGTCATTTGCATCATAGCTGATCTTACTTATCCCTAAATTCCATTATGGTGATATTGGTGAGGGCAATGGCAGGGTCTTAGGATTGGAATTTCAAATTTTAATAAGTTGGCGATGAACTGGGTTTTGGAATACTTTTATTTGCGGTTAAAATTTCAAATTCATATGATTAATTTCAATTTCCTGAAACACTTAAGAAATTTCCACTTTATATTGCTTTGTGCAGAGTCAGTACATAAAGATTTTCAGTAAGTACTTATATCCTGCTTATATTTTTCAATAATTAGAGACTTCTGCATTAATTTCTCACATTTATTATGGAAAGTGCCCTTTGTAACTGGTCTTCCATTACAGAAATAAATTAGCTGTTGATGAATAGAACCTTCATAACTAGAATGCTATAGAAACACATCATAAATTTTCTCCTTAGCACATTTCAAAAGCATTAGAATAAAGGCAAAGAGCTCACTAGATGTTTATGACTTTGGTTTATGCCTGTGGACTAATGGGATGAAGGGCTAATCCATCAGTAGCCCTTACTGCATTTAATTAGCCTGTATCCCCCTTTACAATCCTAGAAGTAACATATCTCTTTTCTTTTTTTCCCTAGGACAAAGGGACAACACCAGGGACAGCCACCCTAAGTGCAGGGTTGACACAAATGTAAGGAAAACGAAGGTCACTGTGGAAGGTGAGCCAGGAGTTCCTGCATCTGTGAACGCCTGCGGGCTCTTGACCACCCCCCACCCCCCCACCCCCCCCACCCCCCCACCCCCCACCCCCACCCCCCCACCCCCCCACCCCCCCACCCCCCCACCCCCCCACCCCCCCACCCCCCCACCCCCCCCACCCCCCCACCCCCCCACCCCCCCTACCCCACCCCCCCACCCCCGTGTTTCAGGTGTGTATCCTGCTTCTTCCTTGTGTTAGTGCTGCCCTGGTTTCTCTGTGCCTCTGCCTGAACAGTGTCCTGAACTTGGCAGCAGTTACAGAGCAATGGCCATGAGGCAGAAAAACTCACTGGTCCATGTCCTTGCTTTGAAGAAATAGCTCTGTTTGTGTTTCTGAATGACAGTTTCATACTTTTAAAACACCTTGCAATCATCATTACTTGTTTCTGTTTCGTGTTTGACAGCTCAAATGTTGTGCTTGATTGTAGAGTTTGCAGAATGCCATGAATTTTTAACAAGAAGAGCTCCAGGATTGTGGTGATCGGTAAAGAATAGATGTTCCTTGGCATTCTGTCAAGTTATGTGATTAAAAAGTGACCTGTCTTAGGCAATACAAGTCTGTCTTTCTGAATCCTAGTTTTTTTGTTTTGTTTTGTTTTGTTTTTTTTGCCAGTATTCAGCTCTAGACGAGACTCAGGCCTTGGCTGGATGCAGACATTTGGGTTCTGTATTGTCTTAGTCAGGGTTTCTATTGCTAGAAAGAAACACCATGAACAAAAGCAAGCTGGGGAAGAAAGGGTTTCTTTGGCTTACACTTCCACATCATTGTTCATCACTAGAGGAAGTCAGGACAGGAACTGAAGCAGGGCAGGAACCTGGAGGCAGGAGGTGATGCAGAGGCCATGGAGGGGTGCTGCTTACTGGCTTGCTTCCCCTGGCTTGCTCAGGCTGCTTTCTTATAGAACCCAGGACCACCAGCCCAGGGATGGCCCCACCCACCATGGGCTGGGCCCTCCCCCATTAACTACTAATTGAGAAAATGCCTTAGAGCTGGATCTCAGGGAGGCATTTCCTCAACTGAGGCTCCTTCCTCTCTGATGACTCTAGCTTGTGTCAAGTTGACACAAAACCAGCCAGTGCATAGGGTGAAGTCAAGATGGTTGATTGTGTCCAATGATCTCCTGGAATTGTCTTTCTTAAATGTAACATGACTGGCTATGAGCTGGGCTTGATGCCACAGGCTCTTAATGTGGACTACACAGGAGGTCAAGACATAAGGATCCGAAGTTCAAGGCTCTCCCAGGCAAGCTAATACAAACCTCTTTCAAAATAAAAAGTAAAAAGAGGACTGAGGATAGAGCCTAGTGGTAGAGAACTTGCCTAGCATTCACAGACCCCTAGTACCACAAAACTGAGATGATCCCCACCCCCCCCAAAACCTCCAATACATACAGAAAAAAAGAAAGAAAGAAAAAGAAAAACAATGCGATTTGTTCAGATTCGTGGCTTCCAATCTGCCCAAATAAGACATAACAAGCGTAGTGGAGGTCCTGCTGCTGAGCACCACAAATGCCAGCGAGCAGAGGTAGGAATGGTTTGATACACAGAAATAGTTTCCTGTTTATAATGCTCCTGTCTCAGTCAACTTGACCATCTAATTTTGTTGAGAACTTACGATTTTCAGGGTCACAGTTATCAAATACACAGCTTTCTTAGATGATTCTGTTGTTTGTTTTGAGACAAGTTCTCACTATGTATGTAGTCCAGACTAACCATGAACTTGCAATCCTCCGGCCTCTGGCTCCTGAATGTTCTGGTTGTGACACTGTACCTAGCTTAATCCACTTAAAACTTCTTACATTTTCCTGACTATATTTCCAGATTAACTTCTTTGAAATAACCTCATTCTTTATTAAAAATGGCGAGGGTGAGGAGGAAATCCAAGAGAAATGAAAACTTAGCAAGAGAGAAATTACGATATGCTCAGAACACACAGGACTGCTGTTCTCTTTACTCGGCGTCTGTGAAGATTGCCCGAGATTGGCTCAGGTTAATCAAAAGCAGTTTGAGAGCTGCTTCTCCAGTCTGGAAAACTGTGATGCTGTGACCTAGATATGACCGGGGAGAGTCTAAGCTGAGGAGGTGGAAGGGAGTCAATATTCCCGTGGCCTCACAGCATCGCACCAGATGCTAGCCTTTCACACTGCAGGGTTCCTCCGGTTCAAAGTCCATTTGAATTTATTGCTCTTGATTTCCATGGGACAGGACAAGGCAACCTGTGTTTCCATCAGCTCGCAGACCCCGTGACCCCTCTCTCTAATAATGAACCTGGTGCCGTAAGCCCATTAAATATGTCACTCGAAGAAGTCAGCGCCTAGACAGAGGAGGAAATGTTAGGGTCAAGATCGTCTATGCTTGAGTTTAGAAGGGTTTGTGCAGCAGGAGTCAGGAAATATCACTGTAGCTAAACAGCAGCAGTAGATCTTCTGAACCACCCACTACCGCAATCTCCCTCAACATGGAAAAGGTCAGCCTCACACCGTGAATCAATTCCTGTCACACAGCGGCATGTCTCCTCTGGTCGGAGAGTAAATCTTCATAGAGACAAGCAACCACCCGTGTTAACTCTCCTCCCGTGGTTCTGGCCTTTGTTAGTAAAATCTTCAACAGCTGTTCTTCCATATGGCTCAGGCACGAACCTCCTCCTGAGGTGTAAAGACCTCCCAGAACACAGAGCCTGGATAAAGTGGGGTGAGTGCGGGCCTGCAAGGAGCTGGGATTTTGGTTCATAAAGCATAAGCTCAAGTCCTCTGAAAGGAAGAAAATTTTAATTAACCACCTATCTGTACTTAATCAGCAGCATGACTTCAATGATGCTTTGTCAGGAAAATAAAATCTCGTAGAAAATCTTCTAGCAAACTTTTTAGAATCCTGTAAGTGGGCAATATCCAATGTGGTATAACACATTACCTCCAATTTTCTATGTCAAAACAGTCTAGAAGTCACTGGACTCAAGACACCTGCCATCCCAGCTCTGATTCTGTAGCCAGATGATGAATGCTTATGTAACTGTGCGGCTGTAAAGACACAGGATGAAAGAAGTTAGCTGTCTCAAAGAACTCATAAACTAGTGGTGGTGGTGGGGGGGAGATATACGAACAAATCATTGAAATGCAAATCCCAAGTGTAGTAACTAACGTTTCCCCAAAGGGCAGTGGGGGCATAGCAGCCACTGACTTCCTGGGGGAATTGGGACAATGCCACCAAAGACGCCATCCCCAGGAGCTTGTCAATGTGACATAGGGGCAGGGTTGAGGCTTGGGTCAGTTTTGCTCTGGTCAGCAACCCTCCGCATTCTAAAAACAGCTTTTCAAGACACAATTCATATACCACACACTGCAGGTAGCTAGTTCTATGTCAGCTTGACACAGGCTACCGTGAAGAGGGCTTTGTGAAGAGGGAACCTCAGTTGAGAAAATGCCTCCACCATATTGTCCTATGGACAAGCCTGTGGGGCATTTTCTTGATTGATAGTTGATGTGGGAGGGCCCAGCTCACTGTGGGCGGTGCCATCCCTGGGCTGGTGGTCCCGGGTTCTCTAAGAAAGCAGGCTGAGCAAGCCATGGCAAGCAAGCCAATTAGCAGCACCCTTCCAAGGCCTCTGCATCAGTTCCTGCCTCCAGGGTCCTGCCTTGCTTGAGTTCCTGTCCTGACTTCTCGCCAAGATAAACCCAGCAGTGAGATTTTGAACATCTCAAAATGGACAGCAGGTGTTCTTCTGCATTTTTGAAACTGACTTACATGGTTTTGAACAAAGCAACTTTAGCTTGTGGGGAGAAGTCTCAAGCAAAATCCTTACCAACTGGCTGAATTTCAGCGGTGATGAAAAAAATCAGTGTTTATGTAGACTCAAGAAGTTGAGGGAAAAAATTAAGCAATTTTGTTATAAGCCGTTGTTAAAGGTTTTATTTCACACTCGCTGCAAACAAGTGTGAAGAAATTGAAGAATTTAGTTTTGGAAAGAATGTTCTTTTGGGGAAGAGACAATGTTTAGATTCAGTTAGATAATCTTTTGGGCAGGGACTAGATGTTAATTTTTTTTAAAGCTATTATGCTTACATGCCTTTGATCTGGTTTATTTCTATTGTGACTTGATAGACCCTGGAGTCACCTGGGAAGAGGAAACCTCAACTGAAGGATTGCCTGGATCAGACTGACCTGTGGCCATGTCAAGATCGTTTTGATTGATGATTGATGTGGGAGGACCCGGCCCACTGTGGGTGACTCCATCCATAGGCAAGTAGACCTGGCCTGTGTAAGAGAGTTAGCTGAACACGAGCCAGAGTGCAAGGCAAGAAGCAATACTTTTCTATGGTTTTTGCTCAGACGACTGCAGTGAGCACAAGTCTTTGGTGGAAAGGCTTAATGACACTAATTGGCTTGATTACTAGATGCTTTCTTTCTTCTCCAGGAGGTACAGAACTACAGAGAAGTAGTGTGGCTAAGAGGAGACAGAAATTGAGTCAGGAACATAAACCATTTCCAAGAACATACCACTGGGATCCTGTAGTGAATTTGACACAAGGCTTTAAGGTCAGTGCGTAGTAAGTTGGAACAGACTTTAAAGGAAAATGATGGAAAATTAAAGGATTTAAAAACTGGGACTAGGGTGCAGCTTAAGGGAAATGGTTGAATACAATAGAGCAGGATGAGGTCATGTAGAAAAATGAGCTGAGGAATTACCACTTCAGGAGTGGCCTTTGCACAAGCAGGACACATCTCCATGAAGCTTTTTTTTTTTTCAGTTGTTCTTGGCAGGAAGAGAGATCCCTTTTCCGTGGATCAGTTCTAGCTAGATCACGGATCACAGAACAGAGTACACACTCCTCGTACACTGTTAACATAAAAGATTCGTTTAAGAGACTGGCTGGGAAGATGGCTCCATAAGTAAAGCTCTTACCCTGGAAGCATGAGGACCTGAGTTTGTAGCCCCAGCATCTGAGCAAAGAGCTGGGCATGGTGGTACAGGCTGGTCAATCCCGTGATGGCAGCTGGGAGACAGAGATAGGCAGATCCTGGGGTTTTGGGTCAGACAATGTGGCCCACTTGGTGAAGCGCAGGCCAACGAGAGACCCTGCTGCAAACAAAAGGTGGAAGACACCTGAGGTTCGACATCTCAGGCTGTCCTCTGACCCTCACACTACTGTGTACCCGTGCTTGTGGGAACATACACATATACATGTTTGTACACCCACACACTCATACATTCACAAAGAGAGGCCAACTTTCTGTCTGAGCTATTGTGATTTAGTTTTCTGGGTGCTGAGTACATAGGCGTGATTTCTTCAGTAATTAGGAAGTATTTGAGTTTTCGGCTATGGTAGGGATAATAGTTCCTGGTTTTCTACTGAACTGATAGAACTAGAGTCTTTGGTTGGAGCAGTGATTCCCAACCCTCCAAATGCCCACCCTTTTAATACAGCTCGTCATGTTGTGGTGACCCCGTCTTAGGGTTTCTATTGCTGTGAAGAGACACCATGACCAAAAAGCAAGGTGGGGAGGAAAGGGTTAATTTGGCTTACACTTCAGCATTGCTGTTCATCACTGAAGGAAGTCATGACAGGAACTCAAACACGGCAGGATCCTGGAGGCAGGAGCTGATGCAGAGGTCATGGAGGAGTACTCCTTACTGGCTTGCTGCTCATGGCTTGCTCAGCCTGCTTTCTTATAGAACCTAGGACAACCAGTTTAGGGGTGGCACCACCCACCATGGGCTGGGCCCTCCCCCATTGATCACTAATTGAGAAAATGCCTTACAGCTGGATTTCATGGAGACATTTCCTCAACTGGGACTCCTTCCTCTCTGATGACTCTAGCTTGTGTCAAGTTGACACAAAAAAAAACCAGCCAGTATACCCCCAACCATAAAATGATTTCATTGCTACTTCATAACTGTAATTTTGCTACTGTTATGAGTTGTAATGTAAATATCTGATATGCAGGATATCTGATATCCATTTCTCAATGGGGTTGCTACCCCCAGGTTGAGAAAAACTGGGTTAGATAAAATGCCTTGACTTAAATACAAAGAAAGATTTTTTTTGTTGTTGTTGGCGGCTATTATAATTAAATGAGTTTATCAAAATGAATTTAGAAACATCAAGGAGTATCTTCTCAGGCTGTGGAGATGGCTCAGTCAGTCAGGTGCCCTCTGTGTAAGCTTGAGGACCTGAGTTCGGATCTCTAGCTCCTACATAAAAGCTGGATCTGGTGGTATCCTTCCCTAACCCTAATGCTGAGGGGCTAGAGACAAGAGGGTCACCAGGGCTTATTGGCTAGCTAGTCTAGACAATTGGTGAGTTCCAAGTTTAGTGAGGGGCCTTGTTTCAAAAAATAAGATAGAGAGCTATAGAGGGAGACATCCAGTGTCAACCTCTGGCTTCCAAATACACACCTGCATGCTCAGGTGCACATACATGAACACATGCATCAAATGAGTATGTTTCTTACTTACCTCAGAGAAAAAGCTAACAGAGAGTAGTATGTCACGTTGTCCTCCAGAACTTGTGCATATGCCTTTGTCTGAGGTAGAGTGGGATGTGGGTAGACACTGCTTTCTTGTTCTCTCTCTCAATCTCTCTCTCTCTCTCTCTCTCTCTCTCTCTCTCTCTCTCTCTCTCTCTCTCTCTCTCTCTGTGTGTGTGTGTGTGTTGGGAGTGAACCCAGAATCTCACAGGTGTTAGGTTGTCAGGGACCAAACATGAACCATGGAAATCTAGGCCAGAGAACAAGCCACAGGCCCTAAAACAGATGCCCCCAGAGAAAAAGAACATCCCGCGGTCAGGTAGCATAGCAACAGAACAATGGGCCCCGACCAGTGACATTATCACCTAGTACAACATCCTGCAGCTTCACAACCTGCATGTGCCCCCTCAGCTGCACGTCCTGCACCTTTTTCCTCCTTCCTGCTCCCTCCCCCTCTCATGCTATATAAGCCTTGCTGAGGAGAATAAAATTTGCAGCTTGATCAGAACCCTGTCTTGCTGTCTTCCTTCGTGTCTCCTGTCCTTTTCATTTTCTCCCACAGGTGGGTTGTCCCCTGTTGAGACCCCGCTGGCCAGGGCATTAGGTAAGCATCCAGCCACTGGTTCCAACTTCACTGCTTTTCTTGTTTCCTGACTTGGAATCAATCATGGCTGACAGACCTCTCTCTGAGAGTCCTTAGGGGACAGAACTGAAGTGGATGTGTCCAGAATGTCATTGTATTTTGCCCTATTTGGAAACTAATTACTGCATGACTAGCTAGTGCTCTTGAGTTATTCATACCTGATTTCAGTAGCCAAAGACATAGAACAGATTTGAGTGAAAATTAAAGATTAGGCTCCTCTGTGTTTCGTCTTCCAGATACATAACTGTAGATGATGCTTCTTTACATATCCTCCCAGGAATGATCCATTTGTACCAGCACATGTGCATGATTGTATTATTTATATTTTTCAACTTTTATTTTTCATTTAAAATATCTGGAAATTTACCATGCATTCTCCTACTTGGTTATTAATATCAGCAGTGTCTGTCTGGGTGTCCAGCAGTGTCTGTCTGGGTGTCCCCACTCTGTGGTTGTGCCATTTGTTATTCAAACAGCCTCCTACCATGGGATGTTTAGGTGTAGTGGTAGCTGCAGCGAGGCATATGGAAATAGTCATTCCTACATCTTTCTGATGGGGACAGTTCTGACCTTGTATAAGACAATAGTGTCCTCAACCGAATCTGTTAGCGTCACGGGAGTCTCCTGACAGCAGAGGGGGCATACAGCAGTAACTCTGATACTGTATGGACACATCATTTATTTTTCCAGTCAGAGAGGCTCGGTATACGTGAACATGACAGTTGTTTGTTTTGAATCACTGTTGTTATGAAATTAGCTCCAGTCACCGTTCATTTGCTTGACTCTTGCTTCGACAAGAGCAGTGAGTTTGTGTGGTAGAATTCTGGATCAGAAGTCAGAGGGTCGGGGGATGTCTTTGAGGATGGGGAGCAGTGATATTTTCATACTGTGTGTTGTGCAGACTCCAGCATTTCTCACAGCGGCACAATCTTCACAGTTCATTATCCCTCTTTTTCCTTATGGCAACTCCTGGGTACCTTCTCCAAACTCTCTGCTTCTGGCGTTTGAGGCCAGAGGTCAGTTTCCTGTCTGTGTTTGTAGTCATCTGGATGCTATTTCCATTTGCATTCTGCTCTGATTATTCCATCATGGCTGGGTTAAAGGAAAAGAGTGAGTGAAAGCAGTCCCCCCCATGGGGGGCAGGTTCACTCAGGTCACTCATAAATTTATTCCGTTGCCTCTTGATATCCAAGGTGGAAAAATTGAGGTCTCACATCACAGGAGGTTGGGAAATAGAACTATAAATTATTTTTAAAGCAATTCTACTTTGTTGAAAACATATTACAGCATAGCTCTGAGCATCATCGAGAGCCTTAACCATCAGATGTGGACACTGCTCATCAGAATGGAAGCCAGTGTTAAAACGACTGCCATGACCATCCTGGGTGCACCAACTGGAGATCAGCTGGGGACCGGGAGATGGAACTCTTCTTTTGTCCGCAGGAAGTAAATTACAAACTGTCTGGACTCAATCTGGTGAGTTCTTATCTCTCTCCACCAGGTTGTGAGAACCAATCTCCCAAAAATTCTTCTTTGATGAAACCAATACTGGGCATCTGTTTGTCGTTAAGTATAAAGTTCTGAGCTTGGATGTGTCCATGACATGTGATAACTCTTTGGAATATGATTGTCAGAGCCCTGTTCTGATGGAATGACACATAATGGAAATCTGTATTAGTTATTTTTGTTGTTGCTATAACCAAATGGCTGATAAAAGCAACATAGGCCAGGATTTGGGCTCACAGTTTGAAAGGCTGTGACGGTCAGGGAGGGGTGTGGCTGTGATGTAAGGCAGCTTCTTTCCCTCCATCTGTGACCAGTGTCTTAGTTTGGGTTTTCACTGCTATGAAGAGACACCATGACCACGACAACTCTTGTAAAGAAAACACTTAATTGAGAGGGCTCACTTACAGTTTCAGAGGATCAGTCAATTATGGTCATGGCAGGGAGCATGGCGGTGTGCAGGCAGAGGTGGTGCTGGAGCTCAGAGTGCTATATCTCACAGGCAACAGGAGATCAACTGACACACAGGCTATATCCTGAGTATATGAAACCTCAAAGCCCATCCCCACAGTGATACACTTCCAACAGAAGGTGTGGCCCAGATTAAAGTTGTGCCTCCCCCCACCCCCACCCACCAAGCCTCAAGGTCTAGATTAAAGACGTATGTCATCCAACCTCCTCCAACAAGACCATACTTCCTCCAACAAGTCCACACCTCCTAATAGTGCCACTCCCTATGAGCCAAATACATTCAAACTACCACAACCAGGAAGTAGAAAGAGATGAATGCTGGTATTCAGTGTGCTTTATCCCACCCTTTTATTCTGTCAAGGACAAAACAGTGTAGTACATGGCATGGTGCCACTCACGTTCAGGGTCAGCTAAGTTTCTCTGGGCACAGCCTCTGAAGCACACACACCCCAAAGTGCGTCTGTCTCCTATGTGGCTCCCAATCTAGCCCACTTGTGCATGAAGAATAAACATCACAGGAACCTTTCAGCGTCTGTCATTGAGAAGTCTAGGACAGAAGGCCTTGGGTACACTGGGATTCGGGCTTAGTGGTTTTGTTAAAACTCTTCAATGCTTGCCTGTTCTTTATTTTCCAGTCTCATTCTTTTCAATGGGAGATGGTCTTTCTCTAGTTTTGTGGACTGCACCCATCACAGGGATGTGCAGAGTACACACCCACAAGGAGGTCCTGACATGGAGGAGGCCCAAAGCACAGACCCTGGAACATGCCCAACTGGAGTATTTGCACCAGGCTTTGATTAGCAGGACCTCTCAAATGATTTCTAAACAGCAGTCAAATCCTTTTTGTGCCTGAGAGTCAGGATTGTCTGTTACATAGCACCAGTAGATAATGGCCTCATTGCCCATTGCCAGCTTACCTGGGCCCTCCCATATTTTGTGAACCCTTCAGAAGCATGCAATGCATAGAATTTAGTTTTCTACTCCTTGGTTGTCTTTACTACTTGATCAGTAAGTACTTTGGGGGAGAATAATTACCCTCCAGTTCTCTCCGGATCCCTCTGTTTCTTGCTTCAGAGAAATATCTTAAGTGATTGTTAATGGTGTCACCCCCATTTTATTTACCTCTGGACTCTCCCTTCTCTACTGAGATTTGTCCTAAAACTGTCACCACCGATACCTGTGCTGCTGATGACAGTCCACACCTCCCCTTCCCCCCTGGGGCATCTCTTTGTCCATAGGTAAGGGCACCTATTCTCACTCCCCTTTCTCTTCTGGCTTAGTTTTCTTGCTGCCTCTCCAGCTGCTTCTGGAAGTCTTGCTCAGCTGGTCCTCTGTCCTATTCTCATGATAAACAATGGAAGGCTCTGAGCTTAAACTTTTTCTACACTTCCTTGCTTATCCCCATATTCCTTGCTGGCCCCTTTTACTCTTACCGTGTCAAATACCATTTGTGTCTTTGTAACACCTCAACCCTTTTTTTCCAGCATAGGATTCAATCTGGCTGCCTGATATCTCACGTGAGTGTCCAAACAGTACTTCAGACCTAACATACTCGAAGCAACTTCTTTTCTATGCTCACTTTCCACCCTGGTTGAGGTCAGTAGACCGTACGTCAGGTAAGCGACGCCACTGTCCCCATCAAGGCGTTCAGGACAAGAATAGAAGCACGGGTCACATGTCTTCCATTTCCTCTACTCCCGCACCAGCCCCTCCATGAGTGGGAACAATTTCTACCTTCTGAGGGGCTTCCTCTTCATCTTTGCCTCTCACTGTCCAGGTCTATGCAGACTTCTTCCTGTTCCTCCAGCCACACAACCACCCTAATCTAAGGCATCACTACCTCTTGCCGGGAAGGCCGCAACAAGTTCTGTACGGCGTTCCCTTCTCATCTCTTGATTATCCTTTCTCTCCAGAGCAGCCAGGAGACAATGGTTAAAGTACAGACCCAGCTGTGGTTGTGATTGCACTCCTGAGTTAATATTCCTATTCCAATTTGGATCTGAAATGTCCCCTAATGCATTCAAGGCTCGGTCCTCAGCCTCTTGCATTCTGTTGGAAAACCACGAAGGGGTAGAGGAAGGGGTGAGATCACTGAGGGTGTGCCCTTGCAGGGGAAGTCAGGACACCCAGCGCCCCTCCCCTTCTATTTCTTTGGCATCCAGCCTCTGTGAGGTGAGCCCCTTCTTTTGCTACTCATTCCCACTGAGATGTACTGCCTCGGTAGAGGTCCCCAAACAGGTGGCCAACTTACCACTGAGTGGAAATAAACCTTTCTCATTTATAAGGTGACTTATCAGTTTTTTTTGATTATCAGATTATGGTGATGATTGATTATGATTATCAGATATTATTAGAGTGACAGCACGCCAGTTAACATAAGCCTCCACGGTCTATGTTACTGTCAGACTCATAATACCGTCCACAGCCCTCATTCTTTCTTGGTAAATATCCACTTTGCGCCCCCATCGCTCACCTTGTTTAACCATCTTCATTGTGAAGGCTCCGGATACCTTCAGCTTCTCTGTACTGCTCAGCCCTTGTTTTTAACCACAGGCCCTATCCCCAAATACTTTGCTCGGTGGGAAATGGGCTTTCTAGACTTCTGCATGGCGTTTTCTCTTCATCTCTGTCCATTCCGATTCACCTTGCCAGGAAGGCTAATCCTAGACCACTTGTACATTTGCTCTGGAGTCCGTTTATGCCTCTCGGTTCCTCTTTTCACCTTTGATAATGTTTTCACCTGATGGTCTTGGTGCAGCAGATAGAAACTAAGAGCTGAGCCTGTCTCTTTTTCTGTGGAACCCTAGTCCAAGTTATTATTTGGAAGTGGTTGAGTTAACAATAGTTGTTAACTCAAAACCAGAGAAGAAATGCTGAACGAATGTGGTGGTGGGGGGTGAACACTACATCTTTTACAAATAGTACTCACAGGGGCTGAAGACATGGCTTAGCAGTTAAGAGTCCTGGCTGCTCTTCCAGAGGAGTGGGTTACATTCTAAGCACCCACATGGCAGCTCACAACCATCTGTAACTCCAGTTCTAGGGAGGTCAATGCCCTCTTGTGGCCTCTGTGGGCACCAGGCATGCACATGGTACACAGACATACATGCAGGTTAAACACCCACAGAACATTTAAAGAAAAGTAAAAATAGTACTTTCAGTTCAAACCTGGAAATAAAACTTTAATAATCTTCTATATAACCCATGCCTTTGAAGATAAAACCCAAACATGATCAAGAGAGTCTTATTTTATTTTGAGAAATAACACAAACAAGCCTTGGACTCCCCCCCCCCCCCCCCCCCCCCCGCCTCAGCCTCCTTAGTACTGAATGCTGGATTACACATGTCTCCACTGTACTAGAAAAAGTCTTGTTCTGAACATCCACAAGGGTAAAGAGGAGGCATGCAGGTGCTCATTAACTTCCCCACTAGCTTTAGATGAAGAATTGATAGCACATAGATGCGAAATTCTCAAAAACAATTAACGATTTGATTTGGAGGTCAGCCATCGATTCTATAATCAGTCATGGTCTTCTTGCTTTTTCTCTCCATAATCCTTTTGGAATGGCTGCAATGGAATTTTTAGATCGCTCAAGCAAATATGATATGAATGAAACCGCACTGGGAACTGTTCAAAGTAGTGATAGTCACATTGTCCATCCTCTTGGGAGCAACCATCGGGGTGCAGAAGAAAATTTCTTGTGCTCAAAAGTGAAGTTGCTAGGGATCAATTCAGACCTGGATTAAATATAATTTCCTTCTTAAGAAAGTTGGAAATGAGGAAGTCATGAAGTAACACACGCTGGAAAGTGGGGGTTGAAATAGCTGAGCGATGTCACGTCCACACTGTGGGATCCTTGAGAGCAACAGAAGGCAATGCTGTTGATTCAGAGATTATGGCTCTGAAAATAGAGTTAAAAGCCAACTAAACTGCCTTCTGTTTCTTCAACGAAAGTGTTTCATATCACTGGCTATGCCTACTTAAAACGGAGGGTCAGTAAGCAAGTCCACTTCGGCTCTCCTGGCTTATCCCTGCAAAATGCTCCATGGCATTATTAACTGGAGTAAGAGAAATCGCGGGTCCCGTTGAACTTCAGCAGGCAGTGACCCAAGAGCTGACAGAGCTGGCCAGTGCTACTCATAATTAGGCATCGGCTCTGTCCTAGGCAAGTCACACACAGGCTTGCCAGTGACGTCCTGCTCTGCTTTTTCCCCATGGTGATAACCTTTGGAAGCCTTCCCTTCCTGCTGGAGAATTAAATTCATCTCCCTGGGCATGCGTCCATTAGTGAAAGTAGGCATCAGTTAGTCACGATATTTTTCTGAAGGACAGATGCACCCCAGTCATCCTCTATAATTAAGTACCTGTTACGGACAGTTGGAGAAACTGGCTATGACAGATGAGCCGGTGACGTGGACACTGCCGAGCAGCCCTCTTGGCAAACTGCTTATGTCAAGGGTTTGCCAAAAGGGATGGAGATGGATGATAGCATCATTTGTTTTTCCATTACTTACAGGGGAAAAAAAAATCCCTGGCTCTACGACTGGGTATGTAACCACGGATTCCAAAAAGCAAATGCGTTTTAATAAAAACGTTAACTATTTTCTTCTCCCGGCAAAGATGACTTTTCTGCATATTCTTAGGGAATAAATACATCTGTCCATGTTCATTTCAGAAAAGAAACACCATCGCAACCAAGCATTTAGTCCGGGCTTTCTGGATTGAAGTTTCTATCTGCTTCTCTACCAGATTGGGTCCCTCTGATTGGAAGCTTGCTGTGGGGAAAGGTAGGGTGACCACTGCTTCTTTCCATCTTGGTCTATCCCAGTTTGTTGGGATTCTAACCTTGCAGGGCAGGAATTTGGGGGTGGTGGTGAGGAGAAGGGAGTGGAGGAAGGCGCTAGGTGAGTTAGCATCAGCTCAAGCTGTCTTTGCACTCTGCAGGCGCTGGAGGAAGTTAAAGGGGACTTAGCCTTTGTGGGCTTGGCTTTGCTGGTGTCTCCTGCTTCGTTCTGGGCTGGTGCATCCAGAGCACAGTTTAATAAAGTACAACCTGTACCAGGCTTTTTCTTTTGGGCCACCAACCAGCTCTAAAATCATGACATGGAGATTTCTTATCAGTTATGAATGGTTGGCCTTATTTTAATTATTTGTTTTTCTTTATCCGTGTTTCATCTTGGGGATTTTTACCTTTCTTTCTGTATATCTTACTTTCCTGCTGTCTCTATATCTGGCTGGCTGGCAACTGCCTGGCTTCTGGCCCCAGGCCTGTCCCCTCTTTCTTCTCGTTCTCTTCTCCTTCCTCTCTCAAGCCTAGATTTCTCCTCCTACTTATTCTCTCTGCCCACCAGCCCTGCCTATCCCTCTCCTGCCTAGCTATTGGTCTTTCAGCTTTTTATTAGACCAATTAGGTGCCTTAGGCAGGCAAGGCAAAACAGCGACACATCTTTACATAGTTAAACAAACACAGCATAAACAAATGTAACACATCTTTACCTAGTTAAAATAATATTCCACAACAACCACCCATAGACCACAACCAGCCTATCACCCGCTTCTGTAAATAGTTTTACTAGAACATAGACACATTTATTATTTGTTTACAGTGTCATGACTGCTTTCAAGCTCCAAAGTAGGAGCTGAATTGTTATATAGAGCATGTAGCCTACCGAGACTCAAATGTTTACAGTTTGGTCCATTATAGAAAAAAAAAAAAAGATACCAATCCCTCCTTTGGAGTTTGGGTAATCATTTTTCAATTCTTTCAGGAAGCAACAGGCATTCAGCTCTCCACTTCCTTCTCCCTCTCCCTTTCTCCCTCCTCCTTCCTCTCCCCATCCTCCTTCCCCTCCTCCCTCCCCTTCCCTTCTCCTCTTTCTCCTAGTCTGTTTTTGCCCAGGCTGGCCTTGAACTTGCTGTGGAGCTAAGGGTGACCTAGGACTTCTGACTCATCTCCATCTCCTGACCGCTGGGATTCCCAGTGCCCTCCATCATGCCTGGTTTATATAATTCTAGAGAGAGCGAGCCTGGAGTCTGACATACTCTAGGCAAGCACTCTACCAGCTGCGCTTCCGCTCCAGCCTTCTCTCTGACTCCTTACTAGGTTCCTTCTAACTATCCAAACAGCGCCGAGGGTGACCCAAGGCTGGCTTTCTTCAGTGGTCCACTGCCATGAAAAGGCAGCGTTCCTGCAGCCTTGCAGCTTACTGTGCAAGTACAGACCACCTACTCACAGATTCCCGTCAGGCTCAAGCAGAGGTGTGAAGGTAGGAATGGGGATGCAATCGTAGCCTAGCCACAGTCCTTGGGAAACTCCTTCCTAACATCCACCTTTATGCGTCTTGAATCTGACCGAGCATCTACCACCGCGTGCTAAGTCTTACTGTTTCCTTTGGAAAGCCTGTGGACATGGGGTGTTCCATATTCATTCGGGCTAGACTGTGGTTCCCTCTGCTCAGACTTAAAAGCGAGCATCTTATAAATTTACATTGCTGGGCAAACGGATACTCGCCATTTAGCGATCTAGAAACAGCGTGATAAGGATCTCAGCGCTCACAGATATTGTCCCATAATGATTTAACTGTCTGTCATTTAGGATTTTTTTTTCCTTTCAGTTCCTTTGTGGAACACTGTAACACTATGCTCGGGGCATGAGCTTGCTTTTGCTCTCTTAAACTCCCAGCAGCTGTGATTACCGGAACAGGTGCAAGACTGGGAGGGGGCGGAGCTCCCAAGGCCACACCCCCTTCCCAAGTTTTTATAGGCAGTTACTCAGTTACTGTTTGCTGGGGAGAGATATTTTTTTTCTTCACTGGTGTAGCTA
Source organism: Peromyscus eremicus (assembly GCF_949786415.1). Lineage (NCBI taxonomy): Eukaryota > Metazoa > Chordata > Mammalia > Rodentia > Cricetidae > Peromyscus > Peromyscus eremicus. The sequence continues at coordinate 10,428,365 of NC_081434.1, forward strand.
ACTGCAAGTCACTAAGTTGCTCTGAGTAACCCCTCACCCACAATCCTATAAATAACTTCAGGAAAACTCATTTCAAACGAGCTAGGCTTGAGCGGGATTGTTTCCTTGATCTGTCTTTGGTGCCCAATTTGGGGGTGAATAGACACTTTTTTTTGTCTTCCCAGGAAATGTTCATACCAGTGTTTATTCCAATGCAGCAGCTTTTATTGGTTAAAGTTTTTAATTAACTAAGGTACTGGGGATTGCACCTAGATTTTTTTGTACTTGTTCGGCAAGTGGTGTACCACTGAGCTGTATTCCCAGCTCTTTCTTCCTTTCTGCTTTTTAAACGTTATCACTAAATTACCTGGGTTGTCCTTGAACTAGAGACGCTGCGGTGTCAGCCCTCACGTGGCGGGGGTTACAGTACTGTGTTATCAGGCGTGACTATAAGCAAGCCTTATATGAAAACATAGCAGAATTAGCAAAATGTTTTCAATTCTAAACCCTTTTCAACTTAGTTTATAATTTTAAAAACTTCTTTTTAGATTAGCATTTGCTATTCTGTGGAGCATGTTACAAAGAAATAATTTCCTGTAAACATTTTATTATTTTGAAGATGATGGTAACTCATAATATTCAGCCATATTATTTTCCTAATTTAATAAAGTAAGATCTTTCAAGTCTTTTATACTCTTATATGAAATTACAATGTGATAAATATTTTAAAGTGATCTTTGTTTAAGGAGCATTTTAAGATATAGATTGAAGTCAGACGGTGGTAGTGCATGACTTTAATCCCAGCCCTCAGGAGGCAGAGGCAGGTTATCTCTGTGAGTTTGACGCAAGCCTGGTCCACAAAGTGAGTTCTAGGACAGCCAGGGCAGTTACACAGAGAAACCCTGTCTGAAAACAACAACAACAACAAAAACCCCTGTCTGAAAACATCAACAACAACAAAAAAGATATAGATTGAAACTTAAACATTTGAAATCAAATAGTTAAATTTTTCTTTCAAATTGTGAGGTACATATTCTTAACATTTAAGATGTTAAAAATTTTAAAAAATGGTGATACAGATGAAACCAGAGTTTTGTACATGCTGGGTAAGTGCTCCAATATGGAACCATGTCCCCAGCTCTACTTGTCAGCTTTACAATAAATAGATCACTCCCCTCTGTATCAGCTATTTTTCTGTTGCTGGGATGAAGTACATTGACTAAAAGCAAGAGACAGACAAGATCATTTACCTTGGCTAACAGTTCCACGGGGAGCATCTATGGTGGTGGGGGAGGCGTGGCAGCAGGTGGCTGGAGCAGGAAGCCAGCCACTCCCATCCCCACTCCCACGCAAGAAGCAGAGAGAGCAAACGGGAAGTGGGAGAGACTATAAACCCCCAGAGCCTGCCCATAGTGCCTTACCTCCTCCAGCAAGACCCAAGTTCTAAGCATTCCTCAACCTCCCCCAACAGCCCCACCGACTGGGGACCAAGTCTCCAGATACATGAGACGATGGGGGACACTTTTTATTCAAACCACCACACCCTTCTTTAAACTATGTTGTAGAAGGGTACTATCAAGCTGTTCTACACCAGAATTTCAGAGGGCTGCAAACATGAAGACCACCACAGCTACTTTTTTTTAATCTTGTTCCCTTTGAATGTTTTGCCTGTTTGGTCTCATGGTGGTTTGAATGAAAATGGCCCCCATAGGCTCACAGGGAGTGGCATTATTAGGAGGTGTGGCCTTGTTGGAGTAGGTGTGGCTTTGTTGGAGGAAGTGCATCATTGTGTGGTGGGCTTTGAGGTCTCAGATGCTCAAGCCAGGCCTAGTGTGGCATTCACTTCCTGCTGCCTGTGGATCAAGATGTAGGACTCCCAGCTCCTCTCCAGTATCCTGTCTCCCTCCACATGGCCATGCTTCCTGCCATGATGGTAATAGACTAAACCTCTGAAACTGTAAGCCAGCCTCAATGAAATGTTTTCCTTTACAAGAGTTGTGTGGTTATGATGTCTCTTCATAGTAATAGGAATCCTAAGACAGGTCTTAAAGGCATTTAATTTATGACATTAAAAAAGAGTAACAGAATGGACAGAAACAATAAGCTATTATGTGTTGTGGGATATTTGTACACTGTATGAAGGTGTATTTGCTGTGATTGGTGTAATAAAAAGCTGAATGGCCAATAGCTAGGCAGGAGGTATAGGTCAGATTTTTGGGGAGAGAAATGAAGAGGAGGAGATAATCAAGGCACGGGGCCTTTTTGGATCTTGGAAAACAGAGAGGAGGGTCAGCTGGGCTTTTTCTCCATTGCATTTAGGATCTACCGGGTTCATACCCTACTATCTGACTCCTAAGTTTTTATTAATAATAGAATAATTTAGATAACCATTACAATTATGGCTGCTGTAAAGATTGCTAAACATAATCTGCAAGGTGTTTGGGTAGGGTTGAGCAAATATTAAGTGCTCACACAATGTAAGATACTTCTCCCCCTTTCCTTCCTCGGTCAGGTACACCTCTCAGGGTTGTCAAGAGGCCTTTAGGCTTGCATGTGGAGAAGAGACACTTGATGTATAACTTGGCATTTTACAGGAGAGACAGGCAACATCATAGTGTATGGCTGTCAAACTTAACTGTTGGAGTCAAAAGATTAACTGCTCTTGGTGGTGGGTCTGAGATCTGAGAGCTGACCCTCAGCAATGTATGTTTATAGGAGATAAGCCGCTCCAGCCCACATGCCGTCCAGCACTTACCTTGAGCGTGTTCATCTTCACAGGGAACAGAAGGACACCCCTAGTGAAAACTTCAACTTCTCTGTCTCACCGTGTACTTATGGGTCTGTCATTGTATTTGGCACCTTGTTTGACTCAGAGAAATGTTAACGGATAACCATTGGTTATTATACATGGAATCAGTTCATTTTAGGCAGACATAATGTGTCACATCTGTCTCCCTAAAGATTACACAGGGACAGAGGAGCCCAGCTAAAATCTGAGCATGCGTGAGAATGTGGCTTTTTAGTGTGAAATGTAATGAGAAGAGAAGTCAATAAAACTAAAAGAAAATAAGCACAGCCAACTGTGGAGGCCCAAATTACTCAGGGTCAGAGAATCTGAGCTTGCTTTACCCAGCAGGGCTGCATAATGGGATGATTTGACCACGGGCATGGTTACCAGGTGTTTGGAAGAGTCTACACTTGGCTGTGTGGTGTGCTTTGATCTAGCAAGGGGGAGGTCTTTTGCCCCAACCCTTGGCATGTTATAAGAAGCTTTTTCAATAAATTTTCAAGGCTGTTGGGTATTGATCTAGGCCCTCCCGAAGCTATCCTGTTTCTGTCTTTTTTCTCATCATCTAGCTATCTTTCTATCTAATATTTTCTTATCTCTCTCTCCTAAGAACCCTTCAAAAGATGGCAGCTGGCTACCCCCAGCCATCAACAGCCTAAGGACATTTTTGTATCTCCAGATTTTTTTTTCCAGATTACAAAAGAACAAACCCTAATAAAGCCGTGCCTGCTAGCTAGGCCTTAACCTATCTCAATTTACAATATAAATAAAAAGCTGAGAATGTCTAGACAGAAACAGCAGAATGCCTTTCAGTCTTACAAAGAAAAAAGCCTGCCTTTAAGGAGACCTGGATGAGCTCAGAGGACATTGTGTTAATAATACATTCTCAACCTGTGGGTCGTGACCCCTGGGGGGGTCAAATGACCCTTTCACAGGGGTCACCTAAGACCATTGGAAAACACAGATGTTTATATCAGTATTTATAACAGTAGCAAAATTACAGTTATGAAGCAGCAACGAAAATAATTTTGTGGTTGAGGGTCACCACAACATGAGGAACTGTATGAAAGGGTCACAGCATTAGGAAGGTTGAGAACCACTGCATTGAGTGAAATAAGCCTGATGCAGAAACACCAACACTGCACGATCTCACTCACCCTCGAAAACCAACAGAACAGTGGTTTCTACAGGTGGGGGCAAAGTGGAAGTGGGAGATGTGGGTCAATAGTTCAAGTTTCAATTACGCAAGATGCAAGCTCTGCAGACCGGACACACAGCATTGTGAACACAGTTGATGCACTGTATCATACACTTGAAATTTGTTAATAGGATGGATCTTAAGTGTTCTTCAAACACACACACACGCTGTAGGATAATGCTTTTGTACATTTGTTTAATAAAACACTGGTTGGCCAGTAGCCAGGCAGGCAGTATAGGTGGGATAAGCAGACAAGGAGAATTCTGGAAGAGGAAGGCTGAGTCAGGAGTCACCAGCCAGACACAGAGGAAGCAAGATGACAAGACAGAACTGAGAAAAGGTACAAGCCACTTGGCTAAACATAGATGAGAATTATGGGTTAATCTAAGCATAGGAGCTAGCCAGTAATAGCCTGAACTAATAGCCAAGCAGTTATAAATAATATTAAGGCTCTGAATGATTATTTTATAAGTGGCTGCGGGTCCATGGGGGCCAGGTGGGACCCAAGAAACATTCGTCCTATACATATACATACAATGGCAATTGTGGGAGATACTGGATGTAGTAATTAGATAATTTTGGTGACTTTTTCACAATATTCATATCCAATATCAAGTTGTATACTTTACATACATATAATTTCAACTATTAGAAAACAAAATGCTAATTTTATAACCAAATTTAACTATAATTAAAAGTATAATGTAAAGAACAAACTACTAAATTTTATGAAAGCAAATATTTCTTCATAATAATATTCTGCTAGTGCAATCATATCTATTCCTGGATACTTCTGATTTAATACTAATGAGAAAACATAAGACTTTCCCTGCACATCTTTTTCTTAGAAGATCTTTAAAATACAGCAGAACTAGTGAATTAAGATATTAATGTAGCTGGATATAGTGGCACACATCTTTGATCTCAGCACCCAGAAGGCAGAGGCAGGTAGATCTCTGTGAGTTCAAGGCCATCCTGGTCCACAGAGTGAGTTCCAGGACAGCCAGGGCTCCATATCAAGACCTATGTCCAAAAACAAAAACAAAAGATGTTAACATAGTTTTTAGAACTCTGTGTTCATTTTAATTTTAATTTTATGCATATGAGTGTATTGGCTTCATGTGTGTAAATACACGTGTTACAGATGGTTGTGAGTCACAAGGTGGGTGATATGTAATGAAACAGGTTTCTCTGCAAGAGTGGTATGCAATCTAAACCAGAGTCATCTCTCCAGCCCCTGTGAGTGCAGTTTTGACACAGTAGAATATCTTTAAATGATATCACACAGTTGGGATTATGAGTGGCTCTCAAATAATGCCATGGACAAGGAGCACTCAAAGACAGGGGTTTAAAGATAACTGTCCAATGGCTAAATACTTAGGAGAAAACGAAAACCACGGGATCGCGGCATTGACCACTTTTTAGGATGTAGATGCTTCTGCCAAAGCGAATTTCAGCCTGTCAGTATGACATCAACTGACTCACAAAATTCTGGGATTTTAGTAATGTATTTTTTTTGTACTTTTAGTGTTTACTTTTTTAAACTTTCTTTTTGTTTATTCTTTGTGTCTTCCACGTCATGTATCTCGATCCCATTCATTTCCCATCCCTGTGTATCCATTCTCTGCCCTTGTACCCCCCACCCCATAAAATTTAAGAGAAAAAAGAAAAAGAAAAAAAGGGGAAAGAATCTCATCATGGAAGCTGCAGTGTGCCATAATAAGTCACAAAGTAAACCTTTTTGTCTATGTATCTTTACTTTAGCAATATATTTTTGAGAGGGCTTATCTACCAGTTCTGTATACTACTTACTGCCCAGAGTTCTTGATCTTGCTAATATCTCTTGACTCCATCATCAACACAGGTTTTGACTTAGCAAACGTGGGGTGAGGCTAGAGAATTTTCCTTTTTCAGGAACTACTTGCATGCTGCCTGGGACAGCGGCATTTACCAGTATCTTTGGTGGAATCCTAGTTGAATGTTAGCAAATGGTTTAGACTTCAGGGAATAAATGTTGAGAAATGCTCGGTCAAGCATAGTTGAGTAGGTAGGTCTTCCTTAGTGGGACTTCTCAAACTTTAATGTGTCTTGCAAAATAGTGAGCACAGTTGTCCCATTCCTGCTGGGACACCAAATTGTCCTGTCGATGCTCAGGCCCAAAAGATGAAATTGTGTAGTATTTGCACATAACCTCCTTTAGCATACTAAGTCATGTCTAGATGACATAACACCTTACTCAATGTATGTACTATACAAAGAGTTATTATAATGTTTTAGAAACAATGCAAGGGAATGTTCAGCACATGCCCAATGCAGACACAGTATGTTTTACATTTTTATTCTTGGTTGAATCTTTGGATCATAGAGAGTTGACCACATTACATTTTAAAAACATATTTGTTCCTAGAATCTTTTTCTTAAAGACATGCTTCTGACAGTAACAACCTTAGTATTTGTACTTACCCCTGTAGAATGAAGAGTAACTCTCTGTGCCATGAGATTTCCTGAAGAAGCCCGTCTCTACGACCCTAGTGTCTTAGTCAGGGTTTCTGTTGCTGTGATAAAACACTGTGACCAAAAGCAACTTGGGGAGGAAAGGGTTTATTTCAGCATACAGCCTCACATCACAGTTTATTACTGAAGGGGGTTAGGGCAGGGACCCAGAAGCAGGAGCTGATGTAGAGGCTGTGGAGGGGTGCTGCTTACTGGCTTGCTCTCCATGCCTTGCTCAGCCTTCTTTCTTATACCATCCAGGAGCATCTGCTTGGGGTGGTGGCACTGCCCAGAGTGAACTGGATCCTCTCCTCCAGGCCAATCTAGTGGGAGCATTTTCTCAATTGAGGCTCCCTCTTCCAAAATGACTTTAACTTGTGTTAACATAGAACCAGCCAGGACAACTGGGTAGGAGGTAAACACTGTACCTCAGACCTTCCAGAAGAAAGGTTAAGCTTAGTGGGCAGGAAATGCAGCCTTTCCTTTGAACACAACCTCTGACACCTCTTTCAGCCAAGCTGAGGCCAGGGAACAGATGCTTGGCTCCTTAGCATTCCTGAAGCCTGCAGCTGGAACGAATCTAAATCTTTCTGTTTCCCAATCTTAGAGCAAGACAGAGCCTTTGGGATTATACCTGGGGAATTTCACAGCTGGAAGAGACCTAAAGAGGTCTTGTGGTCAAATCTCTTCTCTTTTAACAGAGAAGAAAATCAAGCCCACAGAGAGAGATCCTAGGTTCCTGCCCTGGAGCAGGGACTCGGCCTTCTAGTATGGTACTTTCCACTCTCCACAGTATTAAATTTTCTTCTCTTTCTTGGAAAAAGTTCAAAAGTCCAGCTGTGTCTGATGCCCCCTGAGTAAACAGTTAGGGGCCCAGAAGTCCACATGTCCTAGTCAGACCCATTTTAGAATAATCCTCTTAAATTAAACTGGATATCTGCATCCTTTGAAATTCTGATTAGCCCAGGGTGTTTGATTCTGATAACCCACTAGGGAGGGAATTATGCTCTGAGGTTCAGTGGGAGCCAGAAGCCAAGCTGGCAGCTTAGGAGCACCCGCCCCATCCATTTTATCAGTGAAACAGCTAGCAACAAAGACTCGGGGGCTCCCAGTGGGAAAACACCACACAAAGTTGGCATATAAACAGCTCTGCCTCTATATGGGCGTCAATAATAATTTATGATACTGCTTCATTGCAGTCAAGTCTAAACATCAAATGAAACAACATGGTGGTGCGTGGCAATGGAAGGCTATAAATAAAGGCTGTCAAAGACTATTTTTTTGTACTCTTGGAACAACATTGTTTAATTTTTAGTGTGTACCCAACCTTTTGTGGAAATATGAAGTAGAAACATTATTCTTCTATGCCTTCTCAATACCCATTCCTCATCTTTGGGTAGCAGCCACAGGTGGCGTATTGAGTATGACGAATCTGCTGAACTGACAGCATATCAAAACCACTGACACATCTCAAGACCTACACCCTTTCCCACTACACACGTTTATTGAGCACCAACTATATCCCAAGTTGTAGCTGGAAAATTTCTCTCCAGCTCCCGCCAAGTCCCGCCAGTCCCGGAGCCCACTTATAAAATAAACACACAGACTCTTACATTATTTAAACTGCTTAGCCATTAGCTCAGGCCTATCATTGTCTAGCTCTTACTCTTATATTTAGCCTATTTCTATTAATCTATACTTTGCCACGTGGTTTGTGGCTTATCGATACCTTACATCTTCCTTGTCCTGGAGGTGACTCCAAGCAATCTCCCCCTTCCTTTCCTATTTACTCAATTTTCCTCTCTGTTAGTCCCGCCTATACTTCCTGTCTGGCTATTGGCCAATCAGTGTTTATTTATACAGAGCGATATCCACAGCACCAAGTACTGTGCTATGTTAAGATTTAATACGGAGTTGCTAGTATTCATATCTGGGAGATATGAGATAAGGAAAAACATCACGAATGAAGTTAATATGTAGGAGACATAGATGGGAAAATCATCATAAAAATTCATACACAGCCATATGTGATAACCGCTGAGGAGAGAAGGCATGTTAGGCCAGGGTTTCTCATACTTGTGAAAGGATCACGTTCCTCCAGCGTTGCTACACAACTTGGATTTTATATGTGACTACCCCTGTGAGTTTGATAACATCTGAACTATTCTTCAGTCTATCCGAAAAGATGAGTCTATTTGTTAGTGCTTGGGAGTCATGATACTATTAAAACTCTATAAGCCTTTCTAGCTCTTATTTCTCACTTTTAGCACTTGTCAGATTGAGAACAACGTGGGGACTGGAACCGAATTTTGGGAAGCTCTAACTTAGATTGTCAAATTAAGAAAGCCTTCCTGAAGAAAGTGCCTTTTACGTTTTGTGATTTGAAGGGCAAAAAGGCAAAACCAAGATGGGAAGGAGAACTCCAGCTGCAGAGAATACAGAAGAAGGTCGGCATGGCTGGAGTGTGTGAGGGATGGGCTCTGACTAAGATGGGGTGGTTGGACAATGCCGGTGTTATCTTGTGCCTTCTTCATGGTAAGAGGCAGCTCTCAGGAGGGTTTGCACAGTGTGGCTTGGTCAGAATCAGATCCCTTGGGAGAAGGACAAGGCATGGGGAAGGTTAGTACAATGCAGTGCCACAGGGTGGGTGGCCATGGATGACAGAAATTGTCCTCGGCCGTGTGGAGGCTGAGAAGTCCAAGCTCAGGGTGCCAGCAGATTTGGTATCTGATGAGGATAGATGGATCCTTCTCACTGAATCCCTAATGACTGAAAAGCAAGGGCTCTCTTTGAAGCTTCTTTGATAAGGACGCTAATCCCAGGAGACTCCATTCTTGACACTTAACCACCTCCCAAAGTCCCAACTTTCGAATGTTATCTTGCAGATCAAGATTTATTTCATTGTACAATTTCTTCTTCCTTCCTTCCTTCCTTCCTTCCTTCCTTCCTTCCTTCCTTCCTTCCTCTCCTCTTTGTGTGTGTGTGTGCGCGCGCGCGTGTGCGTACTTGTGTGTATGTGTATGTGTAAAGCATTCCGACCAGGTCGTGGGTATAAAAGTGAGATCTGGGAAACTAGTTAATGACTATTGCAGAAGCCCGGACAACTCAAGCTACACAGTACACGTGGTGAAAGGGAACAAAGTGAAAGATTCAGGGAGTGATGCGGGAATTCTGCTGGAGTGAGGATGAGGATGAAGGAATAGGAAGGAGACAAGCCTCTCTAGGTGCCTCACTAACCACACCAATCTTCACTGGAAGGCAGACAAAGAATACCTCTTTGTTCAGGACCAAAGGACCTTATTCCCCCGGGGAAGTTTCCTAGCAGAGAATGGAAGACATTTCCAAATCCTTCAGAGGCTCGGCCAAGACTTTTACATGTGCTTTTACACCTGCCTTTTGTCTCCATTTCCTGTTCCATTTATGGAACCAAATGAGGAGTAATCCTCTTTCAAGGTGTTTCTTCAGCCTGGCCCGCTTAAAGCCCTAGTTCCAGAAGGTTTTGGTACATATTAGCTAAGCGGAGATACTCGTTCATAAATACGCATCTTCCTTTTTTAAGAGGGGGAGATGGTAAACACAACACTACAAAAGTTATGCTGACTCCCTCCCCCACCTTTTTCCAAAGCCTAATGAATATCTCAGGGAACATTCTATGAGAGAGAATGCCACACAGAAGCTGGGATGGTCTCATCCACAGCAATTGGCTTTTGTTTTGTTTGGGATATGTTGAGACCAAAAGAGGGGGCGGTGTCTTGTTTTTCTCACGTGGTACATCCGGTACTGCACCATAGACACTTTTATTGAAATGTAGAACAGGGCCTCGTGCCTGCCTGGCCTTGCAGCTCCAGCTCCATGTTGAGAATCGCCAGGCTAGCTTTAAGTTTTTGTCTGTAGCAGCACCCTAAATGTGTCCCTTGGGGCAGCCTGACCTATGCAGAAAGTAAGTGGGAAAGGCAGAATATGGAATGCTGCTTGATGGTCTCCGTGTCATCCAGGTAAGGGCAGTAAATTTCCCATTTGCACTGAGCAGAAAGCAGCACTGGTATCTCAGTCTTCTGAGCTGAAACTGCTCATTCTTCCCTCCCTGCTGGCCTTAGAGGTCAACTAAGGGGCCAGCAGAAAAAAGTGCTGTTCTTATTTGATCAGCAGGCGCTGTTCCTGAGCAGCGTTTCTGGATCATTGGTGTAAGGATGCTGGAACTCACTCACCTGGGCTGGTGACAAAAAAATGAATACTCACGCTCAGTAGATTTGAGTACGACTAGAGATTCTCCACAAGGCCAGTGTTGAGTGTGTGGACCACACTTTGAGCAATCAGGGTAGTTCATCCATCCTCAGATTTCAGCGTGTCTGGGAATGCCCAGGCCCAGGTCCTACACAACTGTGTTTCTCGTAGATCTAATTTAGTAGATCTGCAGTAGAACAAAGCAAGCTTTTACCTCAACTGGTATCCTTAAGAGTGTGTTGGAAAAGTAATCTGCACCGAAACAGCCTCGGCAGGTGTTGGGGCCAAGATGGCTGTACCCTCATGGTGGATTCATGTTGTCTTACACTAGCTCTCTTCCCTTTCTGCCTGAGGATGCCGCAGCAGGAGGGCTCTCATTAGATGCTGTTTGCTTTTAGATTTTCCAACTAGATTTCTATTCCTTGTCAATCACCATGCTTGTGGTATCCTGTTAGAGCACTTCAGTGTTTACTGCCTAAAATTAAGACAATTCTCTTACATAATTGCAGGACAATTTTCCAAATCAGGGAATTAACCTTGTTGTAGTCAAACAATCTAATCAAAGTTTCTTTAATTGTCCCAATCATTTTCTTTAAAGAACATTCACCTTAAAAAAAATATTCAAGTGCCATCCAAAGGAGCCAGATGCTTAACTTTCTCAAGATAATAAGATATTAGGAGACAGTGAAATATAGTGGCAATTTTGCTCCTTGGGGTGAATGCAATGTCTTGGGGTGAAGTTACAATTTCTTGAAACCCCAGTGGCTAGTTCATGTTGGAGTCCCATGTATGTACCCCGTATCTCATCTTCTCTCTCCCTCTCCTGTGGGGAACCATGGAGTTGGCTTGGCCTAGCTGCCTTGAGAAGCATGCATCGTAGGTTTTTAGGTTAGAATCTGTGGTTCCTGGGGCACTGTATGCCTTTCAGTTTCTGAGAAACTGAGGCACTCCTTCAGGCAGTGAAGCAGTCAGGATGCTTTGTGTTTCTCTGTATGCCCCCCTTAGAAGGCAAGGAAGCATGGAAGCTTGACAGGACAATCAGTCTTAATTAATCTCGTGTACCCTGGAAAGTTTGCAAATATCACTGTATCCTGGCAACAACAATGGTATTGAACCCGGCAATCATCACTATATTCTGTTTCTGATGAGGGTATAAAAAGCCTTACTGCTCTCAATAAAATTGTGTCACAGCTTCAGTCTTACTGTGGCCCCTCCAATTCGAACCTGGTTTAGTTTCTCCACTGACTATATCAGGTGACCTTGCCCCAGTAAGCAAGCACAGGTGCTTACACTCTCCCATACCTGCTGCTGTATCCTTGAAGGCTGAGACTCCCAGAACTGTGGCTCAGTTCTGTCCATGGGCTCCTTTGGTTCCCCCATGGAGTACTCTGCTTTGCCAGGAAGCACAAGCACAATTAGTTATTATCCCCACAATGCTGGCTGTCTATCATGCGCTCAGACAAATGGATAAATGCTGGGTGTACATGCCAGGTGGGCTGGTAAACTATTTAAGCTTGTTAAACACAGAATAAAAGGTTGCTTTCGTAACTACTCACTTCAGTGTGTCGAACTAGCCTGTGCCAAAGACTATGACCACACGGTGAAGGTGGCGGTTGCTGGAGCTGTGATTCAAGAATCCCAATGAAAACAGCAGCCAATGTCAGCCCAACAACTTTTGGATCAGGTGTGACCCAAAGAAGCTGCCTGTCTCCAGAAAGATGTTCTCTCTTCTGGCTCTGCAGAGAAGAAAGATGTCATCACTCATCCAGTGATCCAATGTCAGGTATCTGACATTAGTGTGAAACTGGGATCTGAGCTCACGGAAGCACAGTGAGTGTAAACAAAGACTCTGATCTGTCCTCACATAAGCAGCACACGGTCCTTGCCCCTCCCTCAGTGCCACACACAAGTCTGGCTGAATCCCGATGACCAGGTGTGCATCAGGATTCAGACGGATGTAGAAAAGTAGTTCTATGCATTGTGCTCCCAGAGTCTGGGGCCACACTCCCCAGCCAAACACATCCATATCACTGTGGGCAGTATGAACGGCACATAGGGGTAGGTAAAACTAGCTCACCTCCACAAGCATTCCACCTAAGGGTTACAGTCATGTGACTCAGGCCAGGTGGAAGATGTTTACTTCTTGGGGAGTGGTGAAAACTCTGATATTTTCAGAGCTCTCCTTGTTTTTCCAGAATTGTGTCCAAGTCATCACCACAGTTGACATGTATATGATGTGTTATGTGACCTCCTGCCGTCTAAGTCACTCTCCATGGGTGTTTAGATCCTTAACTGTTCCATGGAAATATTAGTAACAGCATACATTTTGAAGACATGTGTGTAGGGTTGTGGGGGTGGAGTGGGGTGGGGTGGGGGCAGGGCAAAAAAAATCCAGGTTTGACTGTAAAAATCAGAAGATTCCTGACCATATTTCTAATTCAGGGCAATGTTTTTTTCCCCAAGCTCTGTCTTGATCAGATTCCATAATTGCTATTACGTCTGTGGTGTCGCTCCTGAATCCCTCTCTGCTTTTCTGCATCTTGACCCCGACGCAATCCTAAGTTTTTCCTTCTTCTTTCCAGACTTGCTTTCAGTCCAGGACTTTTACACCTGTTCCCTCTGTCTGGAACACTCCTCTCCCCAGGTGGGAAGCGGGTAGCAATGTGGCTGCTTCCTTGCCTCCTCCCAACTGCCACTTTCTCAGTGTCCCTCGCTGTGGTCGCTCACACCAGCACGCTCTAATCCCGGCCTTCCTCCCTGGCCTCGGTTTCCTCCACCACACTCGTCTCAGTGGGCTATGCATTCAACTGTGAGTTTGTTTATAACCTGTGAGTTCTCAGATGTCAAGCCTTTTGGTCTTTGCACTTCTTTGCTGTATCTTAACTACATCAGGAACTTAACAATTGGGAACTACATCTGGCATAAGGCAAGTGCTCACTCAGTATTGTATCAGCTGCGACAGAGCAGAGTTGACATGGTGCTTGCCCGGCAATTTATAAATCAGGCACGGTGGTGTACATCTGTAATCCCAGCACTGTGAAGGTAAGGCAGGAGGATCAGAAGTTCACGGCTGTCCTCCAGGTACATAGTGAGTTCAAGGCCAGCCTACGGTATCTGAAATCCTGCTTCAAAAATTATGGCTGAATGGATGCACACATTTCATTTCTGTGTTTGATCTGACCTTTGCTACCTAGCTGTTGGTGCCAAGTGTCAGAGTTAACCTCCTCTGTGTGCATGCATATATAACGCAATGTTTATGCAGTTTTTTCTAGGAAATTTTCCCCAATGAGCACTACCATGGAAAGCTGGCTCTCAGCCTTGTGAAAGGGTACTTACAGCGAAGAGCAATTAGCATTGACAGTAAAACAGGACATAAGTCTCCACAGAAATTGAAAACCAAAGTGTGGAAGTTCCATATTAGCAGGAGGTACTTCAGGAGACAGCTTGTAGTCTACGGAAACACGTCTCAGAGGGAACTGCTTTGGGGAAGGTTCTCTTGTCAAGATGAGATTCAGCCTTGCAGCTCGAGGACCTTACTCTTGTCTATGCTTCGTCTTGTTCATGGGTCTGGAGGAGGCTGACTCATGTTGCCAAGTTAAGAGAGACTGAAGAGCATTCTAGAATAGGAGATACAAAGTACGCAATGAGAAATTAATCTGGTACAGAGACCGGGACTCCGACTCACTTGTCGGGGACAGCATCTGCTCTCCCTATTGGCAGATGAGACACGCATGACATTCAGATTTTGTGTCTGAGGGTAGATTATGGTCATGTGAATTCTTAAGCACTTCCAGCTGGACCGACACCTCACTGAAGGGGGTATGGGATCCTTTTCTCCACAGGATCAGTTGGCAGTTGGTCATGCCAGTTATTTGTTTATTGTGTGTGATATATATGTCACACATATGTGTGTATGTGTGTGTACATATGTGTATATGTATATGTAGGGCAAAAGGCAGTATTAGATATTGTCTTAGTTAGGGTTTCTATTGCTTCAATGAAACACCATGACCAAAAAGTAAGCTGGGAAGGAAAGGGTTTATTCGGCTTACACTTCTACATCGCTATTCATCACTGAAGGAAGTCAGGACAGGAATTCAAACAGGGCAGGATCCTGGAGGCAGGAGCTGATGCAGAGGCCATGGAGGGGTGCTGCTTACTGGCTTGCTTCTCTTAACTTGCTCAGCCTGCTTTCTTATAGAACCTAGGACAACCAGTTTAGGGGTGGCACCACCCACCATGGGCTGCCCCCTCCCCCACTGGTCACTAATTGAGAAAATGCCTTACAGCTGGGTCTCATGGAGGCATTTCCTCAACTGAGGCTCCTTCCTCTCTGATGACTCTAGCTTGTGTCAGGTTGACACAAAACCAGCCAGCACAGTTATCTCACTTGACCTCCACCGTGTTTTACGGGACAGGGTCTCTTGCTGAACCTGCAACTCACCGGTTTAGCTAGACTGGCTGACCAGTAGCCCCAGGGATCCTCTTTAGTGACAGGTGCATGTCACTATCCCTGGCAGCAGCTGCTGCTGCTTCTTCTTCTTCTTCTTCTTCTTCTTCTTCTTCTTCTTCTTCTTCTTCTTCTTCTTTAGTTTTTTGAGACAGGGTTTCTCTGTGTAGTTTTAGTGCCTGTCCTGGAACTCGCTCTGTAGCCCAGGCTGGCCTCTAACTCACAGAGATCTGCCTGGCTCTGCCTCCTGAGTGCTGAGATTAAAGGCATGCGCCACCACCGCCCGGCTTCTTAGTGGGTACTGGAGATCTGAACTTAGATCTTCTTGCTGTATAGCAAGCACTTTATTGACCAAGCCAAATCCCACTTCCAGAGCCATTCCATTTGTTTGGTATGTCAATCAATTATCAGCACCATCACAGAGCTGGATTTTGCTTTGGTCCTGAGCTGTTCTGCACTTTACGGTGAATAAGTGCCCCTCTCTAACACCTCTGCTGACTTGCTGATTTAGGAGCAACCTTATGGCTTATCTTCTCAAAAGTCTTCTCCCTCATGGCTTCCAAGGACAGCCCGTGGTTCCTAATTGACTGAAATAAAGACATCATTGCCTCCTCTACTCACCGTGTCATCTCAGTTTCAAACAATGAACAGTTCTGGAAAACAGCATGTCTTCCTTTAGGATTGTGTGTGTGTGTGACTGCAGAATGTGACATCTAGAATGTGTGCCCACTCAGGGAACTATTAAAACACATTGTCCTTTCTGTGTCCAATGCCTAGGCACAGACTGTGTAGAGCCAGGTCGTTCATGCCTAAAATTTTATTGAAGAGACATCTAGTGGGGCTGATGCAAAAAAAATGTCGCTCTGAATTCTGCATCGTCAGGGCTGCCAGACTGAGTGTCAACAGGGACCTCTAGTGTCCTGCAGAAAGCAGATCTAGAAGTGCTGACATTCTCAAATGCCTGCTCTCATTTTTCCATGTGTCAAACAGGAGTGAGATGTCCTTCACAGGCTGCCCCGCCCGCCTTACACCCATGAACGAGGCACTGAGTCCTGGAGAGTTCCATCGCTGCATTTTTAAACTTCATGAGCTTGAAAATAAGGATGCTTTCAATGGAGCACTGAGGACCGTGAACTGTAGCCTGTGACGAGGAATGTCACTTCGTAAGGCCAACACTGGTGCTGTTTCTAATCCCCAGTGACGGTCCTGTTAGTTTTCTCTACATATTTCATACAAAGAATCTGTTACAGCAGGAGGTTAAATACCCAAATCCGGGTAACTGCAAGGTGGAGACAGCTGGCCGACTTTGATCTCACAGCTCTAATTCTAAATTCTGCATTTTTAGCCATGAAACTTTGCAGCATAAATCTGAAGGCCCAACTACAAGCTACTTTGCTTTTGTCTCCTTCCTTTTCTTCCTTCCTTCTTCCCCTCCCCTTCCTTTTCTCCCTTCCTCCTTCCTTCTTTCCTTTGGTCTCTTCCTCCCTCCCTCCTTTCCTTCCTTCCTTCCTTGTTTCTTTCTATCTTCCCCTCTCTCCTTTTATTTCTTTCAGGCTGCTGGAGTTCGGGATACCCAAGCCTAACCCTGACACCTCGGCCACTTAGGAAAGCAGCAAGAGCCGACAGAACCTCTCAGGATTCCTCCTCTTCCTCTGAAGCAAGTGCTCAGACCCTCACAGGAGAAGCGCCTCCTTCCACCCACGGGAAAGGACTATCTTCATCTTTGAAGACCCAGGGACACAGAGACCGACCCACATAGCAGGCCCCGCTGTGTCCCACTCCGGTTTCTTACTGCTCAATCATACCTTGTTATCTAGCCATACCGCCCCATGGCTGTCTCCTTTATCAAAGTCGGCACAAAGATGGTGCAGGCATGGAGCTGCGTTGGTAAAGTGTTTGCCTTATAAGCAGGAATACATGGGTTCTATCTCTAGAACACAAGTTCAGACCAAAACAAAAGGGCTGGGTGTGGGTGTGTGTACTCTTTTTTTTTTTTTTTTTTTTAAATTTGGTTTTTCGAGACAGGTTTTCTCTGTGTAGCTTTGCGCCTTTCCTGGAACTCGCTTTGTAGACCAGGCTGGCCTCGAACTCGCAGAGATCTGCCTGGCTCTGCCTCCCGAGTCCTGGTATTAAAGGCGTGTGCCACTACTGCCCGGCGGGAGTGTGTATTCTTAATCCCCATGCTGGAGAATTAGAGACAGGCTGGTCCTTGGGATCCACTGACCAGCCAAGCTAGCCTCCTTGGCTACTTCCAGGCCAGTGAGAGACCCAGTCTCAAACAAAATGAAAACCAAAACAAACAACAAACCAAGGTGGATGATGCCTCAGTAATGACACTCAGGTTGTCCTTTGGCTACACTCACACACATGTGCACACACACAAACACACACACAGAGTGAGAAAGAAAGAGAGAGAGAGAGAGACAGAGACAGAGACAGAGAGACGGAGACACACAGAGAGAGGAGAGAGAAAGATGGAGAGAAACACACACACACACACACACACACACACACACACACACACACACACATCACTCATGCTCCCCTGTGTCTTTGGGTCTTCCTTTTCTTATGAACTCTATTATCTGCTGTAAAGCGTGTATTCCATTCATCTGCATGCTTTGGGCTTGTTCATCTGTCTTTGTTCTAGAACCTGGGCCATGAACCTGCCAATGGGCGAGGGGAGAAATCCTTTCCTCTCCCATACGTTTCTCTCTTTATTCTTCCCAGCCAGCAGATGTATCTGTTTTTCATCAAGAGCTCTGTGGCATTTGCCGCGGGAGTGGATTTCTTCTTGTCAGGGTTTTACTCTTAATGGCATTTTGACAACCAGGGGGACTTGGTGTGCTCTGTCCTGACAGCACTAAATGATCTCCGACATGAAATCAAAGCAGATATTTCACATGTCACCTGTGGGTAATGGCTTTTCTTGGGTGGCATCCAACCCAGGGAACTGATACCATTTTCCCCCTTTCCAGATGAAAATTGTTACTTGGTTTTTCTTTTTTTTCCAGTCTTAAATTATTCTGTCTGAGGATCTCGGAGTCAGCTGTGCAGGTGAGCCTGACACTCAGAGGTTAAGCGAGTCGTCTGTTCTAAGTGAAATATTCAGAAGCCTTTTATCCTATTAGAGTGTCTGCAGTGCGTGGCTTTCCAACCGTCAACAGGCTTTTGTTCTTTGAGGTTTTATGCTTTGTTTTTGTTTCAGTTTTGAACTGGACCCAGGAGGGGATTCTTCAGGCCTTTCAGTAAAAATGTATGATTAGGCCATATTGGGGGGGGGGGGGGTGGCTATGGCATGCATGGCTGAAGGGATGTTCTACAGACATCTTTCCCTTGATGTGTAAACAACCCTGTCTGCTCATAGCTCTCAGTTGAGAAATTTCTCTCTCTTCTTGGGAGGGGCTGACGAGTTCATTGTCGTGTATCTGGACTGGTCATGTTCTATTTATTCTTCCCACATCGTGATGTGACCCGAGGTGGGCATGGAGCTCATGCATAGCTACTCAGGGGCCCTTTGGAGGCATTAATAAGGGTCTCAGCGAGATGACCTGTCTTTTAGTTGTAGGTGACTGTCCTCTGGGCCATGCAATTTCCTTCTTTGTGAGTTCAGCTGCATTTCCTTGTGAAAGAATCATCCCAGCTGGGATTGTTGACTGTTTATGTCCACTTGTGGAGGGATGGAGAGGGTCACAAGACCTTTGAGTATCCAGTGGCTCTCTACCATGGTGGTAGTGAAGGAATGTCTACATCTGTTCAGCTACATGGAAGTTTTCCTTCCTACTGGGTAAAAGCTTCCCAGGTGCTCCCTTTTGGGGTGGGACCCCAATATCCCTGTAAGTAACCCCGGACCTATGCTCTCTATGTAAACCCAATATGCTCACTGGTTCCCCAGAGTGAATTTTGGTGGGCTCGTGCCTTGGTTTGTCAGTTTGTGTACTGGGACCATAGGAAGAAGGGTAGATGTTGTTTGTCTCTCCCCCAAGGAAAGACTTTAGCAACACAAGATAAAGATTCACCTAAATCAGCAGCCCTGCTCCCTAGCCACTGTGTTGCCCATGGTGAAAACTTGTTAGGAGAGGAGGGAGGCTAGACTTGAGGATGAGTGAAGGTGATCAATTGTATCTCCATGACATTATCAAATCCTCTGGGACCAGATACTCCTCAGCTTGAGAAGCCTCCTCCTTCACTGTTTAGTTAAGAACTAGCATATTCCTGTTTGCCTCAGAGTAATGTGAGTTGGGTTTTTATGACACAACACCAAAAGTACCCAGAATTAATGCAGCGATTTCTAGTAACTCTGGAGAGATGCCTTTCTGTGTCTATTGAATCCCCAAATGTCTTCAGCTCTAATTAATCCTCATGCCAAAGTGGCAGATTTGAGGGTGTCACATTTTATTCATCATTTCATCAAAAAGAAGAGTACAAGGGGAAATGAGGAAGGGGAGGGATATCCTCAACATTAAACCTGTGCAAAAGATTAGAATATATTAACTGTTTAGACAAAAGACAAAATTCATTGACTAATAAGTTTAACAAGGCACACTTTAGGTTCCCAAAGTCCTTTCAGCTCAAACAATAAGAAAAGAAAGTGATACACTCTCTGGCCACTATGACAAGATGGCAAATAGATGAATGAGTCCTTCAGTCATGAGGCTAATCAGGATTCTTTAAAAGCATTGTCTGCTGTTCATAATACCTGGCCAATATACACAGTTCCTCCCAGCTCCCATGGTAATGCGGTTATGGAGAGAAAACAGACATTTCAGATACACAGGGTGGTCCCTTCTGGCAAGCATGTGTAAGGGGACCTAGGAACATTCAAGATGGTGCTGGTGTATCAAGAACCAGAGTGTTACATTTGGGGATCATGGTCACTTTTTTTTTTTTTTTTTTTTTTTTACTATAAGCTCTTTATTTTGAACAATGCAAATCATTATGCCAGGTGTTGGGATGTTGGCATGTGGGTCTTGCAAGGTGATCCGGCTAAATGCAGCCTCCCTCTAAATCAA
Organism: Peromyscus eremicus; assembly: GCF_949786415.1. Classification (NCBI taxonomy): domain Eukaryota; kingdom Metazoa; phylum Chordata; class Mammalia; order Rodentia; family Cricetidae; genus Peromyscus; species Peromyscus eremicus. The sequence continues at coordinate 10,448,509 of NC_081434.1, forward strand.
CCATAGCGTCAAAGGACCCATTAAAATAACTCAATGGAAGGCCATTTGGCCAAGATGGCTCCAAGGTCCTGGATCCCTATGTAAACAAGATGAATCTTATGCTCCCCGAGTCAGAAGCAGCTGACTGGGCACTCACTCTATCATCAGAGACTGTTAGCTGAGATAATCAACATGAAGCAAAGATCTGGACGTAACTAGTCAAACATTTCTCATTCGCACTATGAATGCATTCCCCCCACAGGCTGCTTTGGCGCACTGGGCACTGCCTCTGGTTTATAGCTGCCTTGTCGAGGAGTTACTTTCTGATCAAATACACTCTTCAAGTTTTAGTGTACTTAAATCTATATTTCTCACAGCCCTCACCCTGGTCAGGAAAACACCAATACCTTCCATCTGGGTGAGTTTCCCGTGAGACGAAGGAGTTGTTGAAGTATTATACCCCTGACACTCTCCTCACTCAGGTATCTCCAGACTGGTTCTGGCACAGGCCACCTTCACTGTATTGTGTTCAATTCTGATTTCAGTAAGGTGGGAGGCTCATGTTACCAAGCCTTGTGTGCCAGCGTCTCTAAGATTGTGTCAAGCAAACAAGAGAAAGGTTAAGGAAGGCTGCCAGGATGAATGTTTCAGAGCCTGCCCAGACCCATATTGAAAAATGACTTTTTGCGACTCCCTGCAAGAGACTGTAGCTGACTAATGGATGCCAGTGTCTACGAGAATGTTGTGCAACAATTCTGACATCATGGATAGAAATTTTAAGGAAATATTCTTCCTCAGTTGGGGTTTTTAATTGCTGTGAAGAGACACCATGACCCCGGCAACTCTTATAAAGAAAAACATTTAATTGGGGCTGGCTTACAGTTCAGAGGTTTAGTTCATTATCATCATGGTGGGAAGCTTGGTAACATGCAGGCAGACATGGTGCTGGAGAAGGAGCTGAGAGTTCTACATCTGGATCCTCAGGCAGCTGGAAGGGAGAGTGACTGGGCCTGGCTTGAGCTTCTAAAACCTCAAAGCCTGCCCTCCAGTGACACACTTCCTCCAACAAGGCCACACCTACTCAAACAAGGCTACACCCACTCCTAATAGTGCCTCCCACTCCCCCCCCCCCCCGTGAGCCTATTGGGGGCAGGGAACATTTGTATTCAAACAACTACATAATCCCTCAGTGAAATTGTAGCCAGGGACCACCAGTGGTATTTCCTAAATCCTTAAAATGCATCTCTTTCCAAGGACATGGCCTCCAGAGTCAAAAGGTGAGTGTGAAAAGGTAATCCACTTCTCCCACCCCCATGAAGATTATATCATTGTCAAAAGCATGCTGGCTTCCAGTCTTGTTGACCCATGGCTCTTTCTCATTTCCCACAGAATCTCGCAGGAAATTCTTCTCTGTAGACAAAGAAGAGAATTGTACTGTTGGCTATTTCCTACACAATTCAATTGTGAGGTGGAACTTTTCCTAGCTGCACAGGCTATATTTGAATTTCACCAGCTGTTTCCTTAATGTTGTTAGAATATTTTTGGTAACAGCAGTGGCTTGAGGAGAAATATGATGTTACCTAATCTTTCTTTAATAGGAGAAATATTTGTATTATATACTTAATATAATACAGACATGTCTTCTTTCTGGGTGTCCCTTAATTATGCTGGCTTTATTGGTCATGCCAATCATCAGTGCACAGATTCTATTGTTCATGTGAAAGAGAATCTGATATCACCTTGCTATTCATCCTCTGTGGAAGTTCTCAGGTACAGTGGGATTTTTTTTTCCCCAAGCTTTCTGCTTTTTGGCTTATTCTTGTATGGGCTCAGGTGTTTTTCTTTCTTTGCTTTCTTAAATAAAAGTACCATTTCCATCTTTCTCAAATGCTCCTAGAAAGCATTTGTGGCCAGCTAATTTTTTAAAAAAAGATTTGTAAAGACAAGGGATTCCGTTCCTGCTGAGTAGAGCAGTCTTTAGACATAGAATTACCCCATCGGTTTCTAGTGGAGACAACCTCAGCTCTCCGTTAGTGCTGATGTCTCTTGAGTTCTTCTTTCCCCAGGCCTCCAGATCTCATTTTCCTGGAACTTTCTCTTCTGCATCCCTCCATCAATTTAATGTCCCCAGTTTCTCAGTCTTCTTTTGGAAAATTTTTTTTTCTAAGACAGAGTTTCTCTGTGTAGCCCTGGCTATCCTGGAACACGCTCTGTGGACCAGGCTGGCCTTGAACTCAAAGATCTGCCTGCCTCTGCCTCCTGAGTGCTGGGACTAAAGTGTGTCACCACCACCTGGCTCTAGTCTCCTTCTAAAAAATACCTCAGAATCTAATTTTCTAACAGCCAATAGGCTTTTTAATGCCTTTTGGTAAGCAAAACATAGTTCACTCTTAGGAAAAATTGAATCAACAGTTTTTTAAATAAAATTTTGTTCCTGCCTTGCTACTTGATGTCTATGACATATTCAGATTTTAGTATTGATCAGTATTATTTTTAGAGTATTGCCAAAAATAAGTGATATTGAGACTCCTTAAGGAGCCAGAGCTCTACTACCACCTAGAAACACATTCTTCTTACATTTTAGGGAGAGCAGTTTCTTTCTGTTGTAGTCCAGGGAGGAGATCCTTTCCTACAAACAGGCTTATCATTCTCTTTAAAAAATGTTTTGGGATGTGGTGGTACACACCTTTAACTCCAGCACTCAGGACTGGAGGCAGGTGGATTTCTGTGAGTTCAAGGTCAGCCTGGTTTACACCGCCAGCTCCAAGCCAGCCAGGGTTACACTGTAAAGCCCTTAGATGCTTATATTTCTGGGACATTGTACGTTAACTAGAGATGGATATTAGAATTAAAATTATGATCCTGAGGGTATATCCAACATGCGCAAAAGCAGGGAATTTGGAAAGAGCTGATCTGCTCACTCACTTTCTCATCTTTTCTCTAGCCAGAGACTTGAGCTCAGAAACAGAACTGGAGTGCTCAGTCAGAGAAGAAACTGTTTCCAGCTTGGGAGCACGCCTGGTCACTCTTGGTTCCTTACCATAGCGCAAGACTGAAATGCCCCTCTTCATATTCACTTCGTGAATGAGAGTTGGTAAGTCCCTGGGATGGAGTCTTCTCAGCAGCTCCATAGAATTTAAACCATCCCTGATCATTTAATCCAGTGGTTCTTGACCTGTGGGTTGCAATCCCTTTGGGGATTGAATGACCCTTTTAAAGAGGTCGCATATCAGATATCCTGCATATCAGATACTTACATTATGATTCATGACAGTAGCAAAATCACAGTTATGAAGTAGCAATGCAATAATTTAATGGTTGGGGGTCACCACAGCATGAGGAGCTGTATTAAAAAGTCGCAGCATTAGGAAGGTTGAGAATCACTGGTTTAATCTCTCATAGCACTTCTCTAGGGCAATGTACTTTCTTCATTGACAAAATTTGATAAGAAATTGTCAGGCAGGTCAGTTTTGATAAAAAGGCCTGGAAGCTTTCCCTAAGGAGTGCATCTCACCTCAAACGGATGAGATCGGAAATGGTCTCACGACGCTGGTGTGCAAGAGCCATTACCTCTATGTTGTGTCCCAGCTGGTCTGTTTCAGACCATCATGTGACTTCATTCAGTGATGCCATCAGATGTTGGGGTGCCTTCAGGGAGTCCTGAGCCTGGACCAAACCAATGATAATCAGCTCTTGTCTTGCTTTTCCGTTCTCAGTCAGCAGCTGAGGCACGCACTTATTTAGCATTGTGTTTCTCGTCCAGTTGTTTCCTGCTTTGACGGACTGTGAATGTAAACCAGTCATCTCTGAAAGTTTCCCACCAGGGTGTTCTAGGTGCCCCCACACCCCTGAAGAGCAGGATGTCATTGGCAGCCTTCCATGCTCCTTCTGTCTCTCACTCCAGTTCTTTACCGTCATCTGTGTGTCCACTGTTTGATAGCAATAAATACAGTATGTATACAGAATAGCGATCCTGTGCTGAGTATTATGACATCGGTCGCTTACATATTAAGCTAATAAATCCTCATAGTAGTACTCTGGGGCAAGAACTGTTTGAAAGTGAGAAAACATCAGCAAGAAAAAGAGTTCTTGCCCCTAACCACTTTTCTCTACATTTGTAGTCCTCGTGTTATTGTGTTTCGAGTGTGGACATGGGCTTTGGCACTAATAAGACTCAAGTTCAAATCCCAGCTCACCCACTTCTTTGTCATGAAACCCTGGAGAACAAATAAACTTCTCTGCCCCTCAGTATCCTCGTGTCTAAAGGGAGAAAACATCAATTCTGTTGTGGTTGTTAAGTAGAGCAGTGCACGGAGCATCATGGGCAGAGTACCTGCCATATTGGGTGTGATGAACGCTAGCTCGTACTATAACAGCAATGATAATCCTTAGGATTCCTTTCCCAGCTTAGCAGAGCAAGCCTTGGAGAAGTGGAAATCTTGCCCATGACTAAATGACCTTAAGAGACAGGCTTTGAGACTCTGTCCAGCTCTGCATGTCACTGACCATGACATCATCAACGCTGAGACGCCATGTGGTTGGATCAAGAGCCCACCCGATCATAGTCACAGCGACCTTGTTTGACGGCTATGTGTGCGAATTTCCAGATGAGCATACCTAAATGGTGTAAGACAAGAGTGCTGAGCAGGGAGTGGTCATGTGACTCTGAGTGCAAAGCCTGCAGAGTCTCAAGCCTTTGCCTGATGCTGAAATCTGTACTTCGGTTCTTGCTAAGGAACTCATATTTCTCTTGAACTGATGACTCCAGCCCCACGTGTAACATAAGATCATGCAAAGGAAGGTAGTTGTGGAGGACAGGCTGCTTGTCATTCTATGGTGGCATTGTGACTGTAATGGAAACCACATGCTTCATGGTATTTTTTTTTTTTTTAGACTAGTTAATATTAGCAGGTCAGTCGCATTTTTATGTAGATATGGCTATTCCAGCTGCCTTTTCTAGTGTTTTTCAGAGAATTCAGAATTTGTACCAGACACCAAGCTTTGTGAAGAGTGAAAAACCAGACGGACATGCCCAGTGCTTGCCACGTGCTCTTCTGGCCTCCATGTGGAATGCGTGCTTGTCTGCCAGAGTCCTTATGAAACAGGGACGTGGCTAACCCAGGCTCTTGCTTTCAAAGAGTGGTGGCGTTGTAATGAGGTAATGAGAATAAATCATGAGAAAAGACTTGAGTTTATGCTGGAGATCTTAGAAGACAACACATGGGGCATTGGGATTGTGTCTGGTCACCTTGTGGAACTATTGACATTTGCTGGCATAATTTGATTGTGATTACACATTTTGGTTTTATGAAGGGAAGAACATTCATTTCTACCCTCCTTAGCTCTTCCTTTGAATCTCACAATCCCTGTCTTTCAGATAAAGGTTTGATTTCTTGGGGGTGAGGGGAATCCTCTGATTACCATTTCTCGCCTAAATTGTACCTCCTCCCAAAATGCCACTTCTCCCTCCCTAGAGGAAAATCAGGGCAGATGGAAGGTAGACTTTGAAGCTGATGGTGATGTTAGAAGTGGTGATCTCCATTTTAGGGGGAATCCTCGAATACCCGAGGATTGATTGATTCTAACTTTTCCTTTACTCCCCAAGATGAAAGAAAGAGATGAAGGATTCCTCCGTGGAGTTCCTTCCCATTAGAAGGCCAGAGACCCACTCATCTGCTGAGGGTCAGTGGGTTTCTGCCAGGCTGGTGGAGCAACACCAAGAGCCCTCTGTTGGTAGACAGCAGGGCTGCTGAGACCGTGCTTTGCCATTAAAGAAAGCAAACCAAAACAGTGTTGTGAACGCCTTTCAGCCCAGTAGCTGCACATGAGAAACTGCTTCGTTTTTCCCTGCCGTGACCTTCTTGAGAACAGTCTATGCTTAACATTTCCTCTTGTCCACCCCCTGCCCCCACCATTTAATCATCTTCAGGTAAGGAAACCAAGTCTTATGATGCATATACCAAGGCTTCTGTGAGTACCGAAAGTCCCTACAGCAGTGGTTCTCAACCTGTGGGTCACAACCCCTTTAGGAGGGTTGAATGACCCTTTCACAGGGGTCACACATCAGATATCCTGCACATCAGATATTTACATTATGATTCATAACAGTAGCAAAGTTACAGTTATGAAGTTGCAACGAAAACAATTTTTATGGTTGGGGGGAGGGGGTCACCACAACATGAGGAGCTGGATGAAAGATGAGGAGCAGCATTAGGAAGGTTGAGAACCACTGCCCTACAGAGTCAGGACCGTAACGTCCCCCTCAGATCATACAATGGAGAAGGGAGGTCTAGCCTTACAGTCCCCCCACTCTGCCCCACTTGCTTGTCCTCAGTTTGCTTTGTTGACTTTGGTTTTTAGGGGTTGGAGCTGAGGCAGAGAGGGAGACAGAAGGAGCAGTCTTGGTCTTTCTGTGCTCTTCATGGGTCCTCCTCTTGGCCGACAGACCCGGGGCTAGTCATGATGTCACTGCATTTTTCCACCCTGTGTTGGGGGGCTTTTCAGAAGTCCTAGCTGCTGCTGAGGACAAAACACTCTGCCGCTGAGCTCTTGGGATCCACGTCCCTCCTTTTATGCCACAGCTGTCCCTGGAGTTGTCTTTCTGGAGCTTTCACCACTGATGATCCCTCTTGCCCTGGGCTGAGTCCTTTGGTGGTGTTTCCGATATGTCCCCATGGTAACTACGGGACTCATGAGTGCTCCAGCACATCCAAGTAGTCTAGATGCCTCAGAAGTGCAGATGCTCAGAGTGCAGAGCAAGGCTTGCTGCACTATGGTCTCTGCTGGTCCTCGCTCATCCCTATCTACAGTTCCAGTAGCACAAGTCCCCTTCACTCAAGGGCAGAGAGTAGCTGGATGATCCCTGTCCTCAGGAATCCCCTTAACACACATTCCTGAGGAATTCCACTCTCCTCTGTGTCCTCTGTGACACACTAGTTTGGGAACCGTTTGGTGAGTTTTGGTACCCACCCAGCAGGTCCCTGTAGCCTGTGGAGGAAAGGATTTGCTGTTTAGTGTTTTCACTTAGGGGGCTTCAGCCAAATTGCAGAGATAATCGGAAAATCCCTTCCTACCTCACAGAGATTTGTAAGTTGCAAGTTGCTGAGAAGACCTTCCTGTTCTGACTGCCCTTTGAGACTTCTTCGTGAGTCATTTTGAAAAACACTCCCAGCCTGTACTATCTCTAGGAACTCAGGTCTATTCTGCGACAATGTCTGCAAATGTGTGCAAGTCTGCATCAGCAAATGTTTGCCAGCTAAACAGAAGCATAATTAACATGTCTACATTGGTAGAGAGCTCTATATTGTCATTGCTAAATGTGTTTCTTCTTTGCAAAGCTTGACTCTGTGACTGGTTTAATTATTTAATATTGCTAACTAGAGGGCCAGCCTCCAGTCGGCACTGGGGTACACAAAAGTGAGACTTTAAGGTCTCATTGTTATTGTCACCATATGATAAAAAAAAAAAAAAAAAAAAGAGACCCAAGCGAGAACAAGGTCCCATGGCTGGGAGAAGAAAAATATATCAGTTACAGTTTCTGTGGTTGTGATAAAACACCATGTTCAAAAGCAACTTGGAGAGGAGAGTTTAATTCAGCTTACAACTCTCAGCTCATACTCCATCACAGACAGAAGTCAAGGCAGGGACTGAATCAGAGGCTACGAAGAACCAGTGCTGACTAGTTTTCTCCTCATGACTTGCTCAGCCTGCTTTCTTATTCCTTCCAGGGGGGACCTACCCTGGGGTGGCGCTGCCAGCAATGGGCTGGCCCTCCTTCATTAACCATTTACCAAAAAAAATATCCCCACAGACTTGGCCCTAGGCCAGTCTGGTGGAGCATTTTCTCAGTTGAGGCTCCCTCTTCCCAGATGACTCCAACCTGTGTCAAGGTGTCATGAAAACCAGCCATCACATAAAGCTATCCCAAGGCCCTGGTTACCCTGTTTCCAGAGTTTCTGCTCATGGGCACCTTGTCCTTCTACCACTGAGGTTGGACTACAGTGAGGAATGAGACTCCTCCTCTGCCCACCTCCTGACAAAGCCTTTCAGAGTTTCCTTGGTCTAGGAAGTGTACCCAGGGAAGGGGATGTCTTCTCAAAGTTAGGTCTGTGGGTCATGGGCTGGGTTCCCACCACTTGGTGCTTCTGCAGTTGGGTTGAGACGAATAGATTCTAGATAGATGAGAACATCTTCCCAGGATGAGAACCCTGTGAGAATGGTCCCCTGGTCTGGATATTTCTACAGTTGGACCATTAGGAGAACTGTGAACAGAGCACAGTGGGTCTGTAGGGGGAGAATGTGGTGTCGGTTTCTTGAGTTAATCCCAGGTGTTCAGATAAGGTCAATATGACTGCACTCCTTCAAGCAGATAGCATGTACAATGAAGGGGTGCACATGGCTGAAGTGTGATCACATCCTCATCAACCTTTCATGTGAGCCCACAAGAAGGAAGACGTGCCCATCAAGGGAGGTTGTCTGAAGTTTCTGGTGGTACGCGGTGAGGAAGAGGTGGGGACTTATGGCAGAGCAGGAATAAGAACAGGTGTTCAGAAGCAAGTGCCTCTTCAGAGAGGAATGATAAATAAGCCTCTTGCCGAGATGTTCTTAAAGGATCCAACCTGTGTCAGGGGAGGAGGAGGAGGGAGGGTGCTGGGCCTAGCTCTTCCTTTACTGTGTCTGAGACAGCAGGTCAGAACAAGATTTGCCATAGTGGAAGCAAGGCCTGCTGGATCAGCAAGTCACACAAGATTTGCTGGAGCCCTGGCTGGAATGCCATTGGTGGTAGGCAGAGAGAGCCAGTGCTTGTAGCTGGAGTTTTCTCCAGTCCTGCCTGGCCCACGGTCAGGACAAATCTCTCTCACCCGCCAGTCCCTCAGCTGCTCAGACCCAACCGGGTGAACACACAGAGACTTATATTGCTTACAAACTGTATGGCCGCATCAGGCTTCAGGTTACCTAGTTCTTATATCTTAAATTAACCCATTCCTATAAATCTATACCTTGCCATATGGCTCGTGGCTTACCTGTACCTTACATCTTGCTTGTCATGGCGGCAGCGGCGGCTGGCAGTGTCTCTCTGCCTCAGCCTTCCACTTCCCAGAATTCTCTTCCCTGCTTGTCCCGCCTATACTTCCTGCCTGGCTACTGGCCAATCAGCATTTTATTTATTAACCAATCAGAGCAACACCTTTAACATACAGATCATCCCACAGCAAGTGCTCTCAGCTTCAAGAGAAAGGAGAGTTTAGATTAAACAGTATAAGACAATCTCTCTGCAATCAGAGTCGGACACAGCACCTCAGGCTAGCACCAAATTCTCACGCTCTGGCTTCCATCTGAGGCTACGTAAATGCAGTGGAACTAGGATGCTTATTAGCTCCGTTTCATTTTGCAGTGCTACCTGTTACAGTGACTGGCCTCATGATAAGCACGGAGACTTCCTGTGGCCGGAGGGGTGTGATCTGTGCTAGCACGGAGCTCATAGTTCAAGGGGTGATCAGGAGTCATTGACACCATAGCGTTCTAAGTAAACCAATGAGGTGTGCGTAGATGATGCCCTGGGTTCTCAGAGGGTATGCAACCTTTTTAAAGGGGAGCTGGTGCTCAAGATGACTTCTTGGAGGAAGCGGTATCCGAGGGAGGGGTTGTTAGAAGCACCACTGCAAGCCTGGAAAATGGAGTGTGTGGGGCTTGTTTCAGGCAGAGGGATCTGGACATGGATAAGAGCCCAGACTCTGGCAGGAGCCTTAAGTGGCCTCACAGGACTGGGAGGCACTATGCCTGCAGGGGACAGTCCAAGGGAATCAAGCCGAGGACAGATTATGACAGAGCTGACACCAGCTTATGAGAGAAGTAGTGCCACCGTCCCTTCATATGAGCTCAGAGAATGAAGTGACTCGGACTCCAGGAAGTAGAGTCAGGGAAGAAGAGATTGGCTTCCGGGTCGAGGGGTCAGTGCAGATAGCAGGGCCAAGTCACGTCTAAAACCTGTTTTGCTCCAAAGATGTTGTTTTCCCTGCCTTACTCTTACTTGCTTTTTCAGTTGGGAAATGTTTAATTAGTTACAATGTGGACTCAGTTAATAATGTCTGTCTACAATAGGCCTGTCTGTCGGCGGGGGGCCCCCAAGGTAAACATTCTTGAATCTGCTCCGGTTTAAATACATGGAAATCTATTTGAAAATATTCTCCTCTCAGCCTGGGGGAGGCAGCAAATCACCAAGAACTCACCTCAGGTTTGGGCTGCTCTGGCTGGGAGCAAAAGCCTGGGAGAGTCGCTCCGAATGGAACCCCAAGCCAAAGCCAGCCAGCCAGCCAGCCAGCCACACACACACACACACACACACACACACACACACACACCACTCTTAAAAAGACTGGTATGTTTGTTCATGACCTTGGTTGACTGGAGTCAGATACCAGACATGATAATGCTTAGCATATTAGGAAAGAAAAGGGAGGGAAAAAAAAAAAGCTGTGCTTACATTTGGCAATGCCAGGCTTCCCGCACTTGGCAATGCCAGGCTTCCGGGTGGTAGCGTCCCTTCAGGGCTGAGGTGGGGGTGGGGCAGTACTCCTCAGTTTGTCTTTTTGCTTTTTCCCCTCCTTTTTCTTCCTCTCTTTCTCTACTCCCCTCCTCTCTTTCCAGTTAAGGAAGAACTCCAGCATCGCTGTGGTATTTAACCGCTGAAAAAGGCCAGCAAAAGCTCACTGAAAACAGTGTCATGATTGCTCCCGGGAATTCGGTCCCCGACTCTGGATGGCTGCCTTCTCTACTAGACACACTTGGTGGCAGTCCTTCCCTCCCGTCAGAGGGCTTTGGACTTCCGTCACCGCAGACCTCTCACGGTCGGGCACTTTGGATTCTGGTGTGTCTTAAGCAAGGTTGGGATTCAGCCACAGAACAGCCACAGATGTGTTTAGGGCTGCCAGCCTGCCTCTTTTTCCTCTCCAGCGATTTTCTTATCCAGTGTCTTAGGGACCAGTGTGTCCTTGTTCCCTTTCGCCTCCTCTGAAAATGATGACCTGGAGGAAAACAAGCCTTAAGGTTGATCTTTGGAAGGGAGGAAAGAGCAATTATGTTGCTAATAAAAACTAACTCTTAGATAGCATACATACACCATGTGCAGATCATGTGGTTCTGAGTGTCATGTCTATTGACTCACGGCGTCTCCCGAGTCACTCTGTGCACTAGACATAATTATCTCATGATGTCCTTATATAAGGTCACATAGCTGGAATGTGATAGAGACACGGTCTAATTTAGGAAGTCTGGTGTTTTCTATGCCCTTACCGTGTTTGAGAATGACCACGATCCATTGTCCACGACGCCACAAGCGCTGTGCTGCATATGATAGTACCTTGTTTCATTTAATATTCTTAACTGGCTTTTGAAATAAAGTTTCATAGCCTCCCTTTGCAAAATCAGGGTGGAGAGGGTAAGTGACCTGCTGAGATGTCATGCCCAGGAAGCTGCAGGACAGGAGTTAGAACTTTGGTTTCAGTAATCACAAATTCCATGTACTTTCCATTAGAACATTCATGGGTCTGGACTGCCAATTACATGGAAAGGTACCAGCTCGTTTTGTTAGATGGCTGCTGGGTAGGCAATGAGACTTTCATAAGCCTAGACGTTGTACCCCGCAGGCTGGTGTCCACTAAGCCATCCCAGCAGGGCGGCCTTATGCAGAATTCCTCCCTCTGTGTCCAGTCCTCTGTAGTTGGCCATTTTCAACCTGGTAGTCCTTGCTATGCGTGGGTGGTCACCTGTGAAGTTCCTTGTGTTCCCATCCGGGGAGTGGTGTGACACTTCTTCCTCAGCAGCCATATTTAGCAGTTCTTAAGTATCGTAGACTCTGCCTTTTATGAAAGTTTCTGGTCTGTTCACCCGCCTTATACTGTCCAAGAACTTACCTCAGGTTTGGGCTGCTCTGGCTGGGAGCAAAAGCCTGGGAGAGTCACTCCAATTGGAACACAATTATTCTTCATGTGTATGCATGTGTGCGTGCTTGCGTGCAAGCATGCATGTGTGTGTGTGTGTGTGTGTGTGTGTGTGTGTGTGTGTGTATAATTACTGTCATTATCTCTAAATAATCCCCTAACATCTGATTTCTTTTTAAAAAATTTTTTTAAAAGATTTATTATGTATACAGCATGTATGCCTACAGGCCAGAAGAGGGCACCAGATCTCATTACAGATGGTTGTGAGCCACCATGTGGTTGCTGGGAATTGAACTCAGGACCTCTGGAAGAATAGCTCTTAACCTCTGAGCCATCTCTCCAGCTCCCAGCATCTGATTTCTTTTCTCACAATGTATCTACAAAGCTGCCCTGGTATAGTCACCACAATATGGAGATCTGATCATGACATATCTTTGCCTCAAATCTGTCAATGACAAGCCAGGAGCACTCTCATAATTTTTCTCCACTGCAGGCCACACGATTTTGTGAAGTCTTCCTGGGGATACATATTGCCTTTTGGAAATTGACTGCAAACAAATGAACAAAAATGACTCTTTAATCTCAAGGACAGTTTGAGGTTTAAAGAAGCATTTTGTTTTCCTAGGTCATTCAAAGTCCTTGTAGAGGAATGCTACCAATTACCATTTTGGTTTCTATATCTGTATTTAATTGTATTCTACATTAAATTTAAAATGACCCCCAGGACCAAGTAGCCAGCCATGATTTTATCCCCGCACTGTTGAGAAAAGTACTGGAGACAAACTTGATGCACGGATATGGGAACTGAGAGCCAGACATGACCAGCTTCCTGTGATAGTGACTTTATGCCCACTCACATAGAGAGTTGGGGGTCAGTAACTGCTGAGCCCTACGTAGGTCACATAGGTTGACGGAACTGAAATCCCGCTCATGCACATGGTTCGCCATAGGCACATGCCCATAGTGATTTGGTTTCAATTAAATAACAATGCCTATCTATTGCATTAAAGGGATGCTAATATACACTTACTGGGTTTTGCCTTATAAACTTGGTTTGGATTTTTAAATGGATTGCAGTCAGGCACAGAGGTGCACACCTTCAATACCTTGGGAGGCAAGTGCAGAAGCAGGCGGATCTCTGTGAGTTCCAGGGCAGTCTGATCTCTAAGTAGTGAGTTTCAGGACAGCCAGAGCTATGTAGAGAGATCCTATCAAAAAACACCAAACCAAAACAAAACAAAACTCAAAAAAGATGAGTTACAGACATTGCAAATGTATACCTCATTTATGATTGCATATTTTAAAACCCTGCTGTGATTAAAAAAATAAGCTCTTTATATTGATAATAATTAATGAGTTTTAAGTGACCCATACCGTTTCTTATTTCTGAGTTGGAGAAATTTTGACTGAACACCCGTGGACCAAATCCATGAAGGAAGGAATGGACATGGCATGGAAGAGAGGTCACTTCCCCAGACCTAATGGCCGACTCCAAACATTGCTGCCAATGAGAAGATTCTGTGCACCAGCCACGGCTGTGACTCTGTCTCCGATGCCACAGTTTGGTTATCAAATTTATTTACTAGGAAATCTGATGGGACTAGAGGAAGAGAGGAACGGGGTGGGAGGAACGTGAAGGGTAGAGGGAAAGTCAAAACAACACCCCAAGGGGAAGGTCAGATGCAGCCGAATTCATCTCCCCATAGCATTTCCCACTGGGAAGTTCTCAGAGGATCAAAGGCAGGCGTCCACACTGCTGCTAGCTCCCTGGCCTGCCGGTGCCTTCTCTCCCACCCATGTTTAGCTTCCCAAGGACGATTGATGTAAACAGACTTTCCTGTGTACTTTATTTTTAGTTTAGGAGATAGTTGCCCTTAATGTTTGTCTGTGGGGATGTGAGTTCCAATGAGCTGATGTGGGAGCAGGATAGGCAGCTGGCTCCTGGGGATGGGTGGGGGGAGGTGAGTAATTAACAAAGCCTATCTGCTCAGTACCCCACTCAGGCCCTTGTCAGCTGTGGAATTTCCATCCAAGTGATGCTTAGCTATAGTGGGAGTCTCGATTATATCATCATCCTTATAAGGAGTATTTGGGGGTGCTATGTAGCCAAGCTCGCTCTATAAAATGGAAGAAATTCTTTCCTTTCTTCTCTCTCTCTCTCTCTCTCTCTCTCTCTCTCTCTGCACTGTTCCTCAAGTTCCAGGTACTATACTAGCCCCGTTTAGCCTTGGATCCTCATCTGACCTGACAAAGATAAAATAAATTCTTCCTGTAGATGCAGGACATGCACAAACCATCCAGAAGCGACCAGGGAAGGCACCAGTATGCCTCATTGCTTTTAAAATCAGCCTTTTAACACGGCAGTTGGGGACAGGAGTAGATCCCTGTGTCCCGTGACTAAGAAGACAGCATCCACTTATTTTGAATTGAGATCCTTCCTCCACGAAACGGTGATGGAAAAACACCCGTTCTCATTCACGTGAAGCACAGCGATGGGGATGAAGACGGAAAAACCAGGTGACCTGTGCAAAAGATGTGGTTGGCCTCGAACATAATAAATGCAGAGGTGAATGCGTGTTCCTGTTCCTCGAATGCTTTTCTCCCTGTTAGAGCTACTGCATCCTACACGTGTGGAAGTCGTTACAGGAGTAAGGCGCTGGCTGCATCCTGTCTAACAGCTGTGCTGGATGAGCTCAATCACTCGACCAGCCAGAGGTCGTCAAGGAGAAGCAGTCATGGACAGATCTCTGTGGCAGAGACAGATCCCTGACACTGCTGGCGTCACAGGACAGAGGGCATACGTTAGAGAGCACGTGCTGGAGGTAGAGGGGGCTGCCTCACTGGAGCCTGATCTGTTATAACATTCTGAGATATAGGTGATATAGAAAACAACGGTCTTAGGGCTTCTATTGCTGTGAAGAGACACCATGACCATGGCAACTGTTATAAAAGAAAACATTTAATTGAGGTGGCTTACAGTTCAGAGGTTCAGTCCATTATCATCATGGCGGGAAGCATGGCTGTGTGCAGACAGACATGGTGCTGGAGAAGGAGCTGAGAGTTCTACATCCAGATGGGCAGGCAGCAGAGAGAGTGAGTGACACTGGGCCTGGCTTGAGCCTCCAAGACCTCAGAGCCTGCCACCAGTGGTGCACCTGCTCCAACAAGGCCACACCTCCTAATCGTGCCATTCCCCGGTGATAAGCATTTAGACACATGAGGCTGTGGGGACCATTCCCATTCAAACCTCCCCCCATGGGCCTGTAAAGGGCCATTTTTATGCAAACCACCACAACAACCAGAAGCTAAATTTCCTGACATCTTCTCCTTAAGAATTTTTCCATGCAGCAGTTTAAATGAAATGGAAAAAATTCTCAGAATTTTAGTCATTTTAATTATGTTTTCTCACTGCACCCAAATGTAAAGATAAAGCCATCTTCTGTATTCTGTGAACATATTATAAATACCCTGTTTTACAATTTATCATCTGTCACTCTGTCCATCTGTCTGTCCATCCATCCATCCATCCGTCCATCCATCCATCCATCTATCCATCCATCCATCCATCCATCCATCCATCCATCCATCCATCCATCCATCCATCTATCCATCCATCTATCCATCCATCCATCCATCCATCCATCCATCCATCCATCCATCCATCCACCCACCCATCTGTCCATCCATCCATCCATCTATCCATCCATCTACCCATTTATCCATCCGCCCATCTGTCCGTCCATCCATCTATCCATCTACCATTGCTATTGCACTAAGTTACGAATGATACATAAAATATCATACATATTTAATGTACACAACTTGCTGAGTTACATCCACTTGTAACACCACCTTCCCAAATGTCTTCATAAATCCCACTTGTGTTGGTTTGGATGAGAATGGCTCCATAGGCTGGTGTATTTGAATACTTGATCCCCAGTTGCTGGAACTGTTTGGGAAGGACTATAAGGTGTGGTGTTTTGGAGGAGGTGTGTCACTGGGGGTGGGCTTTGATGTTTCAAAAGTTCCCACCATTCCCAGTTTCTCTTTCTCTGACGCCTGACACCGGAATTATGGAATACATGTTAAGGAAGGTGCATTAACATTTAAACAATGGAAATCATAATAATAAAAAAAACTCAGCAACAAACAAACCTGTATTTTATGCCTCTTCTTTGATGATGTTTCCTGAGTCTTGAGAGTAGGGATTATATTGTAGATATGTCTGTCAGTTGGCATTAGGTACCTACTGTCAGTTACTCTCCAAGAGGCCATGGATTTGAGAAGGGATGGGGAGCGGGGACACCAGAGGAGTTGGTGGGATGAGACAGGGATTTATGTAATACAATACCCATATATAAAATTCTCAAAATTAAAGAAAACATATCAAAAAGAATTTTGTTACGGATGCAGATATCCACCTGTTACCCCCCACCCCTTAAACACACCTTAAAAATGAACCTCTCTTCATCCTGGAAGAGATGGACTCTACTTGTGATAAGAATCGCTTTCTCTACTGCCATCTTGAACTTTACATTCAGCTCCTCACTCATTCACCTATTCATAAATCCAGCACATGGCGATCAATAGCCTGACATGTTCTAAACACTGCTCCAAGAGGAGAGCAGAGACAGACTGGCACTGTCCTTGCTTTTAGGGACACCTTGTGCATGGAGGCAGAGGATATGGTCAATAAGCAAACACAGACAAATCAGCCATCAATGAAAAGAGAATGGCTAACATTGGAGGGATAGTATTTGGGAAGGTCTCTCTGACGAATGTAGATGTAACCAACCGTCTTATTAAGTAAGAAACACAGAACCAATGCAAAGAAGAAAGCCAAGAGATCAGAGCTAAGAGCCTTACTCGCCTGCTGCAGCTAGCCTCTTCAGCCAAGAGACCTCTCCGAAAGGGACCTACTTCCTGTCTGTTTGTCTTTATATAGACTTTCTGTTCTGCCTTCTCATTTGTTGTAAACCCAACCACATGACTGCCTCATCACTGCCTTTCTGTACAGACCTCCAGGTCTTCTATGGTTGGTATTGAGATTAAAGGCGTGTGTCTCCAATGCTGGCTTTATCCTTGAACACACAGAGATCTACCTAGCTCTGCCTACCAAGTGCTGGGATTAAAGGTGTGCACCACCAATGCCCAGCTTTTGCTATGGCTCTAATAGCTCTGACCCATGGGCAACTTTATTAACATACAATTAAAATCACATTTCAGTACAAATAAAATATCACCATAGATGAAGTGACATTTGAGCTGAGACCCAAAGATAAGGAGGAGTCAGCCTCAAGGAGGTCTGGGTCGGAGCATTCTATGTCAGGGCACCATCTAGTTCCAGGGTGAAGAAGGGACCACCGTGCTTTCTTGGAGGCCAAAGTTCACATTGCCGCTGCTGAGAACTAACTGCTGGGTATTCCGATTCCAGGACAACAGTCTGCCTTTTAGCTGATGACCATTGCTGGATGTTTATAAGGTTCAGATACCTAGGTCTCTGCTGATACCTTCCAAATTGCCAGCTCTCTCCAGTAAAGAGAACACTGAGACTAGAACCGATTTCTACTGCCTTCGCATTCATCTCTGTATCTAGCTAAGCTCCTAGAGCCCCTGCCAAGATCTGTGTCCACAATGCTCACCAGAGCCAAAGCCAGTATAATGACACCTCACCACTGACAATAAAAGAAATGATGGGTTCACATCTTCAGACACACTCTGGAGTCCGGTGGCTCACACAGGGCTGATGAAATGTCTACTGAAGCAAGGGTACCATGTGTGAACAGATCAGCCTTCTGATTCTCTTGGATGGACCAACTTTGGAAGGATTGGATGGGCTCACCCCTCCTCTTATAAATCAATGACACAGAAGAAAGAGAAACAAACATCTCTTCAGAAAAATATTCACTCCATGGGAAGAACCTTCCTCCCTCTTACAATGTGATGCTCCATGAGGGGATTTTAAGCCCAGATTCTCCCAGAGGATGATGCTCAAAGCTCTTGCCTGGTGATGTGGTTCCTTTCCATCTAATACCATCCTTTCTGGAGGTATCTGAAACTCACAATGAACATTGTATATCATCAGAAAGGAGCACGAGACAGAAGGGAATGCCTGGCAACTCATCGTGAGCAAAATGAGTGTTTCTGCACTTCGGGTGACCCTCAGACGCTGAGTCATCTCAACAGAGGTTCTCCACCTTCCTAATGCTGTGACCCTTTAATACAGTTCCTCATGTTGTGGTGACCCTCCTACTATAAAATTATTCCATTGCTACTTCATAACTGTAATTTTGCTAATGTTATGAATTGAAATGTAAATAGCTGATACTCAAGGCAACCCCCATGAAATGATCTTTTAACCCTCCATAAGGGGTCGTGACCCACATGTTGAGAGCTGCTGATCTAAAGCCCGCTCTTCAAGTCTACCCAGGCGGCAGATTTTGATTTCCAAGTTCTGTATCCTGTGTATCTCCATTAACACATTGCTCATTTTTTTTTTCTTTGGGGGCTAATCTGCATGTATTGTTCATTTACTTATTTGAGTATCTCTTATGAGCCTGTGTTGGGCCAGTGTGTGAGATACCAGCCTAGAACTTGAAACTTACTGAAGGATGCAGGCCAGAGTGACATGGGGTAGGTAATAAGGTTAACCAGAAGCACTAGAGAGCACATAAGAGAGAATGGGGAATTGTGGATCTCTTCTAGAGGACCAAAGTAATCTCTCTGCTCCTGATGCTCTCAGCTTCTACTTTTTTCTCTTCTCTCTCTCTCTCTCTCTCTCTCTCTCTCTCTCTCTCTCTCTTTCTTTTTGCTTGTTTCTGGAGAGCCATTGAATGCCACTTGTCATTTCCTACCTCGTCGACTTCCAGTGAAACAGCAATTTGGAGTCTTCTTTTTATCCTTCTTGCCTGGCAAGATCCTGCTCAGCATTATTTTTCCCAAACGTAGCTGTCCCCCAGTTTCCTCTGGCTGCTCTCTTACAAGTGACCACAGGTTTCCTGTTTGTGGGGACAGGACAGAGAGTTATGGTCTCAGTGGAAGAAAGACTCAGGCCCTTTACCCTTGGGCTTCTTGTAGCCTAAGTTTCTCCAGTCCCACCTGGCCCGCGGTTCTGTGTTTCTCTGGTCCGCCTGGCCTGCAGTTCCGAACCCGCTTATAAAATAATTACACATAGCTTATATTAATTATCAATTCTGTGGCCTATTGGCTCATGCTTCTCGCTAGCTAGCGCTTACAACTTAACTCAGCCCATTTCTATTAATCTATGCATTGCCTCATGGCTTCGTGGCTTCCCAGTACTTTCACATTTAGCTTCTCCTGGTGGAGGCAGCATCTACCCCGCTTTCCTTTCTTCTCCTTGCTGTCCAGTTGGAATGTACCACGCAACCTTATCCTGCTTCACCATTGGCCAGTCAGCTTTAGTTATCAACCAATCAGAGCAACACATATTCACAGTGTACAGAAAGACACCCCAAAGCAGCTTTTTTTGTTTGTTTGTTTGTTTTTAAACATGTCCAGGTTATGGACTATGGGAAAATGCTCTAGGAACCTAACTGACCTGTGTGGGAATTGAATCTGCTCCTGAGGCCTCATTAGACCAGGTCCCTCACCAGACGATCTAGGGTGGAGCCAGTAGTATTCTATCAACTATTCAAATGAGGACGTTAGCATGCATGCCCCAGCTCAGGTCCTGAATACCTGCTAGAATTTTAATAACCTAAGCTGTGACCTTCAGCATTTTTATTACACATCGATTTTCTATGCCATGACTTACTTACTATGCCAAGTGGGAAAAAAAGCACACTAACAAAGTCTATGGGAGACTTCTAAGGAGCAGCTGGGATTCCTAAAGATGGACACTGTTTACTTTTGTGCCAGCTGCTTTAGCATTTCTCTTTATTATTTTATTTTATTTTATTTTGTTTTGTTTTTTTTTTGCATTTTTTATTTTTATTTAATTTAATTTTTTTTTTTTGCATTTCTTATTTGAGATTCTTACCTAGTCCACACCTCACAAAATGAACTAGTGAGTCCACACAGTTCTTGTGTTTTAAGGTTTCTCTTACAGACTCATTGCATCGACAGGTGACCCCCTGGCTGCTCCCTGGCTTGAGACATAATCCATCAGTTTGGGTGTTCTTTCTCTTTCCACACAGTGACCTGGAGACCGACATCTGCTGCATCTCTGACTGGTGCCTCTCACTGAAAAGTGAGCCAAGTGGAGCTTATTTCCCAGAAACCACACACGGTCTGGAATCACCTTAGATGAAAGACCTGGGTCTTCAGGGTTTGGGTTCATTTTCCAAAGTTGTGATGAGTGCCCCCCAAAGATTCTTAAGTCTCCCCACAGTTCTTCTTGGGAGTTCTTTAGTTGAAATCTTTCTTTTGCTATTCCTTCCTTCCTTCCTTCCTTCCTTCTCCATTCTTTCTTTTTATTTTGTTTTTTTTTTTTAAGATTTTTTTAATTTATTATGTAGTGTCCTGCCTGCATGTCTGCCTGCAGGCCAGAAGAGGGCACCAGATCTCATTACAGATGGCTGTGAGCCACCATGTGGTTGCTGGGAATTGAACTCAGGACCTCTGGAAGAGCAGCCAGTGCTCTTAACCTCTGAGCCATCTCTCCAGCCCCCATTCTTTCTTTTTAAAGAAAGGATCTCCATAATGTAGCCACGGTTCCCCTGGAACTGGCTGTGTAGATGTGGTTGGCCTCAAATCATGGAGATCCTCTCCCTCCTCTGCTGAGCATTGGGACTAAAGGCATGTGCCACCATGCCCAGATCTGTGTATTACTCTTATTACCCAACATAAATGTGTTCCTTATAGAAAAATAAAAAATAAATAAAGCCCAAAACTATACAATTTAAATGAGTTTGCTGATTAGCACCTGTTCTTTTGGATTTTTCAGTTTGCATGCATTCACTTTTTTTAAAAAAAATGTGCACCTGTGTTTTGCCTGCATGAGGGTGTTGGGTACTCTGGAGCTGGTGTTACAGACAGGTGTGAGCTGCCATGTGGGTGCTCGGAATCAAACCCAGGTCCTCTGGAAGAACAGCCAGTGCTCCTAACCACTGAGCCATCTCTGGAAGAACAGCCAGTGCTCCTAACCACTGAGCCATCTCTCCAGCCCCCAATGCATTCATTTTAATGTCAATCTAAATATTACATGTGATAATCTTTTTTTTTCCTCTGCCGGTTCCTTTCCTTTGCCTTATTTCAAGGTTTTTTTTTTTTTTTTTACATTATTTTAATGAACACACAATAATTAATTATATAATTAAATGTCTCTATATGGGATACTTAACATTCTAAATTCTCTACTCAGCATTTCTTACGGTAAAAATCTTCGTAAGAACTCTCACGCTGTCAATCACTGAGTCCCCGCCAGAGAAAACTAAATGCCCACTTGTCTGAAAGATGAATTAATAGTAATAACCGTAAGAATCGGGATTTAATCTAAGTCAGCTTTCCCCGTCACTCTATTAATACTTATGTAGTCTAGGAATGGGTACTATGTTTACATTATTCCACTACACCAATGTATGGACAAGGCAATATGTTATTATTTTAGCCCACAATATTTAATGTAGTAAAACCCAAGCATGGACGAATTTATTCGTAACCCTAGCACTCAGGAGGTAGAGGCGTGAGGGTCACGAGTTGGGGGCCAATCTAGGCTACACAGCAAGACCCTGTCTCAAAATGCCAAAGAAAATTGGCTTGAGAAATGGCTCAGCAGTTAAGATCACTTCCTGCTTTTCCAGAGGATCTGAACTCGCTCCCCAGCACTCACGTCCAGTGGCTTACAATCCCTGTAACTCCAGCTCCAAAGAAGGTCTGATACCCTCTTCTGGCCTCTGTGGGCACCAGTACACACAAAGCACAGATACACTCAAATAACACATATAAAAATAATAAAAACAACTCTCGAAAATACCAAAGACAATCACTGATGTGGTAGAGTTAGTATTCTTTTTTTCCGATGAGAAGGCCGAGTCCCGGAGAGGTGAGAGGCTTCACACTGTAGTGTTTGAGCAGCTGGTCTCTGGGTCTAGTATATGGGCATGTGTGGAGATGGGGGAGAGGTCTTTCTCCGGACTCTGCTGCCCGTTGGATGCTTAACAATGACTCCAAGTCATTCATTCCTCCTCCTCCTCTTGTTCTTTGATCTGCTTCTCTCAAATCCTGCCACAGCGAAGTCATTTGCTTCTTAGCCAAGCTGCTTGGTCCTTTCTGAATTATAGGTTTTGAGCCAGAAAAGAAGGGATGGGAAGAAATGGCCCCAGTGTGGTGGCCAGGTGCACCGCTTGGATGGTGCTGTGCACCTAGACGGAGGAAGAAAATGGCTGTGAAGATGAACGCTCCTGGGCCCTGTTTCTGAGTCCGTAAGAATGCGCTTTTGTTTCCCTTCATCATATTCTCTCATCAGAACAGCAACAAAACGCTCACCCTAATACACCACGGAGAAAAGTCTAGTTCGATGTGTTTGTCGATCTATCCTTGGTTTTTAATGTTTTGTTTTGCTTCCCCTTTACTCACACTCCGTGATGCTGCATAGAGAGCATCTGCCTGGTGTCCTCAGAACGTGGTTGCAGAAGCAGCAGCCTTCTACAGGACCCTGAGCCTGCTCTTTGAAGCACACTGTAAAGCGACAAAACAGGAAGCCACCTAGGCAGAGGGAGCTGGAGCCCTTCCTTAGAGAAGGAGGAACGGAGACAGCACCCTCTTGTGGAATTTGGCTTCCCGGCTAATCTGCCTGGCAGCAAGCAATCTTTTTGCAGCTTTTTAAACCAATGGGTGATTTTCCCACATGGACTTATGTCTGAGGATATTCCTAGAAGGTTTAAGCACAATTTCTGGTTGCTTTTAATACTAATCAACAACTGATAATCACAACTCGATGTGCAATTCAGATGACGGCATTTTCTTTTCTCAGAGAGACATTTTAACCGGTAACTGTCTCGCAAATAGGTGTGTTGTAATTATTATTATTATTTTGCATTTTGGTGCAAAGCCTTTTAAAATATGATTTTGTAATTAGATTAAAAAAAAAAAACCTCTCCCACCTGGGCAGGGTTTAAACAAAGCCCAGGCAGTTTAGGACTATTTTTAGCTCTGATTACTTATTCAGCTAAGATAATCCCAAGTTCAGCAGTTTATCTGGAGGAGGCATGACAGCTGGGCTCTGGAAGGCAGCCTCAGGTCAAAGCCGACATCTTTATAAGGATCACGTGCTTCTTTCCCCCCCTCCCCCCCTCCCCTTCGAGTGTGGGAGAACGTTGGTGGTGGTGGCATGCTCTGTGACGCTGGTGTCATTTTCACAAGCCCGGAGCCAGCAAGTGGAGGAGAAACTGCTGATTCAGGGGCCTTAGACATGGCTGATCTCCACAGCAGGGAAAATAGGTCACTAATGACATGTGGCCAGAAGCCAAAAAAACAGTAGCCGGGAGCTCTGAGAGGTCTGCCAGGGGCAGGATCCATTTTACTTGAACTCCAGAGAGAAAGCAGTGTGCTTTAATTGACTTAAAGTAGTCACAGGGCTGCAGGACTCAGAGGCTAAGATTGTGATCTCCCTCCCTCCTGCCCCCCCCCCCCCCCCCCGTTTTCCTAAGCTCTCATTGTTTCAGTTTATCTCATTTCTGTTCCTGTACTCTGTGATAACTCCGGAGTTCCTTCTTTTTTTGAATATCTAAGCTGATTTTTTTTTCCCCTTCTCTTTTTTTTTTTTCTCCCAGGCAGCAGGGTCAACTGCAGACAATGATGCTATTTAGCTTCTGTGATTTCTTCTGTACTGAAAGGGTTTGGGTCAGTCTAGTCAGCCCCACACTGATCTTCACGAAGCATCTCTGTGATTGGAGGAAAAGGAGACGGTCTGGTGTGGCCATCACGTGATAAAGTACTGCTTTACTTCATCCTGGGGACTGTCACTCTGGATTGATGTTTCCTAGTAATGTTACTTGTTCCGTGGAGGAGGAAGGAGAGGGAGTCTGGGAATGGCCAGTGGCCTGGTGTGATCCAGAGGAGAGTTTCAACCAGACCAGAGATTCTCACTCTCCTCTATCCCAGCAAATACCCCATGGGATGGTGCTAAACCCATATTGCATGAACAGCTTCTCAAATACAGCAGGCTTGTCACAGGAGCCCAGGGATGCACATGTCTAATGAGTTTCTTGGTGATGGTGATGCTGTTGGCCAAAGGACCACATTTCAAGACACCTTGATCAAGGGTAGTCTTGGGACCCCCAACCTCATGAGCAATTTCCGTGCCTAGAACTTCCTCCACAGGTCAGTAAACACTTTAGAGTAGGGCCATGCTTTGTTCATCCTTCATTTCCAGGATCCATCACTGCATGGCATAGAGACAGAACTCACAGCATGGTTGTGGAATGAATTAACCAGTGACTAAACCCTCCCAGGTGATTTTTTTTTTTTTTTTTTTAGAAAATGAAATGGGCAACAGAGAGGTGTTTTTCTAGATCTGGGATTGTTGCTGGGTCCTAATGGCTCCTGTGAGGGAGGGGGTGAGAAGGCACAGAGTCAACAATACAGACACCAGATGCCAGGTAAAAGGCAAACAGCAGACTCATTTATTCAGTAATGGGGAGAGCCTTACATACTCTCCTCCCAGCACCCAGACTGCATCCTAATCCGGTAACATTGCATGGTCACCCCTCATTGGTTGGGCATGATCAGGACCTCTGTTGCCAGGTGCTGTGGGATGGTCTGTATGTTAAATTGCTCTGATTGGTCAATAAATAAAACACTGATTGGCCAGTGGCTAGGCAGGAAGTATAGGCGGGACTAACAGAGAGGAGAATTGGAACAGGAAGGTGGGAGGAGTCACTGCGAGCCACTGCCATGACAAGCAGCATGTGAAGATGCAGGTAAGCCACAAGCCACGTGGCAAGGTATAGATTTATGGAAATGGATTAATTTAAGCTGTAAGAACAGTTAGGAAGAACCTGCCATGGCCATACAGTTTGTAAGCAATTTAAGTCTCTGTGTTTACTTGGTTGGGTCTGAGCGGCTGTGGGACTGGCAGGTGACAGATTTGTCCTGACTGTGGGCCAGGCAGGAAAACTCTAGCTACAGCCAGGCCCTCAGGCAGACTCCAGGTTGGCTCATAAGAAAGTATGTTATGTGCATGCCTTGGTAACTGGGTTGAGCCTTACCTTCCTGCATAAGATTAGCCCAAGTGGGATATTGACTTCATTGGATGCCATTGATGAAAATCACTAAAATTAGCACATGAAATGACAGTGTAAGGAGAAGGAAGTTGGGCAATATGATGTCACCAGAGATGGAGAGGTTGAGAAAGAAAAGCTGACTTTAGGAAAAGTAAGCCTATCCAAGGGAATGAGGTGTTATACACAGTGTGATAAGGGACAGATCTTTTTGTGAGTAGAGTAATGACACAGTGATCTGTGGGGTGGGGGTCAGGACATGGTTCCATAGGAGAAGTGTCTGTCATGCAAACACAGGGACCTCAACTTGTAGGCCCATCATACATGTAACAAGCCTGGAGCAGGGGCACACACCTGTAATCCTGGTGCTGGAGAATTAAAAATGAGGGGTGGAGGATGATCCCTGAGGCTTGCTGGGCAGTTACTCTTCCCCAACTGATGAGTTCCCGGCAATGAGAAAGCCCATCTCAACAAACAAGGTGGAGAGTGGTAGAGAAAGATGCTGGCCTCTGTCCTACACAGACACACAGACATGCACACACAGACAGACACAGCAGACACACAGACACACAAATAGACAGACAGACAGACAGATACACACACACACACACACACACACACACACACACACACACACACACAGGATCTTCTGAAAGCTTTCCTGTGGAGGAGCCCCCTACTTGGAATCTCACAGAGCAGGGCCATGCTTCATGGAAGAGTATTTAGCCTGAGTCCAGTGACTCACGCATGTTAGAAGCATGTGTTATGTCTGAGGAGACCAGCTCCGGAGCCTCCCAGTCTATGTGTTTTCCTTGGATGGGTACAAAGAGAAGAAGCCCTACTGAGCATCCACCTGATTCCACCTAGCAGCTGCGGCTTGTGAGTTCCTCTTTCGTCACCTTATGCTTTGCCCTATGAATACTGTCTCCATGGCCGTCCTCTAGCACGGGCCTTGACTCTTCTGGCTTTCATATTCTTCCTCGTGCCTCCTGCTTGCAATCTCTCTCTACCCTCCAGCCATCCCCAGCCTGGATGACTCAGACTTTCCATTTATGATTTTGATTAGCAGCCATATCTTCCAGGTGGAGTCTTGGGGTGTCTTTCCTCTACTCTTAATGACTGTGGATATTGCTCTCATTTACTGTGGAGGCCCACAAAGGTTTCCTAGTGAGATCTGAGCTTGCTTTACCCAGCAGAGCTGCATTAGAGGATTGCTTGACCATGTGCATGGTTTCTAGGTGATTGGAAGGGTCTACACTTGGCTGAGCTAGGGGGAGGTCCTTTGCTCCACCCCATGGCATTCCTATAAATAGCCCTTTAGAAGAGATGGGGGGGGGGTGGATAAAGATCCAGACCCTCCCAAGGCTATCCTGTGTTTCTATCTCTCTCTCTCCCCTCTATATTTCTATCTAAATCTCTTATCCCTCACTCCTCAAGAGTACCCTGTGGTAAAATGTGGGAGCCAGTCTCCCAGCTGGACTCCCATAGTTTACTGGGTTGTCCATTCAAACAGCTGTAGCCAACGGTTTGACTTCAGGAAACAGATGTTATCATCAACAGAGTCCACAATCCAGAACCAGACACCCAGTTACAAAACAAAAACTCATCATGTTTCAAGTTCATTATTTTGTTCAGGGCTGCCTTCATTGCTCTCCAAGGTCACACATGATTGCCTCGGCCTGACGGTCTCAGGTTGGGCATGCCTGATTGAATCCCTGTAGCACGCTGGCCAGAACGTGGTCACTGGAGACGGACATGAGGAGCATGCTGTCCTTAGGAGGTTCTCTGTCTAGCTGGAGGCTGCTCGGAAACAGACAAGTAACTAAGGCGGAGAGGGCGAAGTCCCGCAGTGAGCATCCGGTGCTGTGGAACTATGAATGACGTCCAATGCTCACCATGTATGTCAAGGAGGGTTTTTCGGTGAAGTAACATTCTGCTCCAGATCCAAAGAACGGATGAGAGTTTAGTCAAAGAGATGGGAGAAAAGCATCGCAGGGAGAGGAAAAGCTCTTTGTGAAGGTCGTTATGTGGTCATGTGATTGACTGTAGACCCCAGACCTTGGACACTGATGCACCTTTATAGCCCCAACTCATAGCCCAGCACCCGCCATATAGTAGATGTCCAAGGAAATGCTTGTCGAATAAGTGGAGAACGAATGAATGAGTGAATGCATGCATGGGTTTATACCGAGGTGATTAGCAAGGGTGCTAACAACCTCAGAAGACGTAATTCTTAGAAAGTGAAGGTTTCCGGGGTCAGCGGCTCTTGGTCCTACTTCTGACGTGCAGCCAGGAGACCGGAAAGTTGTATGGTCTCTTTGTGTGGCTGCACTTCATGTCCCCGGGATGGCTGCTGATGTGGTTTCCACATGCAACAACGTGCTCCCACCCAGTGCTTGGAAAACAAATGTGCGGTTTCCCAGCGGAGTACTGACAAACGAGGCTAGAACTGACGGCGCGTTTGAGCGCCGCTCCACTCCTCAATAAATCAAACTGTGGCTTCCGGCGCGGGCCTGGTGCGTTTTTCTGATGATTGGGTAAATACCGAGCTTTGCTCTTGCCTTTGTGAGCCGCCTTTCTGAGAGCGCTCTGCCGTGGTGCTTTGGAGCTGTGAGTGGCCCACACAGCTGCCCACGCACTGGCAGAGAGCTCTGGGTTTCTGAATCACCTTGGGAAAATGGGAAATGATTAACTCGGAGGGGAGGAGGAGAGTTCTGTTTTCTGAATGAGTGATAGTAACTGAAATGCCGACTCCTAAGAAATCCGCAGGGGAGTGCATGGAAGAGGCAGAGGAGGCTAGCCCTGCGGTCTCAGGAGTTGCTAAGAGAAGCTCTGCCTCAGACTGGGAGAGGCCAAGTAGACAAGAAGCTCTGAGTGGGAGAACTTGGGTGACATGGTTAAAGAATCTTGTGGATTCTCCAATGCCCTGATGGTGGAGGTTGCCATCTGACTGAAGCAATGGCTCCTGGGTAATGATGGCTCACAGTGTGTTTCCCAACTGTGGATGTCCATTAGAACCCTGAGTCATCAGCAGAGTTAAAAATATAGATCAGCCTTGGGCCTTTCCCATAAGAGCTTTTTATTTTAATTGGTGTGAGGTAAAACTAGGCATTCGCTAGTTTTGGAAGTTCCCTGGGTGATTTTAATTGAAAGCCAGGGTTAAGACTAATTGGTCTTAGTAGATTAGGCTAGCTTTATACCAGCCAAGGAGGGGCCTATTCCCTACCATGGCCTCTTTCCCAGGACCAGGGGAAGGAAAGGAGAGTGAGTGGAGAGAAGTAATTAAGGGTTCAGTATGTGCCTGTAAATCCTCAGGCAAGAGAGTCTTCAGAAGCCAGTTGACACCCATGGTAGTTAGAATTACCCTTGAATTCAAAAGCAGAATATGGAAAAGGAAAGAATGAACCAAAGTTTTTAAAAGACAGGGCGATGGATTTACTGGCAACGTCCTTCCAGGAAGTCTTGAACTATGTTTGGTCAAAGGCTTGCTAATCCCATGAAGGAACCTGCAGTGTGAGAGCTCCCAGGAGGTTAGATCAGCAGTGGAGGGGAGGGTGGCAACATGGGAGATGGAGAGATACAATGGTAAGATCTAAAAACAATGGAAGCATCCATGACTCCAGGGAGAGCCGGGCCAGAGGTCAGGGATACCTCTCTGTAGACCAGGCTGGCCTTGAACTCACAGAGATCCGCCTGCCTCTGCCTCCTGAGTGCTGGAATTAAAGGCGTGCTCCACCACCGCCCCAAAATAACTTACTTATTTTTATTTTATGTACATTGGTGTTCTGCCTGTATGCATGTCTGTGTGAAGGTGTCAGATCTTGTAGTTACAGACGGTTGTTAGCTGCCATATGGGTACTGGGAACTGAACTTATGACCTCTGGAAGAGCAGTCAGTGCTCTTAACCGCTGAGTTGTCTCTCCAGTCCCAGGGATACTTCTCTTAGACATGGATGCTAACCTATGTGACAAGATTTCACTTTTGAGAAGAGTCATATCTAGGGGTCATTGTTTGAAATATTGCCAAAGCTGCTGCTGCTGGTGGTGCTGCTGGTGGTGGTGGGGTTGTGAGTCAGATGCTTTACCAGAGTTCTGCTATCTCGGTCAGCGTTTCTAGGTGGTGTCAGGCAGTACGACAATCACATGTCTCAGGAGAGCCTTGTGTAGCTCTCAAGGTTAGCTGCAGCATCCGTGAAAGGGGGAGCTTCACGAAGAACATTCTAGCATCATTTCAATGACGTGTCATCAAGAAATACTAATTTTTGCCATTTTCAATGACAGATTCAAGTTCACTTGGACAAATCTCTGGTCTTAGGACAGCAGGTAGTTCTGGTTTCCTATTTTGACCATCTTGTAGCCTGAGAGACACGTGTGTTTCTCCTGGTGAATCACATTGACCAGGACCATAGCAGTGAAAGCCACCAATGGATCCATTTTGTAACCCCAGATTGCTGTTGACTCTGGGAGACTCACATGACCCTGACCCCCTAAAGAGATGGAGTATCTTTGAGAACAAACTACCCCCTGCCTAGGGGGAGAGGGGCTTTCTAGATGGCTCTTGCACCTTGCCCACATACCTGTTAAAATTCCTGACTTCTTGCCTGACTTCAAGCCTATTTCCCTGACCTTTAAACAGACTATTGGAGATCATGAACTTCAAGGTCTTGTCAGATGAATTTTCAGCTATTTCTTGACATCATCCTGATCGGGCATAGCCACGAGGCTCCAGAATAGGAGTTGTTAGTGTGTTTAAGTGGACGATTGAGCAAGGTCAGCTGGTAACAGAGCAAAAAGCTGGTTGAAGAGAGCCCTCTGCCCTGAGCACCTGCCGACAGGCCTGTGCAGTCTTCAAAGGGTACGAATGAATGGAGGGAGGGCTATGACTTCCCTGAAGTGCATGCGATGTCTTTACTGGTTTCTGTGCTTATTGGCGCTAGCCTGATATTCTGGGCCAGGCCACAGAAGAAATTCATCCTAGTAACATGCCCACAGGTCTCTAATTCTATAAGATTTGTGGGAAATGACTAATATGTGGTAGAGAAGTTCTATCCAGGGTCTATCCCTACCCTATCGCAGTAGATCCGGTATTTTAGAATAAACACTGACAATTTCTGGCAGTTCTAAATGTCGAGGATCAAAGGCCCCATGCCATAGAGGTCTTGTGAATACTTAAGTATCTCCACAAATTAGGACTGAAGTATTTCCTATCAGCAATCATCCTTTCTACCAGTTGCTACATAGTATCTGAGGCTCCCAGGATCCCTCGAAGCTATCATCTAAACCTGAGAACATGCTGGGGAGGAAAACCATCTCCTTGCTGTCCCTGGTGGATCTGGAAATGGCATTCTTCGCTGCTTCATATTGGCACTTTGAAAAGTGGTGTCTCTGGTGAGCAGGGTTGGGTATGCCAAACCCATGATTCTGGTTCAGGTTGTTTAGAAAACAACCATACCCCAAATATAAATTGTGTCTGATTTTTCCTTCTTCACAATGCCTATACTAAGTATGGGTACCAGAGACAGTAGGTGACATGCCTGGAATGGACCCCCTCATCTCCAAAGTGCGAATTCATGGAGATTTTCCTAGGTGGTGATGTGTGTCTATTCTTAGCCCATGGACATCATAGCTGGTACTCATGAGCCCCATGCACTTGACCTCTGGCTTGAGATGTTAGTCTCATCTCCATCTCTTCAGGAATGAACTGAAACTTTCCAGTCTGCTCTTGGGAGTGGAAATGGGGCAGCATGTGCCTTTCTGCCCAAGTTTGCCATTCCAAAGCCCAGCTGTGCGAGCCTGCACCAGTAACCACGCTAGAGCTGCTTGTGTGGATGCAGAACTCTCTCTCAAAACTGGGTTTGGTGCACTTCCTCCTCCCCTCCCTCCCATGCATCCCCTAACTGTCCATTCACAAATCTGGGTTTGGTGCACTTCCTTCTCCCCTCGCTCCCATGCATCCCCTAACTGTCCATTCACAAATCTGGGTTTGGTGCACTTCCTTCTCCCCTCGCTCCCATGCATCCCCTAACTGTCCATTCACAAATCTGGGTTTGGTGCACTTCCTTCTCCCCTCGCTCCCATGCATCCCCTAACTGTCCATTCACAAATCTGGGTTTGGTGCACTTCCTTCTCCCCTCGCTCCCATGCATCCCCTAACTGTCCATTCACAAATCTGGGTTTGGTGCACTTCCTTCTCCCCTCCCTCCCATGCATCCCCTAACTGTCCATTCACAAATCTGGGTTTGTGCACTTCCTTCTCCCCTCCCTCCCATGTATCCCCTAACTGTCCATTCACAAATCTAAGACCCACTAGGAGACAAAAGCACTTAAGCCGTAGGATCTGAAGTCAGGATTATGTCACAGGTGCTGACTGCTGCACATTATTAAGGACTCTGCAGCCAGTACCACTCAGCTCCAAGCTCCTCCCCTTTCCATGACGGCTTCTAGCATGGCCTTTTCAGATGCAGCTGGATGTCTGCAGATTCAACCAATTGCAGGTAAAAAAAATATTCAGGAAAGAAAGAGGGCTCTTGAACACGTTCAGATTTTTTTTTCTTATTATTCCCTAAACATGACAGTATGGAGACTATTTATGTGGAATTCACATTACAGTTGTATTTTAGGTAATCTCGGGATGACTAAATGTATACAGGAGGATGTGCTTAGGTTGAATGCAAGTACTCTGCCATCTTATTACATAAGATGCATAAACAACCACTAATTTAGGGGTGTAGGAGTGATCCGGGGAGCAATCACTCGGGGATACTGTGAGGTAGCTGGTTATAAGGGGGCCAGAGTTAGAGGTTTTCTCAGGCATAATAACACCCCCAAAAGGATGGAAACAATGCAAAATTTTCACCACTTCACTTTTTCTCAGCCTCTTCCATGTGGCTTTTATCACTGACATACCCAAGAGGGATTGTCTCTCTAACCACAGACTGTTAGCTGGTCCCCTTTCTTTCCCTGCCAACAGCATGCTATTGGATTGTCTGTGTCTTTCTCTGAGAATTACTATCCAGATCTCTCACTATCTCCTACACTGCTGTGTCATCCACAAGGTTTTCCGGAATCACCCACTTAGGTGTCCAGAGCCTGCAGCTCTGGGTGGGTGAATCTTCCTCCAGCCTGGCTGTCTGCATTCCACTGGGGCCTCTGACTTCCTCAGTCCCCTCTGTCCGTTTCCTGTTTAGCTTTATTAATTGAAGGAAGTATACTGTGGAGTCTGCTGCAGAAACCATCGGGGACTCGACTTGCGTCGATTTTGCTTGGTTTTGTTTCTCTCTGCACTGTATTTTCCCTACTGGTTCCTGTAACAAAGCTTCTGGAGTCACTTTCTAAGTAGAAGGCCCTCCCCCACCCGTCCGTGTCTGGGAGAAAGCGGACCTGTGCAGGTCTGGGATGGGTGGCTCTGGAAGATTAGTTTCAGAATCCTGACCAGCTGCTCCTATTGGAGGGTGGCATTGACCTGGAGCCCATTCAAGACCTCAGACACCTGTCACCAGTATTTGCCACCAGCCTTCTCTCCTCCAGCCCCAGCCCCTGCCTCTCTGAGGTACAGTCTGGCCATGACCAGAAGGTGGCCTCCAGACCCTCTGCTTCTTGCCTTCAATACTGATGGAAGGTTTCTGGAATTATTTCAGCCTTCAGCAAGGTGTTTCCACAAGGAAACTGACTCCTGGGCATGTGGAGTTGGTGGATAGTAATTCTCATCTGACATAGTGGCCGGAACCAGATCCTAACATCCTTGAGTGAATCCTCAGGCTAGCTTTGGAATATAAGCCTCACTAGCGTGTGGGTTAGAAGAGAGCACAGAGGGGTAGAAATTCAAGATCTACTGGATTGACATTTCCCACTTGCATCAGTGAGGATGCTGAATACCACTTTGAGGTTTCTTAGCCCTACCAAGTGACTTGGGGGCAATTACAAGGTGTGTGTGTGGGGGCTCAGCTATGATTCAGGCAAATACAAATGAGCAAGACCCCTTTGGTCTTGGTATCAGGACAGACTGAGCAGACCAAAAAAAAAAATCCACAAAACAAATACAATATAATATAAGGGGAACATTAATCAATAAACAGTGTTGGAAAAACCTGACTAACCATTGGAAAAGAAACACAAAGTCTTTCTTTCATAACTAAGATCAGAATCAACAAAGAAAATATGTGTGGGAAGAGAGAGAGACTTTATCATCCAGAGGGTGATTGATCGTCACCTTCAGTACAACCAACCTGTGACATGCTGTCACACATGGCTCCAGACCTTGACCCTTACTAAGTGGAATCCTCACAACCCACACCCTTTGAGGTATCTGCTCTCTCTGTCTCTGTCTCTGTCTCTCTCTCTCTCACACACATATCTTTTGGATGATGACAACGAGGCAGGGAGAGGTTAATTTTGCAAAGGTCCCAGCCTGTGACTGTACCAGGATGCAAAGCAAAGACATGTGAGTCCAGGGTCCGTACTCCTACAACGCTGCATGACAAAGAAGCACTCATGAGCTTCAAAGACAGAAATTAAAGCTCCATGAAAAAACAT
The DNA here is from genome assembly GCF_949786415.1 of Peromyscus eremicus. NCBI lineage: Eukaryota > Metazoa > Chordata > Mammalia > Rodentia > Cricetidae > Peromyscus > Peromyscus eremicus. Next base: position 10,482,139 of record NC_081434.1, read on the forward strand.
CATGTGGAATAACAGAGAAATGACTATGGAGAAAAACAGGTCACACATGTAACTGATGAAGTATTAATACCCACAATTCCTCAAATGTTATTGCTCAGAACACGAGTGCGCTGAATGATGCTAATGGGTATCCTGTGATAAAAAACAGTTTTGATGGTCAATTAAGTTTAGGAAATGATGTGTTAAATCTGACCATGGAACCTGTTCTCTCTCAGCATGCCTATTAGCATCCCATGGGGCAGTAGCGTTCCCTGAATGCAGTCTGGAAAGTGTTGACTTTGTGTGTGATGAGCTCCTACAAGTCTAGAAGGAAAATCTGAGCACCTTGATAGAAAAAATGGAGAGGAGAGGATACCCCCAAACACACACACACACACACACACACACACACACACACACACACACACACAGCTTTCCTGGTTGTATGCAAAGAGGGTCTTGAAAGCATGTATGGTCCTTCATTGAGCAAGGTCTGTGCATAGGAATTTTTCATGGGGACAGCACTGGGGAGAGGCCAAGCATGAGGACCTAATGTTAGGTCCTCAGAGCACCTTTGAAGGCAGGTGTGGCAGCGTGCACCTGTAATCCCAATACTTCTAGGGGGAAACAGGAAGTGGAGACAGGGGGAGCTCAGGGACCAGTTAACCTCGGGTACACAATGACATCAAAAGACAATGTCTCAAACAGTGTGGAAGGTGAAGGCTGATGCCCAAGGATGTTCTTAGACCCCCATAGGTATACAATGGTATTTCGCTCATACTCATAAATATGTACACACACACACACACACACACACACACACACACACACATACACATATACACACATAAACACAAGATATTTTATACAAGAAGTAACTTGACAAGTGTTAGGATCCTGACCTCACTCTTCTGGGTCTGGCGTCTTATGTCATCAGGGGGGACTGGTAAATATGTACCCGCCACATGGTCACATAATCCCCAGATGCGGATCCTCACCCCTTTTTCTCTTTTTATGTTCTTTCTCTGCTCTCTCTCTGTTCTTGCTCTGCTCCCTTCCCCGCCCAGGCCTGGCTTTCTCTTCCCGCCTTTCCCTCCTAATAAAGCTTTAAAAACTAACACTAGATTCTGCTGTGACCCGTGACTTTTCCACCGGTAACCAGCGCCACCAACCAACACCATTTTACTATCAACAAGCATACACACAGGGATTCATTTCAAATTTATTTATGTTAGAAAATGCATATTAATGTAACTGTTAGTGCATAATTATATATTGTAGATCCAGTAACTTTTCAAAAACACTGGTACTGAAAAATTATAGTCTATGGAGAAATATCTGATTTATACATTGGAAAAATCAGTTTGGTAAATGATTTATGTCATTTTTCGAAAATAAATTTTAAAAGACTGGAAACATATAGATTAAAATATTAAGCCAGGCAGTGGTGGCACATGTCTTTAATTTCGGCAATTGAGAGGCAGAGGCAGACGGATCTCTGAGGCCTGCCTGGTCTACAAAGTGAGTTTCAGGACAGCCAGGGCTACACCAAGAAATCTTGTCTTGAGAAAAAAAAATTTACACACACACACACACACACACACACACACACACACACACACACAACTTAGCTTTCTCCAGGAGTGAGATTTTGGTTAAGTTTTATGTCCTTTATACCTTTCTGCATTGTCTTAAAAACAGTAACAACAACATTAACTTACTTGTTACTGTGAAACTACAAAGTGGTTATTACCATTTGAAACATGGAATTTATATGACTCTGAAGTTGTGCAATGAGGATTATGCAAAGAGGAACACTTCATTCTTCAGCAAATAGGTGATTTTTTTTTATTGTAAATGCAACCTTAGGCTAATAAGTAAGACTAAGATCTATGGGAAGGAAGAAAAAGAAGTCAAGCAGTGGAGTCTGCAGAAATAATAGATCTCTATAAAAAAAGCTGGAGAGAAGGGGAGAATTAACCTCATGCAGCTTCACAGCTGCGTCAGCTCACTGCTTGTCAGAGGAAAAGCCCGGACGGCAAACGGCACTTCTTGCACCTTTCAAGGAAACAAATGGACGTCAAATTGTGCTTGGCAAACAGACCTGAGAGCCACCTTCCAGCAGTTTCTAAAGGGAATCACAACTCCTTGTTCCTGAATTTGTGGAACAGCATCTGGGCCAACTCCTTACCTTTTTTTTGACTAACCCAAAATGAACTCCTTATGCAAAATCTGGTGCGGCTCCAGCATACCCAGTGCTCTGGGTTGTCAGCCAGCTGTTGGCAGCTCACACTAACTTTCTTTTCTTCTAAATGGTGCAGAAATTTGTTTCTTTATCGGCGCAGGGAAAACTGAATTGGAGGTCCTAATTTGAAAATACCCAGAACCTCCAAACATCAGGCTCACCTCAAGCCCCCAGCAGTTTGCTTAGGCTGTTTATTTGATTGCATTGGCTGTCTTGAAATGAGAGGGGTCAAAACAGAAGGTCTTTCCTCATTTATGATCTGTATTTTAGTTATTTTTCTGTTGCTGTGATTAAACACCATTGACAAACGTTTCTTAAGGAAGGAAAGCCTTGGCTTGCCTCATTGCTTGAGGGTTCAGTCCATCATGGCAGTGTGTCTCTGCAGTCAGGGAGCAGGGGACAATAACGGCCCAGGCTCAGCTGGCTTTGTCCTTTTTATTCAGTCTAAGACTCCAGCTCAGGGAACAGTGCAACACGTTTTTTAGGGTGGACCTTGTCTCCTTGGTTAACCTAACCAAGATAATCCCTCACAGGCATGCCTAGAGGCTATTCTCCTAGGCAATTCTAGATCTTGTCTAGTTGATGATGATTAATACTAACTGTAACAAAATGTAAAGGAAATTCTTCAGCAAACCCCCTTGGCTAGGAAAGGACTTGATTGTTAATGAAGGGTATATCTACTCCTTCCTGAAGTTCTTCACAAGCCAGCTGTACCTCAGGATTTCTTGGGGGTGCCTGAGGAAGGAACAGAGGCCAATTACCTATGAGGATAAGGTACAGGACTCCTGTTATGGTATGAATCTGAAATGCCCCCACGCACTTACATTTTGAAAAGTTGTTCCCTGATGTGGAATAATCCTTCTGTACACTGTGAAGTTGTGTTGCTCTCATTGTTAATAAAGAACCAACTGGCCAATAGTTAGGTAGGATTTTTGGGGCAGAGAAAACACTGGAAAGAAGAAGGGCAAAGTCAGGGGAGTCAAGGGGTCATGGGGAGACACAGAAGAAGCAGGAGATGAACATGCCATGCTGAAAAAAGGTACCACCATGCAGCAGAGCATATATAAAAAAATATGGGTTAATTTAAGTTGTAAGAGCTAGTTGGTAACAAGTCTAAGCTATTGGCCGGGCATTTAGAATTAGTATTAAGTCTCTGTGTGGTTATTTGAGAGCCAGCTGGTGGGAGAGAGCTGACTGCCAGGACACAGAGAAACTCCACCAATAGTTCCCAGATGGTGGTGCTATTTGGAGAGGGTGTACAGCTATTAGGAGGTAGGACTTGGGTGCTAGAAGAGGGTGACATCAGGGCTCGGGTGGGACTTTAAAGGTTCTACCCAGCCAGTGATTCTGGTTCATCTCTCTATTCTTCCTGAACTGCCCTATAAACAGCACCTTCTCCACACTCTCTCTCCCATGGTGTGAACCACCCCACCATGGGTTGAAACTCCTAAAGCAGGGAGCCAAAAGAAACTGTTTCTACCCTAAGTTGCTCCTGTGAGGTATTTTGTCACAGTACTGAGTTAAAAAGTAGCTAATGTTACCCTTGTGTCCTCAGGGGAGTTAAGATCCAACCAAGGCTATTGGTCTTCAGTTCCTCAAGGGATCATTCCTAATTCTAAAGCTTTTATTAGATTTGCCAAGGAGATTTTTTTCCTTGCATAAATATGTATTAAGTTAGCATAGTCTTAAACCACCTATTTTCATAGATTTTTTTTTTTTAGCACACAGAATAGGAGAAATATACCTAGCTTTTCAAGACTTTTGAGTTCCAGCTGAAAATGTAGCTTTCCTAGTTCTTTAAAATAGAACGTGCCAGAAGGATAACTATAGTTTAAGCAATAAAAATATTCAAGGATGTACACCGTGTTTGTTGTCTATCAAGCAGGTGGGTTAGTGAGAGTGTATGGTCTGGTGGTCAAGGTCAGAAGCACCAAGTGCTTCCTCATCCATGCAATGGCCAGTGATTCCACTGGGTTGTTGAGAAAATCAGAGGAAACAAATTAAGTATACAATGCTGCCCTGCCACAGGCTCATCCATGGAATCCCTGGACCACAATCCACTTAGCAAGTGTCTTTGCAGAATCTTTGGGTACATATTAATTGATGTGCCTGTGTGTGTGTGTGTGTGTGTGTGTGTGTGTGTGTGTGTGTGAGAGAGAGAGAGAGAGAGAGAGAGAGAGAGAGAGAGAGAGAGAGACCTTGAGTGCACACACATGTGCATGAGTATGTGTGAAGGTGGGTTTCTCCTGTGCGTATGTGTGTGGAGGACAGCGATCCATATACAAAAATTTTCCTTCCTCTATTTTTTTTTTTTTAAAGACAGGGTCTCTCACTGAACCTGGAGCTCCAGTCTTTTTGGTTGTCATTTGGAAATGCTCTATTTTTCTTAGAAACACTTCTGCATTTACCAGCTTAGGCACTGACTTCTATCCCATCCGTGACTCCACTCCTCTACTCCTGCTGGCTCTCTTCATTCTTACCACCCTGAAAAGGTCAACACCAGCCTCCTTTTACCAGAGGTGGGAAGTGGGCTCTGGAAATACCTAGGACTATGGAAAAAGGACCGATATGGATGGGCTCAGCACAGACGATTTTCCAGTCCGGGGAAAATCGTCTGGGCTGATACATGGTAACCTGCCACTGGACAGTCTCCCTCTGCCACTGTGAAGAGAAAAACTGACTCACGCTCTTGACAGGAGCCAGCTAGACACGTGGCAGGCCTCCCTGCCCTGGCTGCCCACAAATCTTTGTCTCAGCCTCAACTCCCCGGTCTGCCTTTGGTGTGGAGCCTGGGTGGAAATAAACATTCAGAAAAATAACCTTTCCTCTCTCTCTCCGCCTCCCAGTCATAACAATGCTAACTCTTCTGCAGGCCTAGTGAATACTTCTGCCCACTAGGGCAAAGGGCAGGAAGTGCCGAAGAGAAGGAAAACAATTAAGATTTCTAGACATCCTTGCAAGACAGCCTTTGCTTAATTCTCTGTAGTTGTCGGGGTTGCACAGAAAAAAACGGGATAATTGAGAGTGTGGTGACCTTTGGAACTTCTCCGGATGGGAATTACTAAAGTAAGAAGCCGCAGGTTTGGGGACAGTGAGATGGCTCAGTCCGGTCTTGAGTTCGAAACTTGGGGTACACACAGTGGAAGCAGAGAACCAACTCCCACCAATTGTCCTCTGCCACTCGCATGCGTGCCCACGCCCTAGAATTAATTTTTAAAAATTAACAAAGATAGGAAAGGAAGTCACACAGTTCCCGGGGTTGTGGGATGGAGTGGGGGGGGGGGGCAGGTGGAGCTTCAGTGCGCTCCCTTTCTTCTTCTTCAGTATTCTCCCTTTTTTCACGTGCAGCTTGCTCCCAGAATAGCTTTCCCGTTCAGCACTTTTGTCTTTTTTCTCTCCCTCAAAGCCCTCCCCAAGTTCTGGAAGAACCGAGAAATAACCGTGGCTGGCGCGGCAGCCGTTTGAAGCACGCCCAAGTGTGTCCGCTGACCGACTCCACGCCGTCCACCTGCCAGGACTGCAAGACACACATGTTCAGCCCTGGGTAAGAACTGCTGGGCTCAAAGGCTGGGCCAGGCTCCAGGCTTTTTTTTTTTTTTTTTTTTTTTTCCTCCTTTATTCATGGATTAAAGTGGAATTTTCCAGAAAGGCTTGATCCAGGAAGAATCCTTCTCTTTGGTCTACAGGTTCTCTTTGTGCAGCAGAACAACACTGCTCCCCACTGCCCTGCAGGCATGGGTAGCTGGTCTCGGCTCACCCCATCGGCTGTCAGACCAAAGAGGAAGGAAGGCAGGAGGAGCTTTCTCTCAAGAAAGGACCGGATTTTGGTGTGGATTTCACTGATTCACATCAAAGAGCCTCGAGCTTATTTGTAAAGTGTACGTAAAAGGTTTCCCTCTGTTTTAGTGAATGATACGTTATTATGAAAAGAAAACTGGACATAATTCCCTTCAACAAATCACTTGCCTTTTCCTGCCTCACTTTCCCTATCTAAAAAGTGTAAGAGTTTGTAATGGTCTTTGCATTTTCTAGACTTTAACACTATTATTTGAAAAATAGTTAAGCAATATCCATCTAAAAAATTAAAGGGTGGTGACTAGAAAGATGGCCCAGTGATTAAGAGCACATACCCAAATTTCTTTCCCAGCATCTACATTGGGTAGCTAGCTCACAATCACCTAAAACTCCAGATCCAGGGGACTGACACCTGTAGCCTTCACAGGCATCCACACGGATATGCACAAATCCATTCATAGACACAAACACATCTATACATACTTAAAAATGGAACAAGTCTTTTAAAAATTAAAAGATGATATTTTCCCATTTAAACAGGCTCTAGTTGACAAAATTTTGACCAATAAATTATTTATTCCCCAATCCCAGGTAATGGTGCTTGTATTTCTTACAAGTTAGAGCTATCTGGATTTTTTTGACTGCATAGTAATATTAGCATTTAAATACTAACATTTAAAAATAAAGCTTGAGATATTGGAAATATCGGTCAATGGTGAAGCATGTGCTTAGCATGTGCAAGGCTCGGGGTTCTATGCTCAGACTCTTGTGTATGCATACACACACACACACACACACACACACACACACACACACAGAGAGAGAGAGAGAGAGAGAGAGAGAGAGAGAGAGAGAGAGAGACTGACAGAGACAGAGAGTGAGAGAGACAACAAAAACAAAAACTTGAGACTCTAGTCCCTAAATTACTGTCTGTAGGATAACATATTAAGTGTTGATGTCCTACTCAGTGACAAGGACAGGTGTGAACGCCGGATGATGACTCTTCATTACTTAGGCCTTGAAATGGAACAGTGGCATCCGGAACATGAAACCCAAGACTTAGGAGAACCATTGAGTCACCAAAATTGCTCCAAACCATGGGGCGTGAACGAGCAGTGGCCTGTGACAAGAGGCATCAGATTCGCTTCCCAACTACTCTTTATGGGTTATTTTTGTAGACAGCCATTCACTGTGGTTGGAGTGGGAACGGGCAGGAATAGAGGAAGGAGATGTGGGTGTCCTTTGAAGTGAACCCTCAAAACAAAAAGTTCTTGCAAGGGAGGTCTTTACTTAGTTCACTCTCCATGTTCTTCCTATTCAGACAAACTTGCCAAGAGAATCTAACACCCATTTTTCTCCAAGTCATTTGTCAGAGGACAGCCCGGAGTTAAAGCCATGTTTGTTTTCAGAGGGTGTTGCTTTCTCCTGTGCCACACGCGAGTGAATGCTGGTGGGCCTGCTCTGGACATGCTTGTAAGATGCAGTGATATTCAGACAGAATGTCGCATGTCTGTGCCGTTGTAAGCCTCGCTGATGTAGATGGATTCCTAAGGTTTAAGTTAATATCAGTGAGACTGATGGATGCCAGGGAATCTTCAGTTCTGAAAACGTCAAATAAATTCTACGTGCCTTGTGCTGGAGTTCCCCAGAGAACACCCATCCATAGCCCTTTTCTGACAGAAAAGGGAATGCGTGCATCCCATCCTGGGGGGGGGGGGCTCCCTGTCATTTCCTTATACTGGCTCTGGGCCCTTGGAATGGTGGGCAGATGGAAGCCATTATAGATTATGACTGTAAATATCCTCTTGTCTTTATTGCTAAATCCAAGGCCTGGCTTGCTGTTTGGGCTTGATGATTTTTCTACTATTATTTGTTAAAAGTAAAAGAGAGTTGAGTCTTCTGAGAATCTGCTAACACATCATAGGAAATCTTTTAAACCTTTTTCTTTTTGAGACAGGGTCATGTGTATCCTAGGCTGACCTTGAACTTCTGATTCTTCTGCCTCTACTTCCCAAGTACTGGAATTATGGGGGCAGGCATCATCACGTTTGGTTTCTCTTTAAAAAGTTCTTTTTAGGGGGGAAGGTGGACAGATAGCTCAGTGGTCAAGGGCACTTTCTGCTCTTGCAAAGTACCTGGGTTTGTTTCCCGGCACCCACAAGCCAACTCACACACATCAGTGACTCCAATTCCAGGGAATTTGAAGCCTTCTCCTGTGATACCCACACATACATGCAGATAAGACACTCAGAGGAGAAATCACAGAATTAAATTTAAATAATCCCTTTGATGGGAGTAATTAGTAAAATATTAAAGATATCTCCATCATCAACAGCAAACACCTCAGACGACAGAGTGGGAATAATGTTTGCTCACAATCTAACTTATACACATAGATGTAGCTCTGTTGGAGTCATCAATAGCCTAATAAATCCTTGTGCCGAACAATCAAAAGGAAACTGCTCTCACCGAGGCTCTGGATTTAGAGAACCCACATGGGATTCTACCTCTCCATATTCCATAATATGAATGTCACCTGAAGAGTTTCTTACATTAAGACTACCTCATAGAATAAAAACAGTGTTTATGGCCAATGTAGAATAAAGCCACTCTACCCTCCTGTGCTGGCTCGTTTTATGTAGCATCATCCGAAAGAAGGGAGCCTCAGCTGAGAAAATGCCTCCATAAGATCCAGCTCTAGGTAAGCCTGTAGCACATTTTCTCTAGTGTTTGATGTGGAGGAGTCCAGCCCATTGTGCATTGGGCCATCCCAGGTGGTCCTGGGTTCTATAAGAAAGCAAGCTGAACAAGCCAGCAGGAGCAAGCCAGTAAGCAGCACCCCTCCATGACCCCTGCAGCATCTCCTGTCTCCAGATTCCTGCCCTGTTTGAGTTCCTGGCCTGACTTCCTTGGATGATAAACCAATGATATGAAGTGTAAGCCAAATAAACACTCTCCTCCCCGACTTGTTTTTGTTTGTGGTGTTTCATTACAGCAATGGTAACCCTAAGACAGAGATTGGTACCAGAATCGTGGGGTACTGCTGGGACAGACCTGACCATATTGGTTTTGGGAGGGTTGTGGTAGGACTTCAGAACTTTGGGCTAGAAAAGCCATTGACTGTTTAGAGTTCAGTGGGCTGTTCTCTAGGAGCTTGGAAGATAAAAAATCTTAAGAGCAGTGCAGACGATGGATACTTGGTTTGTGAAATTCCAGAGGGAAGTACAGACTCTACCAGGCTTTTTGTGTGAAGAATCTGTGGTGTCCGGTCAGTGGCAGCTGTAGAATCAGCTGTGATTAACAAGAGACCAGAACCACCAAAGTAAAACCTTTGCTTTGCTGAAACAACACATGCTGGTCACCTGGGCTTGAAGAACAAACGGTAATTAAGAAGAGCAGCATCACTGAGGTGAAGCCTTCTGGGAATTGCTTCCTCAGGGCCAGCACCCAGAAGTTGTGTTCCAGAGGTGGCCAAGGTTGCACCCCATTCGGTCGTATAAGAGTCATCCAGGTGATACCGGCTTTGAAGGCGTAAAGGGGTGATGGAGAGCAGCTGAGGCTTGGCGCTGTGTGGCAGGGCTGGAATCTCTGAAGAGAGTCCAGGAGAGACGTTTGGTGAAAGTGAAGGGCCAGTTGCAGCAGAAGACCCCAGTATTCTGGAGGGGCCGTTAACCGGATGACCACCAGGAACAGCGGCAGGGAATGGAGCCAGTTGAAGGCTAGAAGACAAACTTTGTGTGTTGCACAAGGTAGAGCTGGACAAGTGGCCCAAGCCCTTTGGAGGGGCCCAGAAGATGGTGAGTGGATCCCAGACATGGGACATTGACGTATTTACAGGTTTGGAGTTTGGTTTTGCTTTGAATTGATTGCAACTGTGCCCTGGTTCTTCCTTCTTGGCAGAAAGTTCTTATTTTTTGATTTTATAAGAGCACACAGTTGAGGAACTTTTCAATTTTAAAAGACTTTGGATTTTTAAAAAGAGACTGAATTTTTAAAATTTTTATTTGTAAGACTGTGGGGCTTTTCAGTTTTGGACAGTGTTTTATATTGTGATGTTGATATTAATGTGTGATTACTTTTTTTTTCAAGACAGGGTTTCTTTGTGTAGTTTTGGTGCCTGTCCTGGATCTCACTCTGTAGACCAGGCTGGCCTCGAACTCACAGAGATCTGCCTGGCTCTGCCTCCCGAGTGCTGTGTGATGTGTGGGATGAACGAGAAAGGTTGTAGCTTAACAGTGATGTGTTGGTGTGTCAACTTGACATGCAGTCAGTTGTGCTGGTTAGTTTTTATGTCAACTTGATAGAAGTGTTCTGTATTTCTGGTTGCTTTATTTGTTATTTATTTTTTATTCATCTATTTATTTTACATCCTGGCCACAGCCTCCCCCTCATCTTCCCCTCCAGTCTCTTTCCCCCATTTTTCCCTCCTACCCTGTAACCCCGCTCCTTTTCCATCTCCCATCCAGGAAAGCGTAGGTCTCTTAGGAGTATCAATAAAACATAGCATATCAAGCTGCAGTAGGACCAAGCACCTTCCCATGTATTAAGGCTGGGAGGAGGGAACCTCAATTGAGTAAATGCTCCCATAAGATTGAGTTGTATGCAAACCTGTAAGGCATTATCTTAATTAGTGATTGATGGGGGAGGGCTCAGCCCATGGTGGGTGTTGTCATGCCTGGACAGGTGGTCCTGGGTTCTAGAAGAAAGCAGCCTGAGCAAGCCAAGAGAAGCAAGCTCGTAAGGAGCACCTCTCCATGACCTCTGCATCAGCTCCTGCCTCCAGGATCCTGGCTTGCTTGAGTTCCCGTCCTGACTTCCTCCCATGCTCAACAGTAATTTGGAAGCATAAGCCAAACAAACCTTTTCTTTCCCAAGTTGTTTTTGGTTGTGCTGTTTCATCACAGCGATAGTAGCCCTAACTAAGATACCTTCTATTAAAATTTGTCTTTCAAGGGCTGTCAAGGTGGCTCAGAGGGGCTTGCCACCAAGCTTCATTATCTTAGGTTTATTCCCCAGACTCACACAGAAGAGAGAATGGACTCTCACAAGTTGCTCTTTGACCTGTCCCTGTGCAATGTGGTACGAGTGTAGCTCCCTACACTCAAACAAACAAACAAATGTAATTTTATAAGTTCACGTTTCAGGATGTGGCGTGTGACTCAGCAACTCTGTTTCTTCTAGATGGGACTCTTCCTTCCCAAATAGGCTGGAGCTGACTGGAGCTGGGTTACAGTGAGCTACATTTTTTGTTTGTTTGTTTGTTTTTTGTTTGTTTTCAAGACAGGGTTTCTCTGTGTAGTTTTGGTGCCTGTCCTGGATCTCGCTCCCAGAGATCCAACTGGCTCTGCCTCCCGAGTGCTGGGATTAAAGGTGTGAGCCATCAACATCTGGCCATGTGCTACGTTTTTATCTTTCTGCTGTAGGACCAGTGAGTCCAGACGTTATCTGCACAATTAAAGGCTATTTAACTTTCCAGTGAGCCCCTGGTGCCTCAGAGGGTGAGGCATGGAAACCCATCTCTTGGAGCTCTGACATGCCTATTGGATCTGTCTGTCTGTGACAGGAATAGTATGTATGATGAAAAAACAATATGAATTTAATTTAGCCCAGGCATCTATGGATTTCTAGTATTTGTAAACTTGTTTGCTGCACATTGGTATCCAGGCTAACTGACAAGCTTTTGAGAGTCACAATAGTTTTGTTTTAATTCCCAGGGCATCTGTCTAGTTTAGCAAACTAAAACCAATTCTACAATCCTCTTCCTGCAGAATTTGTGTCGTTAGGCCTGGAAATCCTGATAATTCAGACAAAATAGCTAAAACACTCTCTCTCTCTCTCTCTCTCTCTCTCTCTCTCTCTCTCTCTCTCTCTCTCTCTCTCAATTTTGAGAAAGAGAAAGGGGTTATCTGAATGTAAATGCCAGGACCTAGAAGTCACAGTCAGTCTCCTGAGGCCTCTTTATAATACCTGAGCCCAATCATAAAGATTTAAGTCTATATACTCCCACAAGCTCCTGAAAAATGAAAGAAAAGGAAAAAATGTAATTTTTTTCCCCAATGGCAGGCTGAAGACAAATCTATCTGATGTAGGAAACATACCTCTCTTCCTCCCTGAAGGAGATGAGTCACCCAGCTCTCAAATCTGCCTGGGACAGCGGCTTATCAATCTATATTCAAGAAGCCAGGAACACCTTCCCTGACACCTGCCAGATGGTGAGGGGCGTACTGGTACTCTTAATTTTTATTTGATAATCTATTTTGTGCCCGTGAAGCTCCTGGGGTTGGGGGAGGGATGAGAGTGAGCAGTGACAGCTCATCAAATGGCAGCTGACACTTTTTATATAAAACACCCAGGAAGAAGCTGGGACAAGTACCCAAGTAGTCAGAGCTATACAAAACAATACAAAATGAGTTTCTTTCCCTTGTCACCTAACAAAATCCACCGGCTTTCCACGTGCTGAAGCAAAGAGTTTCTGTGCCCAGGTGTGCAATGTGCGTGGAACAGAGCAGGGTTGGTGTCAGAGACCAGAGACACAGGGAGTGGAATACAGGCAGCATTAGAGCACAAGGGAAGGATTGGCACAGCCTGGTGAAGACTTCTTGTGTTTCCTCTTTGCCTGGCACGCCCGTGGGAGTACTGAGAAAGTGCTGAGGATGAGCTGTGTTATCCCCACCAAGCAAGGCCAGAGAAAAAGAACTTGAAGGCCTAACTGGATTTTAAAAAAATTTCACCTTATTTTCTCTGCAGAGGTAGCATTTGTTTTAATTTAAAAGAGGAGATGCTTTGATGGGTAGGTTCCTGAAGGATGATAACTTCTACTTGGCTTCTAAAGTCAGTTTTCCAGGCCCGTCACCGGGCGGCCCCTCCTGGGAAGAAGCTGGAGTGGAAGACACCAGTGAATTCTGGATGAGCAGTATGGTTTCTGTGGATACCACATCCAGGTGGTCTAAGCCCCACAAGAGAGGTCATTGTCAGTGCAAAACTATGGCCGTAATGAACCGAGGACCTGAGCATTAGAACCCAAGTGTCAGAGAAGTTACGGTCCTGAGAATGGGCACGAAAGCACCCAATATGAAGAATGGGACACAGGTCGGGGTGTTTTAGTGGGTTAGAGAAGGGTGAGGGGAATGGAACCAAGTTAAAACAAATAGAAAACACGAAACGAAACAGCAAAAATGTGAAAGTCTAAAAAGGAAACTGTTTTCTCAGTTAGCAAGATCCATTTCTCTAGCCCAACAGTGTCATTTGGGAGTGGTTACACAAACACAAAGACACAAAGGGAAAGTTGGAAAATTGTAACAGCTGTAGGCAAATACTCAAGCCAAGTAGTGTGGGAACTTCAACTAGCGAAGGGTTAGTGTGAATATCCTCTGGGCAGTATCTTTCCAAACGTGGGCACAAATGTGTTACCCAAGAAACAGCTGAAACCAAACACTGACCTGCACATCAAGTTCTCAGGAGACAATACCATTGTTGCTAGACATTTGGGATGGCTTTGCATGTGTCTAATAGAACTGTGGGCCAAAGATGGCCGTCTCTCACAGCCAGCAAGCATCTCAGAATCATAGTAAGAGAATGAAGTTTCAAAGGTTGAATTTGTAAGACTGCAGGGCTTTTCAATTTTGTAAAAGTTTCTTTTTTTTTAATAATGTGATGTTGATATTAATGTGTGTTTTGTGGGATAAACAAGAAAGAAAAGGTTATGGCTTAACAGTGATGTGTTTGTGTGTCAAGTTGACAAGGTTATGTTGTGCTGGATAGTTTTATATCAACTTGATAGACATCTTCTATGAGGAGGAAATCTCAATTGAGAAAATGCCTCCATAAGACCCAGTTGCAGGCAACCTGTAGGGCAATTTCTTAATTAGTGATTGATGGGGAGGGCCTAGCCCATTGTGGGTAGGGCCACCCCTGGGCTACAGGAATCTTCTGTGGGCTACCAGCATCCTTTTCAGATCACACCATGTTCTAGCTTGGACATGGTCTTGGAGCATTCTCAACACAGCATTTGGAGTGGTGTGGGGTAGACAGGAGTGGCCTGGGAGACAATATGCATTTGTAGTCCCTGTAGTGTTTTGTCGTCCCCCCCCCCGCCCCCCTTGTCTTCTTGTGTTTATGAGAAATAAGCAAGCTCTCTTCAGCGCTGTTAAAATAGAAACAATTTAGTTGGGTGTGGGCTCGCTGCCTCTGAGACCAAGCTTGGAAGCATTCCACCCCTTGATAAAATTACAGCTGAGGACCAACTGTCCGGAGTTCTGTGTCTTTGTTGCTAAGTACCTAGGTTTAGAAAGATGGGAAACCGGGCATTCTTGGCAGGAGTAAGTGTGCACTGGCTTTGCGTGTGTGTTGGGGGTGGGGCAGAGGTAGAAGAGAGGTACAGCTGTCTGGTTCAAGGTCCCATCGCGTCTTGGCACTCACCTACAGCACACACAGAGCTCTTTGTTCATCTGGGTGGCTGTGCCATTGTGCAGTTAGGAGATGCCTGCCTCAGGTGATTCCAAGAAGATGGTGCCAAGAGAAGAGATCCCTGCTGCAGCCTGTGGCTAACGTGTGCAGGAGGGTCATATTTCACAGGCTCTCGTGATGGGGATTTTTTTAATCCTGTAAAAGGCTTTTCTCCTCAGTAGGTTCAGTTTCTCTGGGAATCCCTTGCTTCATGCCAAATAAACCCAAATTTGGCTCTACAAGCTGTCTCATTTTTTCTCTTCGTTTTTTTTGTGTGTGTGTGTCCATGTATATGACATGCATGCATTTTTGTGTATGTTTGCAGGTGTGTGGTGTGCAAGCATGTGTGTGCATGTGTGTATGCATGTGAAGGCCTGGGGCTGATATTGGGAATAGTCCTCGATGGCTTTCTATCTTATTTGTTGAGACAATGTCTCCCTATTGAACCTGGAGCTCACCACTGTAGATGAACTGCTAAACAGTCTTATTAATAAAAAACATGGAGCCAGATGTTGGGATGAAAACCTGAGAGATCAGAGGAATAGGAAAAGCCATGCAAACCTCACCTCTCCTCACCTCAGCAACATCTCAGCTTCCAAAGAGACCTACTTCCTGTCTACCCACGCCTATATGCCTTTCTGTTCTGCTATCTCATTTGCTCTCTCTGTCCAGCTACATCACTTCCTCTTCCTGGCCAGCTCTGCCACTTCCTGTCTGTCTGTACAGACTTCCAGACCTCTATGGTTAACTAGTGTTGGAAATTAAGGTGTATGCCACCACGTCTGGCTCTGTTCCCAGCGTGGCCTTGAACTCACAGAGATCCAGACAGATCCCTGCCTTTCGAATAATAGGATTAAAGGTGTGTGCTAGCATTGCCTGACTTCTGTGTCTTATATAGTGGCTGGCTTTTTCCTCTGACCCTCAGACAAACTTTATTGGGTTGCACAAATAAATTATCACCACACACCGCTTTTGTTAATCTGGCCAGCCAGCTCTGGGGATTGCCGGTCTCTATCCACCAAGCACTGGGATTGCACCCATCTGGTATTTACATGGGCACTGGGAATCCCAACTCTAGTTCTCCCGTTTGTGTGGCAAGCCCTCTACCCACAGAGCCATCTCCACACACCTTATTTTTTCTTTTTAAAAGTATCATTCAAATGTTTATTATTTAGTAGGCCTCTCACCATGTTATTCTTTCTGTTTTCTGATGCATGAATAAACCCCCAACTCTTAACTAAAAACAAGAGAATCTCCAACCTTCACACAGGAAAGAGAGTAGTTTTGATTTGTTTCTTAAGTTTCTTTGATGCCTTTGTTTCCTTAGTCTAGGAAATTAAAATGACAGTCCCCATATAAATACAAGCTGAGCGTTCAAAGTGAAGTCTTCTATATTTTCATTCCCTGGCTATCAGTGTGGTCACCTATACCCCTGTGTGATCTTAATAGTGACTGGGATAGGCATTCAATTATTTTTAAAAGATTTATTTATTTTTATTTTATGTGTATATGTGTTTTATCTGTGTGTCTGTGCATTGTTGTGGGAATTTGTTCCACCAATGGCCTTGGGGTATCTGGCCCCAGAGAGGTGTGGTTTTCTCTGAGTATGTGGCTGCTTAAAACTGAGGAGGAAGCACATGCTTCGGTCAGAGATGGACGGTTGACTGGTTCCATTCACTCCTGGGCAGAGTGGGGATGATGAACTTTGTTCTGTATCCATGAGTATATTTATCCCCATATTTAAGATACCTTTGAACAGACTCCCACGGACTCGCTTAACGGACGGCGCCCACGTGAACAGACCCCAAACAGTGCACCATGTACATGCAATGTCCGAGGAAGCCAGAGGAGGGTATTAGATCCCTTGGAACTGGAGTTTAAAGGTTGTAAGTCTCCATGTGGATGTTAGGAATCGAACCTGGGTCCTCTGGGAGAGAGGCCAGTACTTTAAACCACTGAGCCATCTCTCCAGACAGTTCTTACCAAGCTCGAGAAGAAAGTGGTTTGCCATCTATTCAATGTCTTTCATGTTCACACAATGGCTATGACTGCTACTGGAATCTTGGGGCGTCGTTTTGTGTTCCCCAGATGATACTGAGAAATTGGGGTCTCCTCTTAGGGTTCTTAGTTTCAATAAAAAAAAATTGAAGAATGGACTCAAGCGGAAGCTCAAGGACAGTTTTATTAGAATTTAAAGGAAAAGCCCCAGGGCAGGCAAGCTGTAAATCTCAGCAGCTGCCTGGAGGAGGAGACTGTAGGCAAGAAGGAAAGGAGCCTTGATGTTTGATTACTGGTATGGAGGTCCCCCACAGAGCAGGGATGTGGGAGGGAGCTTTAGAAAGAGCACGGAGGAAGTCCGAAGTACCAGAAAAAACAAAAAACTTAGCTCAGATGTTCTCAACCTGTGGGTCATGACCTCTGGGGAGGGGCAGTCTAGCAACCCTGTCACCAGGGTCACACATCAGATATCCTGCATATCCGATACTTATATTACAATTTGTAATAGTAGCAAAATTGCAGTTATGAAGTAGCAATGAAAATAGTTTTCTGGTTGGGGGTCAGCATGACATGAGGAACTGTATTCGAGGGTCGCAGCATTGGGAAGGTTGAGAACCACTGCCTTAGGTTCGGCCTAACTTCTAAAAGAATGAGACCGGAAAAAAGGGAAAGTCGCACCTTCCTGAGTTAACACTAAGAAGATGGGCAGGCCAGACAAAGCTCATGGATGCTCCGTCTGTGCGGCCTGCACTAGGGCCGGGGGTCCTGGGAGAGAAAAGTACAGTATCTCATTAAAGGAATAATTATTCTACCCATCTTTTCACCATGGCTGAGGATGAAACTGCCTTCCTTGGGGTGGTTTTACAACTTCTGTCATATAAGCGTCATTTAAAAATCCTCCAGTGCGTATCAGGCATTATGCTGTGTAATGTGATACACACTTCAGTTCTTGCAAAAGCCTCCTAAGAGTCTGTGTTATGTTCCTACTTCCGCAGATAGGAAAGTTAGGCTGTACGAAGTTGGTTGACTAGGTGAGGTCCACACAACTAGAAGGTACTGGGGGGTGGGTGTGTTCTTGGACTTCCTTCTCATGTCTGTGTGAATTTGCTATTGATGAACAGATCTTGGCAATGGCTTCCCTCCATTCAGTATACTCCAGCTTACAAAACCCCGTCAGGCTCACTGTTTCCTGTTTCCAGCTTCCTCACAGTTTTGTGAGGAGGTCATTGTCCACCTTTTCCACAGCTGAAGACACTGGGGCCCCACATACTGAAAATATGAAGGTCAATCAATCCCAGAGACATCTTTGAGGCCATTCTAGATAAAGACCGATGAGCTATTTCTGAAAATAACTAGCAGGCTCCTTGCAGACAATTCTGATTTGCCAGATATAAGTAAGCTCAAACAAACTTTAAAAAGTCTCCTCAGTTTGTGAGTTCACTGAGAAGGAACAGAAGGACCAAGCCCGGAGGAGAATAAAAGTCACTGTTTGCATGGTTCCCTTGGGCCAGTGTACACACAAAGTGTGAGATGTGTGCACACACTAGTGTAAGTGCCGAGTCCTACTGAGTTCTTTCTTATCCAATCAGAGCAAGGAAGGCAAGTCTATCAGTGGTTAGCGCCAGACCCAAGCACATGTCTCCTTGCCTCAGACTGATAAAGAGGCCTTGAAGATCCTCCTTTCGTGGGGCACGCTTGGACCTTGTCTAGGACCCCTACACATTTCAAATTCAATCTTCAGGGGCTAGAGAGATCATTTCTTGGTTAAGATAGCTTCCTGCTCTTTCTGAGTTGGGTTCCTTGAACTTATATGGTGGCTCACAACCATCTTTAACTACAGTTCCAGGAGACCTGATGCTTTCTTCTGGCCTCCATAGACACACACACACACACACACACACACACACACACACACACACACACACACATAGTCCATGTAAACTCATAGGTATGCACACACATAAATAAATGAATCTTTTTTTGAAAAAGATAATGCAACCTTCCCTCATACATTCTCATCAAAACCTTAGTTGCTCCCCGCCCCAACCTTCGTACTGTCCCAACTCCAGCCTGACCTGTGCCTCCTCCGACGTCTGCACTATAAGGAGTTGAAAGTCTCTTTATAGTTCGGAGCCTGAATGGTTCAGGTACTTTGGAGGACTGCCTTGTAGTCAGAGTGAGACACATTTATTATTGCAATATGTCTTCTCTCATGGGTTTGCCTCTGTGGTCTCTAATCAATAAATCTGCAGGAAGAGGCCACACTGAAGAGTCCTGACACAGGTACACACCGTACCCTTGCCTTTTGTGAATTACTGATTCTAGACAAAATCTTCAAACCTCTGGCCCATATTGGACCCTTTTCACAATGCTGTCAGAACTCATGATGCAATGTAAAATAGCCACAAATCTACATTTGTGTCAAGAGCCGAAAGGGAGCCAAGTAATACTATTCAAGGGCTGTGCTGAACGTGGGGTAATTATCTACACTGTATGTCTTTCTCCCAGCATCCATCTCTCCCATGTTGTTTTTAGGAATAGATTCCTCACAGTGATTCTTGGACCCACAGATGCTGTCTGTTCTGCCTAAAAATGGATCATTTTTCCACCAGACATGCCTAGTGCTGGAAAGAGGAACGGGCTGGTGTGGGTCTGCGTGAGTGGGATTGTTACGACAGTCTGTGTCAGCAAGGGCTGAGGTCAGCATGTTCGTCACATGTCCCTGAGGCTCCCTCCGACACAACTGGGATCCTAGATGTCTAATCAACCTGGCAGCCGCCAAAGCCTTCTAGCAGCAAGTCGGGCTTTTATGTCAGCCCCAAGTCATTCCTTCCCTCCATATACTAATTGTTTTAAAAAGAAAGCCATCTTTGGAGGATTAACACTAAGGAACAGTCAAAAGCTGAAGTGATGTTCTTCTCTCTCCCCCATCCAAAGTTTAGGAAAACCTAGAAAGGAAGTGCCTGGAATAAGCCAATTTTTCTATTTCTAAAACATTTTTTTTCTATCTTTAAAATTCTGCGTTCGTGTGTGTGTGTGTGTGTGTGTGTGTGTGTGTGTGTGTGTGTGATCTTCAGGAAGGATGGGGAAGATATATATAGACTGTTGCTGACTTCCCGTTTCTAAAGATAGTATTTTAGTATCTCCAATTTGTGTTCAGAACATCTGTGCTGCTTACATGTCAAATGATACAGGCATCTAAGGCCTGATTCACTCCCCTTATGGTAGACATTTGCTGCCTAACAGGAGTGGACATTTGGGATCCTGATTTAAATAGTTTACACAACCCCTCCTCCACTCTGGGGAATGGATTAGGTTCACCATTGTTGCCTAATCTGCTCTAGAGAGTCTCACTGGCCAAGCAATGGCTAAGCCTAAACCCCCTTTCATTGCTAGTACTCCATGTACTTGAGAGAAGACGGTCATGGTCATCACATTTAAAACGACTTTAATGTTATTTAAAGACAAATACTTGATGAATGAGTTGCATGCAGCAGTTCAGACGGGAAAGGGTGGCGGTGTTTTTAGGGCTCCTTGAATGTATCAAAACTTCTTTTAAAATGCTGTATTCATGTGAAATTTCTTACCACTTGTTTCAAGTAGGTGAAACTGTATTGACTGAAAAACCACAGTCTTCTGGAAGCCTCAGCCACATTTCCCCTTGAGTCTTGGTTTACTTAGTAGGTCAGCCAGATGTCAATGCTGCTTGGACCCTGCCTTTGTGTTTTCATTGATTTGGCCCACAGATACTTCTTAACCAAGACAAAGATGTGTGCTACAGATAACTGAAATCAAAGAGTAGCCATTGCCCCACTTGTCTTTGGCTACCATGAGGAAGTGCTTCATGGAGGAGGAACTGGACTCCTGGCAGGGGCTCCAGACAAGATGAAGGGGAGATGTAGAAACTGTGGCTGAGACTTGGGATGGGGAGGGGAAAGAGGAGGGTACCTCTAGATTGCTATGTGGTGAAGATTTGCAGGCAGAAAGGACATGGCCTGTTGGTATAAAGAGAGGAAATTTTAGTGTACCAGAGTGTTGGTTAAGTGGCGGCACTTGTGGCTGGCCACTGCGGTGGCGGAAGAATCACGAGCCATGGTTACCTTTCTAGAGCTTTATTGAGAAAGAAAGGGAGGGAGGGAGAGAGAGAGAGAGAGAGAGAGAGAGAGAGAGAGAGAGAGAGAGAGAGAGAGAGAGACCACGCAGAGGAGGGAGAATACGGAAGGAGAGGCAATACGGAAAAAAGAGCACAGAGAGGGCACACCCGCTTTTTAGGTTGGGGTGCCGTCGCAGGCTGATGACGTAATTAAGGACATAATCCTTACACAGAGCATCTAGGGCAAAGGTGTCCATTGTGTCAGAAGCAGCTCCTGGGAAGATAGTCATGGAAAGGAGTGTGAGTTCTCAGAGGTGCTTAGGACAGCCAGCCTTCCCTAGATGGACCCCGTTCTCCTCTTAGTTTCCAGAACACCTTCTCTTGGTTCTCCTCCTCCATTTATCACATCTCAATCTTTGGTGTCTTCCTCTTCTCCAAGACTTAATGCCACTGTCTCACACCCCTGGTTCTTCACTCCTCTTACAGTTTGTTTACATCTACAGGGTGCTTCAATTTAATCATAGAGTCTTAAATAAGGCTTACACCTTGCACCACGAGTCTCCATTCTTTACGTTGACATGACCACCCAAATCCAGATTCCTAAGTCTTACAGCTTCCATGACTACTTTCATTAGCTGTTCAAGAGAATACTCAGTCACAATCCTGGGCTGAGGATGGAGAATACTTGCCTGGCATACCAAGACCTTGGGTTTGATCCTCAGCACCAAAACAAAATGAAAGGAAACATGCTCACAATACCAATGAAGGCAGGCAACCGAATAAATGAGCTCAAAAGACCTAAGCGTCAAGTCATTCTAAAGAGTGGGTTTTGAACTAATGTGGGGCTAGACAGAATGAATAACGTTTTCTTCCGCCCTTTAATGTTTAATGGTGAGTATTTGGGAATCAATCTGGCAAAAGAGGGCTGATGCTTGGTACTACATGTCATGTATGTGCAGGACCATGCTTTGGAGAGTAACTCCAATAGGATAGTAAACGTTGGAGCTTGTAAACCTAACTTAGAATAGAATGCAAAGAGAAGAAAGCTTCTGTGGAGAGAACTGTAAATGGACATTTCCTGTCCCAACTGCTTGGTCCCAAATACCCAGAAGCCACTTCTCAAATAATTGACTCAGAGGCTTAATATTACTTATAAATGCTCAGCTGGTAGCTCAGGCTTATTACTAACCAGCTCTTACACTTAAATTAACCCATAATTCTTATCTGTGTTTAGCCACGTTGCTTGGTACCTTTTCTCAGTGTAGCATTCTCACCTTGCTTCCTCTGCATCTGGCTGGTGACTCCTGACTCCACCCTTCCTCTTCCCAGGATTCTTAGTTTGGTCGCCTATACTTCCTGCCTGGCTACTGGCCAATCAGCATTTTATTAAACCAATTAGAGTGACAAATCTTTACAGTGTACAAGAAGATCATTCCATAGCAGAGAACTGACCTGTTTTTAAGACTATGTGGATCTGTAGGAGAGCAAATGAGAAGTGTAGTTTGCCTAGGCCCTGTCTTTCCATCTTCTTCATGGCTGTGGATATCCACCACAGACCACATTTATCACAGCTTTATTTTATCTCTCCTCTTACATCAGAGCCATTCCAAATGGGGAATGTATGACAGCCTCAATTCCCAGAAACCTCTGCTCTTACAGATAATGGGGGAGGTTCCAAGAAAGGTTTTCCCTGCTAGATATCCAATGTCCTTGGTCTATCTCTTGCTTGGGCCAAAGTCATAGGATTTGAAGTCCTGATCTGTCACCATGTCATTGTTGCAGTTGACCGAAGCTCTACAAAGTTATTCTAGTATTCTCAATTGGGCTAGACATGGTGTAGCAATTGAGGCAATAACAGCCCCCTTTGGCAGCCTCCCTGCATATCTGCCTTTCCTCATAACTTTATTGTCTGTTTTATTCTGACCATGAACTCATCCATGACTCTGGCTTTGCCCAGTGCAGTAACAGCAAGCACGTCAAAACAATCAGCAACTGAAGTATGTATATACAAAGTTTACTTTCATCCCTCTCTTCAAGGCCTGCGATTATTTTGGAAACATGGCTAGGCTAGGTACTAGAAGATGAGAACCACAAGTAGCAGAAAGACACACTCTAATGAGGTCATCTTCAATGAGGCAGCCTCCAGGTAACTGGCCAGGTAGTTCACCATAGACATGTGGATATGCCTAGCAAAGACTGGGTAATTGAAATTCAGACCAGAAGGACTGTCTGGCAATTTGAAGATTCATAACAAATGATAAATAATAATTACCTACCCTTTATTAAATCATTCCTAATATTGGAGTATAGTCTGTTGCATAAAACTCCCAGCATACATATGGAAAAACCCTAGCATCATTGAATGGAGAGGGTACGAGGATGCACTGAGAGAGACACAGGACTGGAATTTCTCCAAGTCCAATTCCATGCCTGGCAAATTTCATCCCAGGAGTCCTGGAGATGAAATTCATGTCACTGTTTCCCATTGGATGCTTTTATGTTCTCCAAAGATGGGGTTTCCTGGCCCTGGTTCAAAAGCTGGTTTTACTAGGCTAAATCCCAATACAGCGTTATCTATTGATATTTAAAAAACCCACAAGTATAAGTTGCTCTCCTTTATGCTCAGAAAGTTGTGTTAGAAAAATGCTGGAAGGAGGAGAGGTTGAGCTGAGAAATGGGAAAGTTATTGGAAGAGGCAGCTTGAAAGATAGGGTCCTTCAGTGGGAGGAATGGCCACATCGGTGGGGTGTGGTTATGGAGGTGAAGTTCCAGCCTTTAACAGTAGCTCCTCCCTTCCTTCAGATCTGAGTTCAGTCCAAATCCCTTGGCCAAATGCTTCCTACCAGCTTTTAGTTACCTACCAATCTTTACACTCTACCCTTCCACTTGAATGGAGATATCTTACTGGAGTCTCACAGCCAGCGTGGTACTCCTCCATGCCTCTTTGGAGAATGATAACTTCTTGACACATGCAGATGTTTGAAAGAGAGAGGCCACGAGGAGAGGTGAACATCCATTACCACAGGTGCTCCATCAGGCTCCCATTGATCAATAGTGGTTGTCGTCTGGTGTGAAGTGCTCATTAATGGAAGGATTCCGTCAGGTTTGCTCTCGGGAATAGAAGATGGAGTTCACAGGGCATGAACACAATATATGTTAGCAATGTAGTGCAAGGCATTATTCCAGAAGGTGAAGATTTCAAAGGCGGCTTCCTGGTTCAAGATGTAGACAGGGGAAATTAGACACACCTGGATGCAAATTAGGACTTGTGCTTTGCTTGTACTTTTATCGTGGGTCAACGAAGTTCTCCATGCCACTGTGCAATGAAGACAGTAATACCCACTTCCCAGGGAAGGGACAGTAAATGAGACAGAGCATGTAAAAGACCTAACAAAGTACCTGGAATCCAGTCTGAACTCAGTGAGTACAGGTGATGACATTAATGATGGTCATTAAGATAAAGATCCTTTCAAATGTCTTCTACACAGCTGGGGTATATTTGGGATATTTAATAAATGTGTTGTTTTTTAAAAAAAAATCAGAAGTTTCAGAGAACAAAATTGTACTTAAGATACCATGGCGGTCACACGGTAAAGAAATTGGCTGCATGTCATTTGGTCTTGTTGCAGTTTGCTTTTCTGTTGCTGTGATAAACATCTTGACCAAAAGCAACTTAGAGGAAGAGTGATTTCCACTTACCCCTCCAGGTAATGACCCATTACTGAAGGACATGAGGCTTGGAACTCAAGGCATAAC
Organism: Peromyscus eremicus; assembly: GCF_949786415.1. NCBI lineage: Eukaryota > Metazoa > Chordata > Mammalia > Rodentia > Cricetidae > Peromyscus > Peromyscus eremicus. The sequence goes on from NC_081434.1 coordinate 10,506,450, forward strand.
CATGTACCAGAAACCATGAAGGAAGGCTGCTTACTGGCTTGCTCAGCTAGCTTTCTTATAGACCTGCCTGCCTAGGACTGGTGCTGCCCACAGTGGGCTGGACCTGTCTACATCAATCATCAGCCAATACTGTCTCTTACAGACGTGGTCATAGGACAATCAGATTGAGAAAGATTGAGTTCCCTCTTCCTAGGTTGGGTCAATTCAACCATAAAAACTACCTATTGAAGATTTTTCCCAAATTCATGTGAGGATGGATTCTTCCCTTATCCTGGGTCCACAGTTGGCATCCATGGGACAATATCACAAGGCATATAGCATAGTGCAGACAATATTACTTTATGAAAATAATCTTCAGTGACTTGTTTAAAAACAACCACCACAGAAAGCAAGATGAACATTGACTGTAAAAAGGCATTGGTGTGAAATCTGGCCAAGGTATGTTTTGGCCCAAGGCTTCAACTGGTTGTGTGCCTCTGTGGAGTCTGGGGACTGAGGAGTCATCATCCCCATCCTGTCATCCTAGACCACCTGCTGGGAGGGGAGGTGGGGCAGCCTGCAATGAGACAGGGTTGAGTCAGAACTAAAGGCTTCATCTGCCAGCCTGGTTCTCAGCAGAAGCCACCAGGGCCCTGAGTGACGACTCTGTTCCCTCAAGAACAGCCCTGAACTTTGTGCTGCCTCTGTGAGACCATCCAGGTCAACACTTGGCATTTTTTTCCAACCAGGACTGGCCACACACATGCTTGTTTGCATTTGTTTTGTAGGTACCCACATGAAGTGTAGACAGCGGGGCTGTGCTGGTCTCAGTGTAGAAGCTCCACACAGTGCAACCTTTGAGGAAGGAAGTTAGCACTCTGTACCAAATGAGGTTGAGTCCCAGCACAGGATGAGTCACCAGGAGACCTGGGTTTTGAAAATCCTTCTCCAGTATCTGCGGTTTTGCATGCTGGGCAAAGTTGCAGGAGTGGTTGCCTTTCATGGAGAAATTTTCAGAGTTAGAAAATACAGGAGACTCAAGAAAGACAGTGTCAGGGCCAGAGAGACACCTCAGCCAGCAAAGTGCATGCCCTTGCAAGCAGGGGGACCTGAGACTAATCACTAGCACCCACAGAGAAAGTCACACTCATGGCATATGCCTGTAATCTTGGTATTGGGGAGGTGGAGACAAGAGACTCCCTGGGCCTCATTGGTCATCTAGTCTAGTCAAATCTGTGAGCTCCAGTTTCAGTGACAGATTCTGCCTCAAAAACTAAGATGGAGAGTGATTGACCTCTGGCCTCTATATGTATACACAGACATGAACACAAGCACAAAATATCCAAAATAATAAACAGATAAGTAAAAAATTAAAGTCAGTATCATACTTCTTCTGTAAGAGAGACACTGGTACCTACTTAGTACAGTGGTAAATTGATGGACCACTCATACTGAATTTACAGGTGAGCATTTGTGAGAGAAAGAGACTCCAAATTAGTTCCTTGGTGAGATAAAGTATATGTATCATCAACAAGAACAAGTTTAATCAACACTTCATAAGTTGCTCCATGGCATGCAGAATGTTGCAATACTTACCAAGCTGATTTTTGAAGAGGGCAACACTAAAATCTAATCTTAAATTTTTGAGCAAAATCACACACACAGTCACACAGACACAAACCAGACCTTATCCTTGAAATGCAAACACCACCCCCATCCCCACCCCTACGCCAGATGCAACCAATACTGACTCAGGAATATACATTTTAAAATGATGGAATGGTGATATGGTTTAACAGGTAAAGATGTTTGCCATCAAGCCTGATGACCCTCATTCAAAAATCAGGTTTCACGTGGTAGAAGGAGAGAATTGATTCCTGCAAGCTGTCCTGTAACCTCCATGTATATGCACTGTAACAATCACACACACAGACACACACACAAATAGATAAATGTAACAAAAACTTTAATTAAGAAGAGATAAAATACCAAAAAAAGTTAATTCTTAAAATTTTAAATTTAATTAAAAATTAAAATTTTGAGTCTACAACCCGACTAAGTAAGATTTATCATAGGTACTCAGGAACCTTTGTTCAAGGCCATCTTTAGTCCCCCCCAAAAACAAACAGATAAGTAAATAAATTAAAAAGTATACTATCATATGAAAAGTCCACAATTTTAAAAGACCATAATAAAAATTATGGGCAATGTAACCTTATAAAAGGTTTTAGAAAGAAACACATCAAAATATTAATAAGCTCTTTCTGAATAATGAGATTAAAACTGACTTAATATTTTTTCTTAGTATGCTTTACAGATTCAAAATTCATCATAATGATTGCACATTAATTCCATAATTAGAAAACATTTAATAGGAGACACAGAGTCTGCCAGCTCTAATTAGACCAAGAGAGCCTTCATCCAGTAACTGATGGAAGCAGATGCAGAGATCCACAGCCAAGCACCAGGCCGAGATCCAGGAGTCCAGTCAAAGAGAGAGAAGAGTGAGTCTATGAGCAAGGGGCATCAAGATCATGATGGGGAAACCTACAGAGACAACCAAACCAAACCAGTGGGAACTCATGAACTGTGGACCAACAGCTATGGAGCCTCCATGGGACTGGACTAGGCCCTCTGCATAAGCAAGACAGTTGTGTAGCTTGATCTGCATAAGGGCTCCCCTGACAGTAGGGTCAGGATCCATCCTTTGTGGGGGACTGGCCCCCACCTTTTCTCCCAGGGTACTCTTGAGGAGGGAGAAGTGAGAAATATTTAGATAGAAGGAAAGAGGGTAGAGAGACAGAAACACAAGATAACCTTGGAAGGGCCTGGATCCTTATCCACTGGCTCCCTTTGTCTCTTCTAAAGCGCTTTTTAAAGGAATGCCAAGGGGCAGGGCAAAAAAAAAAAAATCCCCTTGCTAGATCAGAACATATTGCACATCCAAGTGCAGACACTTCTAAACACCTAGTAACCATGCACGTGGTCAAACAATCCTCTAAAGCAGCTCTGCTGGGTAAAGCAAGTTCAGATCTTACTAGGAAACCTTTGTGGGCCTCCACAGTCCCTGGTGCATGAGCTGGATTTTGGAGCCCACTACCTATGGTGGGACGCTTTGCACAGCCTTGATGCAGGAGAAGGGGCTTGGACCTGCCTCAACTGAATGTACCAGGCCCTGCTGACTCCCCATGGGAGGCCTTACCTTGTCAGAGGAGGGAATGGGTGATGGGTTGTAGGGGGCAAGGTGGGAGGCACAGGAGGAGGGAAGAGTGGGGGATCTGTGGTTGGTATGTAAAATGAATAAAAATTTTCTTAATAAAAAAAAAGAAAATATTTAATAGCCAAAACTTATGGTTGGGGATATAGTAGCTTGGCGGTATGGTGCTTGCCTAACATACCTTGGGTTTGATCCCAGAGCTGAAAAAAAATAAACAAAAATTAGCCCAATTTTAGTAATGAGAGTAACAGTGTTTTCTGCATCATAGTCACAGTTACAGCTGGATCTCCAGATCTTTTGGTCTGTGGCCCCACAGAACCCGGGGACTTGATTGTAGCAATTGCTCAGCCTCACTGTGTGGCTATACGACAATCTGAATCCTATCAAGCTATCGGCTGATTTGAACTCACAGGCATCTGAGAACCCTTTGCCACTGTCTGCCACAGATCACCTCTTTGTGCTGATTATTATCAATATCAGTTATCTACACACACACAAAGAAAAAAAAAACCAGTTAATAAAATGCTAAATATCGTTCTAACATCCAAGTAACTTCCATGCAGGCTCTGTACCAGTGAATCACAAAAACCGAGGTTAAAAAAAAAAAAATATACCTCAAAGCTGGCCAGTAGTGGCACACGCCTTTCATCCCAGTACTCAGGAGGCAGAGGCGGGCAGACGTGAGCAGATCTCCGAGTTCGAGGCCAACCTGCTCTGCAAAGTGAGTTCCAAGACAGCCAAGGCCACTCAGAGAAACCCTGCCTCTAAAAACAAACAAACAAAAATCTGCTTTGAGCTTCACCTTTGAGCTTCACCTCTGACCCCAGCACTGTGGTGGCTTGCTTTGGTCTCCAGCTCCAGGGCTGTATCTGGCACTGACCCCTCTCCCTGCCTCTTCATTCTGGGACCCAGTCCTGGGCTTGTCATTGAATAGAGCTTTGCTCAATGACTCCCTTATGCTCATCTGCAAGCTTCCACTCCAAACAATTCAGCACATCTTCACTTCTGTGATTGCTCGGGGATTTAAAAACAATTACTGATCACTTGGTGTCAGGGAGACTCAGGTTGCTTCTGTAGAGGATTATTTACTTCAAGCATTGACTGTTTACTAGGTAGTTGGTTCATAAGACAGTCCATGACATCCAGAGACCTAAGAAAACAGCAGGAATGGTGGGGACAGAGGGCAGAGATCATGTAGAAATGCCATTGGGGAGCTGATGGGACAGTAAGGAACAGTATAGTAAGGAAGAGCCAGGGAGGAGTGGGCTAGGGCTGCCCATCTGCTATGATCCCCCAATCCCTCCCCAAGCAGAGTAACTCATAGCAGAAACACCCCCTGGCCATGACCAGAGCTCTTTTCGCTCCTTTCTAACAGACTGAGTACCGGGTGACGGCACAGAGCGTGTCTGTCAGGCTCACAGAGGAAGCGCTTGATCCGTATTTGTCTAGTGAAGGGATATGATCTGAATCTTCGCAGGAGCAGTAGACTTGGCCATGAGGATGGGTGGGTGGTTCTCCCTGGCGGAGGAAGTATCCTGTGCCAAGACAGGAGGAACAGAACACCACAGTGTGCTTTAGCTGTCACTGGCACACCAACTCCGTTTGCCACTCACGGAGACATTTACATCTTGAAAAAAGCCTTGTATACATCTACCAGAGTTGGAGGCAACAGCGTTTGTTCGGTCAATGACGAGAAATTGAATGTTAAACCGCTAGCCACAAGCACACCTCAGAACACAGGGTAGCGATTGTGCTGACATGTGCCCAGGAGTCCCCAGCCTGAACTTTATTGACGGCTGCTCCCCTTCAAAGCAGAGCAGGACAAAAGTGCTTGGAATGAGCAGGGAGTCTCCCTAGCCCTAGTTCTGAGCACCTTCAGAATGAAACATCTGGGGGAGTAATGGGGGCTGAGGGCTGATGGGACAGAAGCCAGCTGTAGCCCCGCCCACCACCACCCCACTCCTCTGGAAGAGGAAGACTCAGTCTTTTCATTGAAGTCTCTTTAGCCTCTGGCGAGTGAACAGGCATGCTGTTGGTTTGGGGGCCAGTGACATAAGCAGTGACATTTGTATTAGTGCCTTCCTGATGACTGCCTTCTGTTTACCAAATCCTAAGATGGAGGTGGGTGGAACACTCCAGACAACTTGAAGATGACATGTCTAAGGGCAAGGCCCATCTTCCCTCAACCCCTCCACTCCGACCCCTTGCCCAGATTTGGGACACATAGGCTTGTTGTGCAAGGATCTGTCATCTATTTGATGACATAACCCACTCACTTTCTGGTTTGGGGCTTGAGCAGGTTTGTTGGATGGGATGGGGGGGTGACTCTTCCTTAGGTTAGTGTGGCTTGTGCCACCATGAGGCCAAAGCTAGAGGTGAGCAGGACAAAGGGCCCTGTAGATGACCCTGGAGTGCTGGTTACCAGAGAAGACAGCCACTCCCCAGGATGACACCACCCTGTCTTCAGCCTTGTGGGGTTTGGCCAGGTGTGAACTTTCTAGTCCTCTGAGAGCAATCACAAACCACACCTTCTGGTTCGGGCGGAGGCCATTGTCTCTGACACTCCAGCAGGAGTTATGTAAAGACCATTTGAGATGTATGACACCCTGCGTTGACCTCAGAACCGTGGGGTGGCTGTTTGCCTCAGCCTCCACCGGGCTGTACTCCTCCTCTAATCCCTAGAGTCTAGTGGGCATGGCTCCCACAGCGAACCAGGATGTAAAAGCCATGTACAGAGGAAGAACTCTCTCACCTTTCACCTAGAATGCAAACTGCTTTTTTCCTTTCTCTTAAGCATGCTCCAATATTTCCAGGGGATGGATACAAACACTCAGTCCCCGACCACAAGGTACTGAATACGAAGACTATATAGAAGACTCTATAGAAAATACCTTCTGTGCTCTGGAATATTCTCTCATGTTACCAGTCTCCTTGGAAAGACATGTCCCTCTTATGAGGTGCCTGGGGTCCATCCTGGGGTCTTTGACACATGGGGGAATGAGAGAACTACCAACAGCTGTAGCTTCAATGGCCAGCTTCCTGGCTCTGGTGCCTGTGCACCATGGTATAACATCTATGGAGAAGTATCCCACCCCTTGTCAGGGATCCCGTATCACTGTCTCAGAGAGAGAACAGACAACATGGCTCAGAAATTTTTCTTCTATATCTGGGACTCATATCTCAAGCTTTTTGTGGGATCTTGGGTGCAATCTCTTTCTTGGCTTAATCTAAATATAAATTTGGGCATGAGGAAAATGCTTAGAAAGTACACAGCTTGCTGACATCAGAAGGAGAGTGCTCTGGGTTGTGTTTTGCCAAATTGGCTTTTACACCGATCATATTTTACTCAACGGTCATGGCTTTGATTCTCATCAGCATAATACTTAAAATAATTAATATCATGGTCTGTAACAGCAGTCCCTTGGCAATTCTGCCAATGTGTCTGGCCTCCAGTGCCAGATGTGACAGTTCAGACAGATCTCAGTACAAAGGGAATGTTTGCATTGTTGGAAGTACGTGTTGCTACAGGGAGACTGTACATAGTTTGCACAGAACCCCTGGGTGGGCTGATAGCACCTGTAAGAAAGAGATAAACCTGCCAGGAGCTTTCTGGATGTTACCTGCTGTCTCTGCTGCGAGGCTTTGAGAGAGCAACTTCTCTCCCCCACTTCAAATCTCTTTTAATTGTTAAAAATATCATAAACATAGAAAACACTTTTAAAAAATAAAATTAGTAGTTCCACAGTGTTCTGGCATATTCTGCTGTTCCAAACCATCTGTAATTTGCATATCATATTAGAATCATGATTTTCTAGGCCCTTCCACTGAAGATTCTTTCTCATCACAAACACCCATTTTTAGGGGATTCCAATGCTCTTATTTATAATTAGTTTATCCCCTCCAACCAACTAAGAGAATAGCAGTTGCTCTTGGCCTCTAATGGCCGGCATTTTGCTTTCAGTGGAACCACTTTTGTGAGCATCAGTGTGTCCATAGCATAGTCTTTTGTGTTTGAATAAATTCCCCAGAATGAGGCAGAATATTGTTTCTTGGCCTTTGGTGTGTAGTGCTACACTGATTCGTTAAAGACCAGCAGAGATGTATGCCTCATGGTTTACAGTGGTTGAATGATGCTTACATTGAGACTGAGGTGGGACTCACGGTTTATCGACAGGAGGAGTGATCAGCTCCTGCCCCAAACTGAGGCCAGCCAGCCAGCCCATCTGGGACGACTGCCTGATCACCAGCCCTATTTCAACAGCAAACCTTTAGATGCTCCAGGGCACCCTTCCCACCCCTCACCCCCGCGCCGCCCCGCCGCACCCCCCCCCCCCCCCGTGTCCTGTCATGTGTGGTGTCCCCAACCCCACAACCTGCTTCTTTTTCTTTCTTGGCCCCTGGCTGATGCTTCTTTGGCAAGGTAGTCATAGTAGATAACTTTCATTCTCATTAGCCCACTTAACTCTTGGAATAACCCTGTTAGGGTGAATTACTCCCGTTTTATAGCCATCCACACTGAGGTTTGAGAGGCTTGCCCAGGTGCACAGAGATGAAACCTGACAACCTAGAGTCAAACACAGCCTGGCTGTCCCTGAGGGGACAACCTGGACTTTAAGATACTGGGGTGCTGGGTGGCGGGGTTAATGGGGGGCAGAATGGCAGCTGGGATGTCAGAGGAGCTGAAGGTATGATGCGTCAGCTCCTCCCTCGCTCTTTTGGTTTCTGCATTATTAAGTCTTTTGGTCGGCTTCTCCTTGTGTCATAGTTATTTGCAGCTGTTAAATGTTAGATGACTTCAGAGGAGGGGATTTATTTAAAGCCCAGTTATTAAAATGTCTATGTTGATTTAAAGAATTCTGCTTTATATTATCCACTTGTCTCCTATCTCTATAATCTATGTTCTTTTCTAACAGAACATTCTAGATCCACAGGCCTAAGCACTTTAAGTGATTTTCACCAAATCTCATTTAAGCATATTATCCCTCTGCTGAATTACCACTCAGCCATATCCTTGTCTATTTACTGTCTATGAAATTGGCAGGATCTATTCAGGCCCATTTCAGAGTCATCTCTGTAGTTTGAGACTAAACCACGTTTGTTTTTCTAGAAGAGATCTCTGAATATCTTTCCTTCACTGCTCAATTGTCCTGCAGTCGACTCTCCATACGCCAGACTATCCATGTTAACCTTACAAGCACATGTGGGTAGTGCCTGTTTTGGGAGAGTTGAGGAAGAAGCCCGTTTCTTGTTATACACCCGCCAATTCATGAAAGAAATGGAGAGATTGGTCTATGAACATTTTGACATTTCCTTCATCGGCCTTGGGGGAAGGACTGGGTCTCCTCAAAACAGAGACTGAAGCAAGAGGTTGTATGAAATCAGGGAGGGTGTGGATGGAGTGAAACACCCTGAGACTCCTTATGGTAGTAATAGTCGAATAGTGGACGTTAATTATGGTGATATTTTATTTGTATTAAAATGTTATTTGTATGTTAATAAATAAAGTTGCCCAGGGGTCAGAGCTATTAGTAAGCCATAGGAAAGCAGGGCAGTGGTGGTGTCCACTTGTAATCCCAGCACTTGGTAGGCAGAGCTGGGTAAGTCTCTGTGTGTTCAGGGATACAGCCATTATTGGATACACATGCCTTTAATCTCAATACCAAGCATGGAAAACCTGGAGGCCTATACAGACAGGCCGTGAGGAGGCGGTCATGTGGTTGGGTTTACAACCAATGAGAAGGCAGAACAGGAACTCTATATGAAGACTTTAACACAGGGGTAGCTCTGGTTCGGAGAGGTAGGACCACTGCAGGAGGAAGGGTAAGATTTTAGCTCTTAGCTCTGACCTCTTGGCTTTCTTCTTTGCATTGGTTCTGTGTTTCTTATTTAATAAGAAGGTTGGTTACATCTACAGTTAATGCCTTGCTAGAAGGATGAACAGTAAACAACACCAGGGTCTGGACCCCAGTGAAGTATCTAGAACTTTTATCTCCAAGACAGGATGCCGGGACACATGTCCCTCCAAGCCCCACTCTTGGAGGTTCCTCCTGGAATAGAGGCCTCCAGCTGGAGCTCCAGGCCGTGCTTGTCTGTGGGCACAAAGACATCAGACCCTAGGTCGTGCTTATCTGTGGGCATGAAGACATCTTCCAGATAGGCCAAACACAGGAGAGGGCAGCTCCTGGAGACTATCCATCACAGCTGTGAGGCTGAGCTCAGACCACAAATCACACAGTCACCAGCAAACCCACTACATAGCTGCAAAGTTAGAGAAGGCTCCGATTCCCAAATATGTCTTGAGCCCTGTGCTTCTTCATACTCCCTCGAGGATCATCCGGGGCCTGACTACCTTCTCCTGCCTGCACTGACTGGTCCCCTGCTTCTCTTGTTTTCTTCGTTTGTGTTTGCCTCCAGCGTCTCCTAAAGTACCACCCAGACTCCAGCTCATGCTCCCATGGCAAAGCCTCCCATGGCTTCCCGGCATCCTGGAGATAGAGCACAGCCTTCTTGCCTAAGGCTGGCTTTCCGGCATCATCCCTGGGAATCTCTCTCTGGCTTGCCCTCTCTGCACCAGCCATGGGGGTGATCTTATCCTCCACAGACTGAAGATGATCTCGCTCCTTCCTTTTTCCTTCAGTGCGCCTCGGCCTTCGTACAATCATCACTCTGTTTGCTGTTTCCTACACTCCCCTAGTCAAGCCTTCCTTGAAAATTCTTCATGTCGGCGCTCTTTCCTTTCTTCCTCCCCTTAATGAGATGAGCCTGTCCTCTTCCTCTCCACTCCTCCTCTCTCCCACCATCTCCTCCCTTTCGTCTTCCTCCCTCCTCCCCTCCCCCTTCCTCTTCTCCCTTCTCCTTCCCCTCTTCTTTCTCTCTCAGCCAGTAGCTTCTATGGTGATGGATGTGTTTGTCGCTCATCTTTCTCACCAGAGGTTAGCAGTCTAGTACTCTACCCACACGGCCACGAGAAGTCTCAGGCTCATTAGTAGTGGTTCTCAACCTGTAGGTTTTGACTTCGAGGGTCACATATCAGATATCCCCGCATATCATTTATTCATATTATGATTCATAACAGTGGCAAAATGGCAGTTACAAAGTAGCAACAAAAATAATCTTAAAGTTGGGGGTGTCACCACAACATGAGGAACTGTATTAAAGGGTGACAGCATTAGGAAGATTGAGAACCACTGCATAAGAGCTTCTCAATTGGTACTTAATTCATGAATAAGTGAATTCCTCAGGAAGCGTGGATTTGCCTCCTATATCAAGTTCTTCCCAGAAACACCACCATGACCACGATCACCTGAGTGACCCAGGAGGACTTGATGGATCACTCTTTGCAGTGCAGTGAGAATGTGTCAGAATCCCCAGGGGAACCGGGGAGTGAGGTGAGCAGGAATTCGGTGACACTACCAGGAGAAGGAGGGCAGCAGAGAAGCGTGGGCAATGAACCATCTCCACCAGGCACCACCCCACGTCTGTTTGGCACCCACCCTGCCAGGCTAGTACTGGAAAATTCTTTGCTACTTTCTTCTTTTCTGATTCTTTTCTTTCTCCCACACCCTCAGGAAGTGACAGGGAAGGAGAAGCTAGACCATCTGGGGCTGTGGGAAGGTCTGGCAGAGAGAAGGGACTCGACAGAGACAGAGCTTGGGAGGCCTGACTTCATCTCCTTGTATCCAAGGACCGGCTGGAACAGCATCGGCAAGGGCCATTTATGGAAGGATGCAGGATGTGCTTTTGGACAGTTTGCATTCTGAAGGAGATGTGGGGTTTTTGTTAGGGAGTAAAGCTTCCCTCTGCCCCCTTCTTTCCTCACCCACATCATGTGACCTGCTGCCAATGCCACGGAGATTTGTCATGAATAGTATTCTCAAGGGCTCACTTCTCAGAGTTGTATTCTCAATCTACCTGCCTTGGAGGTTCTGCTCATGGTCGAGTGGGAGCAATATAAATGTCCCCTTCTTCTACCCAAGCAACAGAACAGTGGGAGTGATCTAGAAACAGCATTCTCAGGGGTGTTTTCTAAACCAAAGGACCAATTCTGCACATCCAGGCTACCCAAGGGAGGGGAGGATGGGCATGCATGGGGCAGAGCATAGAACTTGCAAGCTGCCGTGGTACTGGCAACTGTCTTGTTTAAGAGCAGCCTCTTAAACAAGCTCTTGCTACTCTTGCGGATGATCCAAGTTAGGTCCCCAGCACCCAAATGGTGACACACAACCATCTGTTACTCCAGGGGACCTGACACCCTCTTCTGCCTTCTTGGGGCACCAAGCATTCACGTAGTGTGTATACATACATGCCGGCAAAAATAATTCACATACATAAAATAAAATAAGTAAATAAATATATGTGTCTATGTTTGTATGTATATATAGAACAATCTCTGGGCTATGTATAGGTCTATGTTTGTTATGTGGATATAGAACAAGATCTGGGCTATGCCTTGCTGTTTATTTGAACTTACTTCTACCATTTGGCTGGTTGTGGAATATTGGGAATTTAAATGATACTTTAATTACAGCTTTTTGCAAAGTGAGGTTTTTTTATTTTTTTTTATATAGATGGGAGTGCCTGTTAATGTGATTAAGAGCATTTTTTAAAGATTTATTTATTTATTTATTTATTTATTTATTTATTTATTTATTTATTTATTTATCACGTATACAATGTTCTGCCTGCACACATCCCTGCAGGCCAAAGAGGGCACCAGATGTCATTATAGATGGTTGTGAGCCACCATGTGGTTGCTGGGAATTGAACTCAGAACCTCTGGAAGAGCAGCCAGTGCTTTTAACCTCTGAGCCATCTCTCCAGCCCCGATTAAGAGCATTTTATCCATAGGGTTGCATGTGCCCCAGGTGAGTCAACGGGTGTGAAGGGCTTAGGCACTGCTTATTGAACGGTAAGCTTCTGAAATGACGACAGTGCTGAGTCTCCGAAACTCTTGATGGATGAGTTTTTACCACTGGGTTTGACTGTGACTCCCCCACCTGGTCCCCCTGCCTCCTACCTGCAGCAATGCATCAGTTAGGCCATGTCAAAACCCCCCACTCTCCTAAAGTCTCCCGTGCCCCTCCTTTTCATTGACTCCAAAGTGTGTGGAAGATGCTTCAGGGCTCTCTCCAGTCTGGCCTCAGCTATGTGGTATGATCCTTGTGGTTACAGGCGACAGAAAGTGGTTTGGACTGGTTATGCCAAATGGAGACATGCTGTCTCTGCAACATGCCAAGACCCACTGTGTAAATGCTTAGGCCTTTCTTTCCGACAGGCACTCTCTTTAGAGAGACACACAAAAACCCAGGCTTTGACACTTCCTTAGAAAGAAAATGACTCCTGTTGAGAACCACAACAAGATCCTGGGGATCCATCAAAATGTGTATTGGTGCACAGGTTGACAGGAGCCACACACTCAGTTCTAAACTAGTGACTTTATCCAGTGACAGAGGTCAAGGGAGGGTCACGGACAGATCCTACTCTGATTTTAGAAGTAGGGCCAACTCCAGGCTTCAGACATTAAAACAAGATGGATTTTTCTAAAGGAATATTGTTACTATTACTGAGAGAATAGAGGGCGAATTTTGAATAGGCAAAAGCAGCAGATGTCCACCATGACCTGTCCTTCCTGCATTATCCTTTGAACACAAGCTGAAGCCTGCTACTTTCTGCCCTGGTACGTGATGTTTGTCTGCTTGAAATGTCTACCTCACACCTCCACCTATCAAAGGTTCAAAGGGCGTTGTAAATTATACTTCCTTTATGGGACTTACTGCTTGACAGTCATAATTTATTACTTTTATTATAGCTCTTATCATCGTCCAACTCATTTTTATCAGGCTGTGTACGTGCCTTTCTTGACTCTGCAGGTTATTAGCTCCTGAGTCAGGAAGAGCATGCTCCCTACAGAATTGTACATCTCCATGTTATCTAGAGATCAGTGAGCTCCCTCTCCCATGTGAAAACTCCACCTTAGCTCTAAAGTGGAAAGTTAGGAGCTACTGTTACCACCACTAATTTCTAGTGGTATGTCCTCCACACTTCTGTTTGCTAATATGTTTTTGATTGATGTATTAGAAAATCTTATCACCTCCAGAATTCATTTTCAAGTGCTCCCAAGGTTAACATTGTTCAGCAGCTGCTGAAGTGTGTTCCTTCCTTCCAAAATGCTGCAGGTCAAGCAGTTATGACTCCTGTCTGCATGGATGTTTTTTTTTTTTTTTTTGGCATTGCTTTAGTTTTCTGGAACAAACAAACAAACAAAAAATAAAACACTTACATGTTAGTGTTTTATGTTATGAACTTAATGTCTTATCTTATGAACTAAATGCAAACTGAGTTCTTGTCACGCCTCTGAAAGGCCAGCAAACACACCTTCACTAGCCTCAAGAAGGTGTGGAGTCTCTAATCGGCATGCTTTACCAGCCAACTCTGTCTGCAGTACAGAGAAAGGCTCAGAAGCTAGAGTGGGCCCTGGTGGCTTTGGCCTTCCTTGGTTATATTTCAGAATTTACAGGCCAGCTACCAGCCATGAGAAAGAGCGCTTAGTGTCTCTGCCTTGGGAGGTTGATCCCTGGCAGAACCTCATATGGACTACTAAACCTTCTCAAACAAGACTTCTGCTCTCCACCTTTTTTTTCTTACTGAATAGACACCAGCCTTGCATCACCCTCTGGCTGCCCAGGGCTGTGTTGGGAATCCCGTCCGGATGTCCATTTTCTGCATTCCGTTTCCCATTCCTGTGTTTATGAAGTCTCTTGGGTGACCTGTCCCTTTGAGGTCCAATGTCTTATTCAATTAGTTGTAGTTATCCATTATAACAAGGGAGTTACAGGGGTCCATGACTTGGTAGACTGTAGCTAGAGTTTTCCTGCCTGGCCCACAGTCAGGACAAATCTCTGTCACCCGCCAGTCCCACAGCCGCTCAGACCCAACCAAGTAACACAGAAACATATATTGCTTATAAACTGTATGGCCGTGGCAGGCTTCTTGTTAACTGTTCTTATATCTTAAATTAATCCATTTCCATAAATCGATACCTTGCCATGTGACTCGTGGCTTACCAGCATCTTCACATGCTGCTTGTCATGGCGGCAGCTGGCAGTGTCTCTTCCCACCTTCCTGTTCTCTCAATTCTCCTCTCTGTTAGTCCCACCTATACTTCCTGCCTGGCCACTGTCCAATCAGTGTTTTATTTATTGACCAATCAGAGCATTTGACATACAGACCATCCCACAGCAGTAGACTGACTCTTGCAGATCACACACTGAGTTTGCATGGTAAGCTGGACTACCTGGAAGCAGTTCACTCAAAGGATAGGCAAGAGGTATGGGTCTGAGGCAATAAAATGGTGTCTCTGAAGAGACAAGGCAGAGAGATTCTGGTTCTGATGTGAGAATCATTGGAAACGAGTTCCTGGCAATTGGTACTGACTCTGCCCTCGTACTGTAAGAGATAGGAAGCTGGAAGTTATTGAAGAGCCTACTACTGGATAGCACTTTGGGCAAAGCTGGCTTTTCAGTGTCTTCTGCTAATATCATTAGCTGTCTGTGGTGGTTTGAAAGAAAATGTCCCCTGTAGGCTCACAGGGAGTGGTACTATTAAGAGGTGTGGCCTTGCTGGAGGAGGAAATGTGGCTTTGTTGGAGGAAGTATGTAATTGTAGGGTGGGCTTTGAGGTTTCAGATGCACAGCCCAGGTCAGTGGTTCATGGTCCCTTCCTGCTGCCTACCAATCTGGATGTAGAACTCTCATCGCCTTCAAGCACCATGTCTGCCTCCACACTGCCATGCTCCCCCCAACCCCACCCATGATGATAACGGACTAAGCCTCTGAACTGTAAGCTAGCCCCAATTAAATGTTTTCCTTTATAAGAGTTGCCATGGTCATGGTGTCTCTTCATAGCAATAAAATCCTAGCTAAGACACTATTATTTAAACAAGTTGTTATGTGTGCTTAACATCTGTGATCCCATTTGATCCATGTGTTATGAGTATGTTGATGTACATCTGAGGATCTCTGAGCATGTTGATGATAAACAATACCCCATTTGGAAAATGAGGAAACGGAGGCTTGTAGAGGTTACCTTACATTTGTTAAGGTTTCTTAATTAAAACAGTGTAGAGTTCATATTTAAATTAAGACCTGTCTGTCTACAAAGTCCCTACTGTTCCTCACTGTACCTCAGGCCCATCCTACCAAAGCAGGCAATTAAGCAGTTTCAAACTTTCACACACAGATTTGTCCATTATTGGTTGACTCACCAAATGGCTTTGAGCATCTGCGACACGTCATCATTGCTACGTGTTGAGCATCACAGGATATGGAATCAGAGAGACTAGTGCAGTGAGCTATGGCATGGGGAAAGTTTTACAAAGGTCGGTGGGGGAGTGTTTCATCTTCAGTCTGAATGTTGAAGGACAAGTATGTGTAGTAAGCACAACAAGAGAGAATAGTCTAGGAAGGCGTGCTGGCCCATGCTTCGACTCTAAGAAGGTACCCACCTGTTGTGGGAATTCCGCCATTTGGTCCAATGACCAAGTAGATGGAGCATTTTGGCCTCATGGGCATGGTTTTCTCTGAAGATATGTGATCCCTTAAAAACTGTGGAGCAAGGGGCGAGTACTCTCTCTTTGGTGGTTGGAGCAGGAGCCAGCAGTGGAGAAGCATGGCTTGGAGTTTGGTTCCATCACCCTTGGCCGGTATAGCAAGATGGCAGCAGCTGAATTGGGCAGGGACAGTGTCTCAGCTCTGTTCAGTGTCATAAGTATACCTTATAGATTTCATTCCTTAATAAACCTTACCTGGCCTCATACTCCCATGTCCCACTTTACCTGGTGCCCAACTTGGGGCTCAAGCACATAAACCTGAGATTAAGAGTCTCATGCTCTACCAACTGACCTGGAGTGAGGGACATTGGGTTAGGCCCATGTTGGGTGCCAAGTAAAGTGGGACATGGATGTATGGGGCCAGGTAAGGTTTATTAAGGAATGAAATCTATAAGATACACTCACAACACAGAACAGAGCTGAGATGCTGCCCTGGTTCAGTTGCTGCCATCCTTGCTGTCCCAGCCAAGGGTGATGGAACCTAACTCCAAGCCATGCTTCTCCACCACTGGCTCCTGCTCTGACCACCAGAGAGAGTGCTCGACCCTTGCTCCACAGTTTTTAAAAGGTCACATATCTTCATAAAAAACCATGCCCATGAGGCCAAAATGCTCCATCCAATTGGTCATTGGACCAAATAACGGAATTCTCACAACACCCACCCAGTTTAAGAAGAGCAGCATGAGGAAGGAAAAGTGCCCCGGAACTCCTGTTAGACATGCCCAAAGGTTTCTATGTGTATCTAGGTGTAGACATGAGGAAGAAGTAGATCCTGGCTGACAACATGGCAAGGATTAGTCAGGGGAGTCTGGAGCCTATAGTGATGGAGACTCAGCTCCGTATCTGAAGCTCAGAGAACATTGAGGTAGAGAGTAGATTATGAACACCATCATTTAAGTCAGAACACTACAAAGGAGTCTTGAACAAAATCAAAGGCCCTTAGGCAGAGGCTTCTGGGTGACTGCATTGCCAAATTTGGTTTCAGGTAGAAACTCCATCACTTTGTACAAAGTGTTTTAGTAGTGCCTGAAATAAGAGAAACAGCTTGAACAAATACCATACCAGAGGAGCCTTGGTAAAAGTTGCTAGATGAGTTCAATTGACTTTGATAGAGCTGTTAAGAACAATTGTGCTGGGACACAGAAGCCATTAACATTAAATAGTATAATATAAAACCACATCCACACACCAAGTGTCCTCAGGCAATATGAAATGATAGAGAAGTTTCAGTGGTTTGGTTGGTTGCATATCACGTCTATTTTTCAGAACTTAAAAGGAAAAGGTTATCTCAAGGTGATTTCTCAGGGACTCTGGCACTTCACTAAGGGTGATAAGAGTTACCTCAAGTTAAATTCAGTCCATGTGGCAGATACTGCTCTGTTTCATGTACAATGTCACTCCGTTATAGCTGGTGACTGTGTTTGGGTGGTGAAGGTGGCTGATATCAGTTGCTTAGGAATCTCACAAGGTCAGATATAGGATGTGACCTCAGGCTGAGGGACATCCGGGTTCATATTGTTTATTACTGTGCTGTGGGCTTCACCTTAACCATGGGGCCATTTTGACATGAACAGCCTTGCTGGGTTCAAGGTGTCTGTATGGCCTTCTCATTGCTGTGACATTTGACAACCGCAATGTAAGGATGGAAGACTTTATTCCAGCTTGGTGTTTAAGAGGGTCTATCGCTTGCAGGATGGCAAGGGTCACAGCAGGGTCACAGAGTGACCAGTCACGCTTCAACTACAGAGAGCAATGACTACTGATGTTTGTACTTTAATCTGGGACTCTAGCTGATTGAATGGTGCTACCCACATCAGGGTATACATTTGCCCACTTCAATGCAACCCCTTTGGACACACCCTTACAGATGCATTCAGAGGTGTGTTTCTTAAGTGAGTATAAACTCACTCAAGTTTACAATGAAGATGACCCACCTCAGTGGCCTAATGCCAATGTGCGTTCTCCTCTGGAAAATGATGTAAAGCATGTGCATTTGGGGCTAGTGGGCATAGTGCAATCCTTTGTGTTAGGAGAGCTGGATTCTCCCCTGAAGTTTTGCTATAGAATGGCACAGCTCATTTGGAAAGTTTCACTGAGCCCTGGTTACTTAAACTCTGCATAGTGCTTCGGATCCTTCGATATGTAAAGCCCAGGAGCCTAGTAACTGTGAACAGATAGACTTTTCTCTGTCAGCCAACACGAGGCTGACCAGGAATACATTTAGACCAGGAATACATTTAGACTCGAATAGGCAGCATTTACTTTAAAGATCTTATTTTTGTTTTTTAATTGCACGTGTGTGTGTGTGTGTGTGTGTGTGTGTGTGTGTGTGTATGTCTGCCTGTGCATTTACACACATGAGTGCAGTGCCCAAGGAGGCCAGAAGAGGGCATTGGAGATCTTAGTGTTGGATTTATAGGCGGTTGTGAGCCATCTGACATGATGCTAGGAACCGAATTCAGGTCCTCTGCGAGAGCAGAATGTGCACTGAACAGCAGAGTCATCTTTCCAGCCCGGGGAACATCTGCTTTAAAAGTCAAGGACAAACTGTTCAAGCATGTCCCCCAACACAGGTCAAATTCTGAATGTATGCTTCAGTGAAGTCTGATACTAAATGCTTCAAGAGAAGGCAATCTGTGGTAAGAACAGAATATTGTATTTTGTAATTCTTTATGGAAATCTAAAACTAATTTTTATAGATTCATTTTTCTACTGGACTTTGTTACAAGCTGAATTGTGTTATTGAAAAATTCTTATGTCAGAGTCTAATATGACGGATTATAAACTGTAAGATGAAATAACCCTTTCCTTCTCCTAGTCATGGTATTTTATCACAGCAGTAGAGACCCTAAGACATCTCATTCCATCTTATGCTTAACATCAGAGTATTTACTCTGACAAGTGTCAGAGGAAAGAGCTCTCTCTTTCTCTCTCCTTCCTCCCTCCCCTTGTCTCTCTTCGTGTGTGTATTGGTATATGTGTGGCCATTGTGTATGTGTGTAGACATTGACCTTGGGTATCTTTCTTACTTGATCTGGATGAGAAATGTCCCCTAGATTGATGTCATTGAGCAATTGTACTCTGGTTGGAGGTGCTGTTTAGGGGGTTTGGGTCATAGACTCCTCTAGAGGAAGACTCACAGGGGTGAACTTGGAGCGTTTATTGCCTCTCCCCACTTCTAGTTTGCTCTCTATACTATGTGTTTGTGGTTGAAGACATGGTCTCTCAGATTCCTACACTACTCACCTGTACCCATGCCTCCCCGGCTCTTAGGAACACTCCTGGAGTCATGTCCAAATCAAGTCTTCCTTCTCTCACTTGCTTGGTAACGTCATTTCATACCTAGCAACAGAAAAGCAGCTAATGTGCTCTCCACTTAGCTACTGAGGCAGGGTCTCTCCATGAACATGGGACTCACTGACTCCAGCTAGGTGGCTCACCCTGTGGTTCCCCCCTCTCTGCTTCTTGAGTGCTGGGATTACAGGAGGCCAATTTCCCTGCTTGGTTTTTATGTGGTGGATCTAAACTCTGGCCCTCAAATGTGCCTCTAGCCCATCACTTCTTCTCCCTTTCTTTTTGAATGTCCACTTGTATTTTTACCGGGAGACATACAGACCTCATGTGAAGACTAACACTGAAACCTTCATGTTAGCATTAACAGCTTAAGAAATGTGAATGCAGTTGAGGCCTCCTGTGTACTTTTCATAGCCCTACCCACTTTCTGAATCTCATATTTCTCATTTCTCTATATATATCTTTGTGATCTCACTATGTATGTATATGTTCTACAACAGTATGATACGATTTAACATGTTTTTTAAACTTTATATAACTGCTATCACAGTGTGTATTCCATTTTGTAACTTCCTTTTCCTTCAATATTTTGCTTAGTGAACTTTTTTTTCAGATTACTACATTAGCTTTAGTTCATTCATGTTCTCCTCATAGAAAATATACCAGTGGATACTCAGTCATATACGTTTATAAGCATTTAGCTTGTTTCCTATTTTTCTGTTGCAAATAATACTGCAATGTATATTCTTATTCATGAACCAAGAAAATCAACTTTCTCTAGGAAGCACACACAGAATTGCTGGGCTACAAAGTACATTCATTTTCAGTTTTTCTCAGTAGACTTTGGCAAGTTGTTCTCTATCATGGTTATGCTGGCTTGATTAACTGCCCACAGTGTGTGAGAGTGTCATCGTCCCACACTAACTGTTGACATTGTCAGCTTACATAATCCTGCCAACAACGTGAGTATGAAATGGTAGTTCATTGTGATTGAAAGAGTTCACTGTCTTTGTAGTGAACTCTTTGTAACTATCAAGATAGTTACAAGTTCACTATCTTGTAAGAGTGAGCATTCTATTATCTGCCTGCCAGACATTTAGATTTCATCATCTGGAAATTGCCTCCTCTTCTTTCACACATTTTTTCCTGTTTTTTTTTTCTATTGATTTATTTATCACATTGATTTTTAGAAGTTCTTGGTTAGTTCTCAATATTATTGTTTCTCAAGTATAGAGCTTTTCTTTTCATTTTTTTTTTAGTGGTTTCTTTGTGTGAAAGTTGAAAATTATATCTAATTTATAAGATTACATATAATATTATAAATATATAATTGATTGCATCTAGATGTTCATTTTGGTTAGTATCTTTCATGTTTTTATTTAATAGCTCATTTTCAATATGAGCTATAGGTAGATTCACCACTTATTTTCATCCAAATGTTATTTTGCCTTAATAAACGTTGAATTGAATTCTGTATGTGATATGAGGTAAGGGCTCATTTCGTTTTCCTCCCCACCCCCAGGTGTATGTAGCCTGCTGCCGTAGTACCATTTGTGGAATAGGATACCATGTCCCACTGAGAATCTGAAATGCCAGCCATGTTTTAATGAGTATGATTATCTTAAATAACAATACCACATCATTCTCCACTTTATTTTAAAATAAATGTTACACTGAATTAGCTACTCTAGTCTTACAGTAAGTTGACTCCTGCTATATTAGGTATTGCATTGGTGATTCAAATGAATTGCTTCCTCAGATCAGTGCATTTAGCGATATGACTTTGAAGCTCATGACTTTGATGTTCATGCCGTTGAACATTTGAGTCTGTTTCTCCACCCTTGGAATCAGGGTTTGATTTGCTATTATTAGCTTTGGCCATCAGAACGTGACAGAAGTGACTCGGTGCTCATTCCAGACGTAGAACTCAAGACCCTACTTGTTTCCACTCCCGCTCATGGAACTTGACCTCAAAGCTAGGTGGAGCCAATCCACGCTGAGACAGTATTAGACCAGCCATTGCTCTGCCAACCTACCAGCTGTCCACGTGAGCAAGCTGTGCCAGTACAGCCATACTAGATTCAGAGCACAAGGAGTGCATTGCCAACTCATAGACGCACAAGCCAGAATAAACGCTGCTGGGTTATGTGGTTGATTATTCCACCATATAGGACTGGTCTCATCCCTTATTCTGTTACACAGAGCATCTCGGTTGATCACAGCCTTATATACTTCTATACATATTTAGAGAATTGGTTCATCAGATAGCATGACCAGTTTAGCACTCTTATGTGTAACTCAATTTCAGGACAGCATCTTTTGTTGCCAAGAGAACCTTCCATGATGCCACCTTAGTTTATTCCCCAAAGTGACGCTAACCAGGCCATTCCTTGCCTTATTCCTATAAGTTATTAATTTATTTGTATTGGCTTTATCACAGTATACTGTCATTATTGTAAGATGGGGTTCTGTTGCTATAGCAACCAAAAGTGATACATGAGTGCTTCAATTTAATTGAAACCATAACCGTCTTTGGCCACATTCCACGTACTTTCTTGGCTGTCTTCACTCCTGAGGTTAGAAGAATGAGGAATATTCTCCAGTTCTGCCAGGAACTGATGTTTCCTATCTGTTTCTATCACTACACTATTAGTGAATACATTGCTCTCTAAATTTACTAGCTTCTCATCTTCAGGATAGTACAAAGCAGCATGAATCCAACCTACATTTGATAGTCACCTGACATGTCCTTGGCACCATGGTGAGAAAGACAAGGGAGACATACACGCCCCCCCCCTCCCCTACAGAATTAATCATGTTGGAGAGGTGGGACATAGCACATGAGCTCAACGACTCTTCACCATTAGGATAAGGGCTGTGAAAGTAAGCACAGGCCAGCTAGTGGGTGTCAGTTATAATTGGGCTGCATAAAGATTTCTGCAAAGAATAAAATGTAAGTGCTGGCAGGACTGGGAATAAGCTGGTATTTGCAGCAGCACTGGGTAAGGGCTTTCCATCAAAATTATGATACACGAGACAGTCTCAAGGGGGAGGAGGTGGAAGGAGACCATTGTGGGCTGAGCACATGGGGGTGAGAGAGATTGGAGATGCTTCTAGCAGAGCAGGCAGAGGACCGTCACGGTGATTCCTGTATAGACTCTGCTTGTCTGCCCAAGAACTAAACTGTAAAGGTCTAAGGGGCATCTATCTTAGGAACAGTCAGAACCCCTGTGCTCCAAGCAGTTGCTTCAGAGGGAAGCAGAGTGAGCCCGCTGGTACCCTAGCAAGCTCTGGGTCTACTGCTACATCACATCCCTAAGAAGATGGTTGCAGATCTGCTGGGTGCTGATCCCACATTCGAGTCATTGGATGTCAAGTGCTATAGCCCTTCACACTCAAGGGCATTTTTCTTCTTACAACAGGTTTCTCCAGGTCGTCTTGCCAGGACTTCTGTCATTAGAAGGCCTGCTGGACCTGGACCAGCTCAGGTGGGCTCATACTGGAGCCTCTGGCTTGCACAAAGGCATGTACATCCTGACAGAGCACTACATCAGCACAGGGTCAGGTCTTCAGCAGCCTTGGTTCTGTCTCTCCGCCTAGTTTCTTCACTGTCAGCTTTCAGTATCTCCATCCTGTGTTTTGTTCTATCAGAAAAGGATTTTCCCTCCAGGTTCCCCAACCACAAGCAAACCCATAGACTCTCAAGAGACAGGACATACTGTATAAGGCCCTAGGATGTAGCCTAACTGGGGACTTTAAAGTCCTAGGCTTTAGAGCTGGGTCCATGATAAAGATTCATGATTCCCTCACTCCACTCCACCAAGATGAGCAGACTTCTGAGTGAGTGGATAGATTTGTTAGGTTTGAATTTATTTTCTTATTCTTCTTGAGGCTTGTATTCTTTTAGGTTGCTCACATCATTTCTTCCTCTCCTAAGAAGGTCAGGACTAGTGGCTCCAGTCTCCACATTATTTCCTCTTGATGGAATGTCAGTCAACAAGAACTCTTTCTTAGCCAAGGAGGGGCTGGAGTGTTCTAAGATAGGCCTAACTGAATCCCTGTGGGAGCTGGGAGAAAGGCTAACATCAGGGGAAGTGGGGTTTGGTGGCCACGATCCAATGTCAGCATGCGGCAATTATGCACACTAGGAGCTAGTTCCTGCCATCTAGATCCCAAACAGTTCTGCTTCTCTCCGGCTCTATTTCCTTCCATTAATTCCCTCCTGTGCTTAGATTAGCCAGAGCTGGCTTCTGTTGTCTGTGATGGAAGAGCAGTCTAGCCCGCACTTTGTGAGTGTGTGCATTTCCCTGAGGTGTGGTCTGTTTTCAGTTCTCCAGAGAACCTGCACTCTGAAGGAGTCACTAGATGAGGCAGGCCTTTTTACCTTTGAGGAAAGATTGAAGATCTTCACTTTGCAGGTTAGCAGGTGCTTAGGGGCCTTGAACTGAAAATTGTGGCATATTTTTGGCCTTCTCTAGCAAAGCAGAGTTATTTTGATAGAACGAGGTTTTTCAGGAACTCATGAAAATAATTATAGATAAGCCCTACATTGAAAGAGTAGCCCTGCCTTCCCAGACCTGAGGTTGGCTTTTGCAGCAGATCTAGTCCTTTTGGGCTTGAGGTGCCAAGTCATGCCTGGCCTCGCAATATCATTCTTCTTAGTCAAAGTGCTCTTCCTGCACCCACAAAGTTATGGGCAACTGCAGGGTCATATTGGGATACGTTGGGTTTAGCTGGAAGCCAGCATCCACCCATGTCCCCCAGCAGATATCCCAGAGGTGTGCAAAAAGCTGGGCCTCTGGAATATTGCAGGCTGTGGGCAATTAGGAGGTGTGTGTATGTCTCTGTGTGTGTCTGTCTGTGTGTTTGCATGTGTGTAGTATATATCTGTGTGTATGTGTGTGCATGTCTATGTATGTCTTTCTGTGTGTCTCTGTGTCCATGTGTGTCTAGATTGTGAAATTATTAGACACCTTACATTCTCTGTGAAACATAAATTGGAGGGTCCCTTCTACTATTCTAGAATGAAAAGCTTTCAAAGAGAAAGAGGAAAGACAGCTGAGTGGAACTACTCCCTTTCTCTCCTGAACTCCCTTTCTGTCTTCAAGTCCTCATCACGGAAATTAGGGAAAGTTCCGGAAACACAAGAATCGGCTGACTCCTGACCATTAATGACTACGTGACCTACAGCCCAAACGCCTTTGATGGCTAGAGTGCTTTCCTCTAATTGGCCGCCTGCTCTGTGCCAGCCATGGGCTAAGTATGGGGGACATTCTTTTAAGTCACTGAGCTATTAATGGCCGCATCTAGGCTGGAACTGTGGAGTTATAAAATATTCATGATGTGATCTTTGCCTGCCAGATGATAATCAAAGGTAAGGAAAGGCAAAGGAAAAAGTCATGACTGGAGAGAGGAGAGCTAAGAGGATAGTGCACCTAAGCTTGGGGACACAGCTTCTTGGTGGACGCGACATCCATTTGTGCTGCCTACATGGAGGGAGTCCTAAGAACAAGGTAGCAAGTCAAAACCCCAAACCTGGCCACGCAAGATCCGAAGCCCCAGGAAACAAACCAGGAAGCAGGATCCACACCACTGCTTGCACATCTGTTTCCTAACAATGGAAAAGGCCAGTGAAACAAGCCCTCTTCGGCTCTCTTAATCATTTCCATCGATCACCACTCTGTGCGAGAGTCTCTGGAGAGCACCAAGTACCCACAGCACCAAGGACCAGATAGCATGCGATAGTACCAAGTGCCAGGGAGCACCAAGTGCCCCACAGCATCATCTGTGTGTTTGTAGGATGACCTCTAAACTCCTTTGCATGCTCTACTGCTCACATCACATCTTTAGTATGTAGTGACAGTCTTGGGAATTAGTCTCTCTCTTACACACACACACACACACACACACACACACACACACACACACAGGGAGAGAGAGAGAGAGAGAGAGAGAGAGAGAGAGAGAGAGAGAGAGAGAGAGAGAACTAGAGAGATGACAGACACAGAGACCCAGAAAGACAGAGAATTAGAGACAGAGAGAAGACACACAGAGCTCCTGCCTTTCCTTGCAGTCTCGGTTCCCAGCTCCCTGAAGGCTCCCAATTCTCTCTCTATTGCATTGCCACCCAGCCTCTATTGACTCTTGCTTCCCTCTGCCTACAACACTCCCTTTCTGCCCTCCTCCCCTTGGCAAGCTCCCATTCATTACTCAACACTCAATTGAAGAGTGGCCGTCTTTATGAAGACTCCGGATCCCGACTTGTGTTTACAAAACTCTCGCTTGTGTGTGTCTCCACATACGCTCTGGGGACAGTGCCCAGCTTGCTCTAGTCTCTTCCCTCCCAGTGTTCCCCCTGTGGGGTGCATGGTTTGCCCTCAGCAATCAAAGGGTCTGCTCCTGAGGAAATCTGAGCAGTCACCCGTGTGATAGCTGAGGGGTTGAGGTGGACCAGACAGGATCACAGCCATCGGTGCATTCCAACCCTTCCCGCTGAGATATAAAGAGAAATGGAACTGTTATTGGAACACAAGAGGAAACGGAGGCGTGGGGGAGTTGGAAATATTAATAGGACAGAGATCTCTGTTCCTGAGCTTCATAGAGATTCCAGTATTGTCGTGCTGTTATCCTGGGGGGATGCGGGTCGGGGACAAGAAATCCCCATTCTAGAAAGGGGCATGCTTTGTTTCGGTTTTTGCCGTGCCTTGATGATTTTAATAGACATTTATAAGCTGGAACAGGGGCAATTCAGTTTTCATTACCCGACTTGGCATTTGCTCGTGTGCACACAGCTCCCCGCAATCCTTATCATAGCCTGTAACCACATCCCCTGCTGGGTCTAATGCTAAATCAACATCATCAGTTAAAAACAAACACTGACAGGTGCGTAGCACACTGAGCTAGGGAGGGCTTTTATCCTGAAGAAGGGATTATCCAACTGCGGGGTGGGGGGAGAAAACCTTTCCAGATATGGCCAGCCATTTGGGGGTCCCACACACGGTGGGGGGGCAAGGGGAGCTGCCAAAAGCTTGGGAAAGCTGCCAGGGTCCCTCCCACACCAGGCCCACCTGGAAGAGGGTTGGAGAAACCCTCAGAGTTTCTGTCCCAGTCACTTATTAAAGATCCCCAGCTTCTTAGTAGAGGTCCAGGTAAATGTTTCTGAGAGGCTGGGACTCCCAGGTGACCCCAGCTGCAGCTCCTGGTGGGGACAGGAGACTGGCCAAGGTCAGGAGATTTTTCAGAGATCTTCTTTCAATGGAAAAGGTAAATGTTGTTGTTTGTTTGTTTGTTTGTTTGTTTTAGACCCTGCTCACAGCCCCAGGTCCTACACAGTGGGGCCCAGCTGCTCTAAAAGACTTCTTGTGTCTTTACTGTGAAGCAGTGTTCTGGAAGTTGCCTGAACCAGGTGACAGATCCTGAGTCATAGGCTCAATTGTGGTCATTATAACACTGCTGGGTTTTGTTTCTGTCGTTTGTTTTTTGGTACTGGTGATGGATCCCTGGATTCTCACGTGCTAGGCAAGTATTCTGCTGCCGAGCCATACCCCCACCCCAATAACAATGGGATGGATACAGCATTTAAGGCTAGGTAGTTGGCCTCAGAGAATGGGTCATCAGGCCTTTAGTGTATTGCCCTAGATCTGGAAGATGCTCAACTGTGCAACTGTGTGTGTGTGTGTGTGTGTGTGTGTGTGTGTGTGTGTGTGTGTGGCATTTCAAATGGCCAATGCCAGGCTTCACCCCCAAAGATATGATTTTTGTTGTTTGGGGTAGCCTAGGTTACAAATATAAATAATATAAATTAAATTATATTTATGTTGTATGTTGTACAAGTGAGTGTGTACTTGAGGGTGTGTGTGTGTGTGGTGTGTGAATATGTGTATATTGTGTGTGAGTATATGTGTTGTGTGTGTGAGTGTATGTGTTGTGTGTGAGCTGGTGTTGTGTGTGCTATGTATGTCTGTGTATGTGACTTGTGTGTGTTGTATGTGTGTATGTATGTGAAATGGTTGTGTATCATATAATTTTAATCACTCACAGAGTGCCTCCCACACTAGTAGGTATTCCCTACTATGTCATCCAAGGTGAGCATTGAGGAGGAAAGGTCCCCAACCCTGGTAACCCAGTCAAGGAAGATCTGGCATGGCACCACTCCATGATGAAGGCTTGGAGAAGAAAGCCAGGAAGAAGGCAGGGGCAGCCTGAAGAGTAGAAGAAGTACAGAACAGATGTCTGTTTCACATTTGCTGGGGTGGCCATGGAGATGTGCCAAGAATGAGGACCACAGAGAGTGACCACCGTTCCCATCACAGAGGGTTCCAGGAACTCAGCAGCCCTGAAAAGAATTACCATTCTCAGAGAAGCGTTTTAAGAGAGAACCTTGCCCTGTAAACCACATCTGCTGGAGGCAGGGGGTTGGGCAGGGACCTGGAAAGCATAGCATTGTAACCCCGTGAAAGCAGGACCTGGGCTGTGTGGATGGAGGAGCTGGGAATAGCAAGTCTTGCCAGCCCCTCAGGTGCCCATCTGGAACCAGCTGTATCAATCACAAATCATAAGACACACATTTGAAAACCATAAAATTAATGACTGTTAAAGATAAACTATTTTAAACTAGGGAAAAAAAACCACATAATTTTATCACCCACATGTATCAGCTAGTTCATATATTTCTTTGTGATGTTTTTTCTGGAGATAATTTTTGAGCATAACGTTACCATAAAGTATATGCAAATATCATATCAGTCTTCCTTTTCTACTTATTACGAGGCTGTTTATTCTTTGCATGGCTTCTCTTCCTTATAATAATTATGTTAACAGAGATGAGTTGTTGCTGGGTTTTCAAACATTGAATGATCTGTGCACTCATTCTACAGGGAACATTATTGTAAACATCTGCCATTGATAAGAGCTTATAATTGTTATAGTTAAGTCAGTAACTTCCGAAGTATGTACTTTGTGTGTGTATATGTGTGTGTAATTATATTCATATATCTACTATGAATACATAATATCCTTCCTTGTACATATGGCATAAAATCAGAGGGTTTTTTTTGTTACTTGGAAATAGCCATGAAATCAGAACAATTATACCTGTTAAAATAAAACTACAAGATCGATAAAATTCAAACCAACATTAATTAAACATGACATGTAGTGTTTTTGCATTTAATTGTTGCTCTCTGGGCTGAGCATGGCACATTGCCTTCCCGGTGAAAGAGGGCCATGCTGTGGGGTCACTCAGTTTTTCCTGCTCCTTTTCCCTGTCCTGGACTCTCAGAAGCTTCTAGACGCACAGCCTGCAGGCGTCTCTTGCCCCGACTTGGCTTCAAGTCATGCCTGCTTTGTATTAACACTGGGTTTCTTCTACTCTTCCCAGCTCACAGCAACTCAAATAATACCACCAGGTGCCCATGGAATCACGAGCACAGATTCCAAACTGAGCCCTAAAATCAAATCCAAATGGGCCTGTCAGCTAGGTCAGAACACGGCTGTGTTAATTCTTACATCGTGACGGGAAAGGCAAACATAAACGTGAAAGCATTTCATTAAAAACTTCCAAACACAGGGGAGTCACCCTCAGACCACCGTTGTTTTGAGAAACATTGGTTTATTTTTAATCTGTTAAAAATGGCATGTGACGGGAGAGATGGATCATCGCATAAGATCGCTGCTGTGCAAGCACGTGGACCTGAGTTTGAATCCCAGCACTCAGGTAAAAAGCCAGGTGTGGCTGTATTCTTGCTAGTATAGGAGCTGAGACTGGAGGATTGCTGGGACTTGCTGGCTACCAGCCTAGTTGCAGGTTCAGTGCGAGACCCCATCTCAAAGCAACAAGGCAGAGGGAGATAGAATAGACACATCACGGTGCCTTTTGGCTTCCACAGTCACAGTCAGGTGTATCTGTATACATACCTGTGCAAATACCACATTCATATGCTCTCACATACAGAGACAGACATAAAAAAAAATGACAGTTTTTTTTTGTCTGATCAGATGATTGGCTTGACTCTAGTTGCTAATCCAGAACCACTCAGTCACATGATTCCACTTCACAGGCAGGGGATGACAGAGGTTTGTAGATGTCAGGGAGCCTACTAGAGCTCGGAGAACTGTCAGGTGAAGCCACAATCCTCCTCTGGCCTCTGCCATTCGCACGCCATCCAGCATTCTCGGGTGGGGAATCGCAGCCTGCAGTTCTTTCAAAAATGTCCTTTCCTTCTCTGGTGTTTAATCTGTTTGTGCCTAGCAGGATGCGGGCTGAACATAATGGACGGCTTTCTCTTCCTTAGGGAAGATGTAGCGTCGGTTATTGGTGATGGGCTCAACTGCTTATGAAAATAGCCCGATGAGGAAAGGGCCCTTTAAGAGATTTCAGTCGACCTGGCAGTAGCTTTGGTGGCTGGCAGTCGCCTGCCAGCTATTAAATGGTTCTGAATATATGAAGATTTGTAATTTCCTTCTTGGAAGGGCTCTGCCAGAAAGGCAGCGTCACGTGACCCGGTGCCAGCGCGCACATTGGCGCGCGCATGGGGCTTTGTTTTCGCAGACGGATTCTGGAAACCAGTCAGTTTGGTTTGGTATTTCATCTTTTTTTGGCCCGGTACGCAACCTGGCACGGCTCACGTTACCCCTGCCATGTACCGAAGTTCAGAATTCCAGATCAGCCAGCCTGTAATTACATTGGGAGAGCCAGTTTTATTCTCTAAGTGAGCAGATTGACGGATCTGTTTAGACGGCATGCCCTTAGGCTCCTCGGGGAGCCTGGGCTCACTTCCTAGTGCTCAGGCAGGCTCTGCCCCAGACCCTTCTGGGCACAGGTGACGTCCCACTGTGCAGGGTTGCTGGGCCCAAACTGGTTTCCAAACCTGTTTGGCTCCTCTGGAGAGGTCTTTAGCTGTCCAAAGGGAAACAGAGCAAGGAGCTGGGACAGCCTAAAGGCTCAGGCTTGCCTGGCATTCAGAGGGAGTGGGAGTGCGGGTGGGGTCGGGATGGGAGGGGGGTGAGGCAGCGGCAGACCTCACGCTCCTAAGGGCCTGACAACTTGGCCTCTGACCCTTGAAGACAAAAGGTGGGACCCAGGCATCCTTTGTCTGACTTCCTGCCATCTCTTCAGTGGTTGAAAGCAGGGCCTTGAAGAGCAGGTTTAGGTGCACAAAGCAAGACATGTAAGGAGGACATTTACCACGCGGCAAAAGTTACTGGTTCCGAGCGCTTCGATTCCAAACCACTTAGAGATTTTTATTGAGTATGAATGAGGGGTGGGGGGAAGGGGTGGAGCTACTTTCTAATCCCGCTGCTCCGATTGGACGGTGCTCCACCCTGGGTTCATGTACCCTCACCTTGTGTCTTCAGGACTGCTGAACATTTCCCAAGACCCTTTCTAGAGGGCTTCTCAGGGGTCCGTCTTTTCTGATGCGTGACTAGATGCTTTGACTCCGTGTGTCTGCCTCGTGTGCATTCCCACCTTGAATCCTACAACGAGATCAAGATGACGGCCCGGCTTTCACGGCTCTCTCTCTTGGCTTGTGTGACTCTGCCTGAAGGAATCCTCGCAGCTCCGGTTGCCCACGGTGTTCTGGAACCCAGTTCAAGCACTCTTCTCCTTAGAAGGTCTTTCTTCTTCTCCCTCCATGCCTGTCTATGATGCGCTGTCTGTTTAGTGCTGGGCACCCTTGAGAGTGGGTCCGCTTATCTGTTTATTGTTTGTTTTGTGCCACCTGTTAGCATTTGTACTAGTCGGTCCAGGGTCCTTGGGCCATGCATGCCTTGTCAGTAACCAGGCAGATGCTTAGATAGCCCAGCGTCCTAAGGCCTATGTCACTAGGTAATCTATGCACATGCGCTAAGCCCCCTTTAAAAGCAAACCCCTTTCCATGTCTGTCTGTCTGTCTGTCGTCTCTCTCTCTCTCTCTCTCTCTCTCTCTCTCTCTCTCTCTCTCTCTCTCTCTCTCTCCCACTCACCGTGGGGCCTCTTGGCTCCAACCTGCCAAGGTCTCTCTCACCGTTTAAATCACCCCCCACAAGTCTGGCCCCCAGTGCTTAGACAATGTTGCACAGATGTGCAACAGGTACTAAACGTTTCCCCTTATGTCTTCCCCTCATTTAATGATCACAACAAGCGTAAGAAGTTGGTCTAAAGCTGATCTCTATTCTGGAGGTGGGTACAGTGGTTTAGATGTGAAGTATACCCTCAAAGTATTCATCTTCGAAGGCTTGGTCCTTAGCTGGCGGCCCTGTTAGGAGGTGTCTAGATCACGAATGTGCTAGCCCCATACATGGCCTACTAGTCTTCAATGAGTTCATATTGAATGGGGAAAGAAAGGGATGGGGCCTGGCTGGATGAAACGGACTTCTAGATGCATGCTGTGGAAAGTATATCTCATTCCTGGCTCCTTCCTCCTCACTTCCTGTTTCTCTGCTGTTATGAAGTGAACACCCTTCTCTACCGAAAGGCTTCCATACCTCGATATTAAGACTCTCCGCCGATGTAGTAAGCCAAATCAAGCCACATTAAAAAAATAAAATAAAAAGACCAGGTTTATTGGGCAAAGTGTTCCCCGGGTGACCTTTCCGGTCCTCAGGGATGAGACAGGAAAGGAGACCGGAAGAAGCACATGGGCGCTCTCAAGAAGGCAGTTTAAATACCCTGTAAGCGTGGTTGTGAACAGTTCTGGGGGAGGAGCCACCTCTTGGTGGATTTTCTGAGCGGGCGGGCCTGTTGAACGTCTACCACATAACCCTTGTTACCACGATAGTCTGCTTTACCACAGACTGCCTCTGGAATGTTGGGATTATAGGTGTGTACCACCATACCCAGATTTGGGGTTTTTCTGAAAGAGTCTCACTCTGTTGTCCAGGCTGGCCCCGAAGTCACTATGTAGCTCCGGCTGGCCTTAAGTGTCACTAGGAAGTGATACATTTCTTAGAAACTGTATATACAATCACAGCAGAGTTCTAGACCCTTTTTGCCTTCCCCTAGGACACCACTTTCTTCCTAAACACCTAGTTCTGTTCCCCTTGATCTAAAAACATCCATATGACAATGAACCAACCTTATAGAGTTATTATAAAAATTGAAGGATGCTGGCCATACATGTGCTTACATGGGTAGACTTCCTCCCTCCCCAGGGAAGTCTGAATATCACTGTGCTCCACATGCTCCGAATCACAGAGCTCAATGTCTTGTGTGTAATAGACACCTGTCCTGGTGGGCTCTTTGTCCGCCTAACACATCTAGAGTCTGGGAAGAGGAGCCTCAGTTAAGAAAATGCCTCCATCATATTATTGCCCATAGGCGTGTCTGTAGTGCATTTTCCTGGTTAATGACTGATGTGGGTGAGTCCACCCCATTGTGGGGAGGGTGATGCCACCCCTGGGGCAGGTGGTCCTGAGTTGTACAAGAAAGCAGGCTGAGAAAGCCATAAGGAACAAGCCAGTAAGCAGCACCCCTCCCCAGCTCCATTTCGATTCCTGCCTCGGCTTCCCTCAATGGACTATGATCTGGGATATGTAAACCCCCAAAATAAAACCTTTCCTTTCCAAGTTGCTTTTGGTGTCTCATCACAGCAACGGACACCCCCAGGCACCAGCCAAGACTGTCCTTAAACAAATAGATGGTGCCACCAGCAGTGTGGCAAGTGTCTATGTTAGTCTTCATTCAGAAGGTTCACACGGGTGTATCTAAAGATGATGTCCACAGAAGCATTTGTTTACTTTTTAATTTAATTTAATTTTGTGGTTTTTGATACCTTTCATCAAAAGCTGGTCTTGAACTCACGACCATCCAGACTCCCTGCTTCTAAGTATTGATTATAGAGTGTCCCATCAGAGCCTACCTCCACATAAGCATTTGTAACTCAGCTCTGGGCCCTCGCCAGTCCTTAGTGAGACTTCTCTTGATTTAGAACAACTCAGTTCATCTGACAGTACTAACAGTTCTGAAGATTTTTTTTTTTTTTTGAGGAAAAAGCTGTTCCAGAGAAGCGAGCCCTTTAAAAATGGGCTAAGTCATGATGCCTTCTGAAGCGCTGATGCAATTCGATGTATTTCGTTTATTATGTTTTCCGAGGAGAGCAATTTGAGAGAATGCGTTCCCTTCTGTCTCTCTCTGTCATGTTCTCATTGGCCCTTTCACAAATTAATCTGAATAAAAGCAACTTCCCCTCAGCGGTGAGTTAAAATGAGGCACTGATCACACGGTTATTATTTAATTGCGTCTTTACACACATTCCTCTGTGCTTTTTAATTATATATAATTACTAGGGAACAGGGAGTAAAATCTGTTTAATCTAAAATGAAACATGCTAAACAGATAACGTTTCTAGTTCCTGTTTTCTTCAGTTTTTAAAGGTGTGGCTCTAACTTAGTCTGACTGGATTCATGAGTACATGGCTAGCGATTCCAGAAAATGTAGCTTATGTGATTAAGCATTATTTATTTCATGTGCATCCTATTTCTTTTTAAAGGTTGTCGTGTAGTGTATCTACTCAAGTGATGACATCTGGGGTGCCATTATTTGAAACGCCAGCTTTTTTCCGCCTTTCTATAAAATAGTTGCAATCAACGGCAAGCAAGAGGTAATCTCGATGGTAGCATATGGTGACTTTGATATGACGCTATGTTTTTTCTGCAGTTTTCAGTGTGTTTTTCGATGGGGAGAGATTGTATTGAAGCCTGTCACGGTGATCATAGTAAAATGTATGACACCAGTAAAGAGGCAGCAGAGCCCAGTAGTCAAATCTCAGACACTCGAGACAGTCTTCCTGATTGAGCTTACTCTCGGCCTTAGCCATGAGTCATGGGTAATTCACATAACTTCTGTGTACTCAATATCTTCCTCTGAATCTCCTGGATGCAGTAGAAACCATCTGAGAAGGTTGCAGTAGATTCCTTCCTAAGCCCGTTACCTCCCCAGCCATGAGCTTTTGGCCAGGTTAGTGGTACCAGGCATGAATTCCCTCTTGTGGAACAGGACTCTACTCTAATCAGGAAGTGAATGTTACCCCATAATTGTCATGCCACTATTACACCGGGAGGCACATCTTACCCAGCAGGTCAGTATTTGGGTGGATAATAATCCTTTCAGAAACCAAAGGTTATTAAATAAAAATTCCACCACCAAGTGTGGGATACCTCTGCATGAGTTGTTGGTTAGGATAAACTCAGAGCCCAACCCTCAAACAATACAGGCTAGATCTCTTGCTTTTGCTTGCCCACCAAAACTAAATGGTGAGACCCTGTTGCTGAAGACACACACACTGTGGTTGTAGGACAGAGAGAAATCAGGCCGGAACTGAGCTGGAAGCTTCCTCTATCAGAAAGTGCTATGCAGGCTCCTGAGGCCGAAATTCAAAGTCTTGCCTGAGTATGAACCCTGTGAGCCACAGTGACATGCCACGCAAAACACCATACGTTTCGCCC
This sequence comes from Peromyscus eremicus, assembly GCF_949786415.1. Lineage (NCBI taxonomy): Eukaryota > Metazoa > Chordata > Mammalia > Rodentia > Cricetidae > Peromyscus > Peromyscus eremicus. The sequence continues at coordinate 10,540,970 of NC_081434.1, forward strand.
CAAAGTGTAACTTTTTAAAAAGTTTGAGATAAGATACAGCTTTTTACTTCAGTTCTGATGGTGTCGTAATTGATGCTCTCTCTGTTGTTGTGAACAGACACCATGAGGCAACTCGTATTTAACAAAACAAATTTAATTAGGGGCTCGCTTACAGTTTCAGAGAGTGAGTCCATGGCCATCATGGTGGGGAGCATGGCAGCAGGCAGGCAGGCATGGTGCTGGAGCAGTAGCTGAGAGCTTTTATATCCTGATCCACGCGCAGCAGGCGGGGGATGGGGAGAGACATACACACATACACACACACACACACACACACACACACACACACACACACACACACGCACACACACGGATGGACGGACAGACAGACAGACATTGGGCCTGGTGTGGGCTTTTGAAACCTCAAAACCCACCCATAATGACACACCTCTTAATCCTTCCCAAACAGTTTCATAACGGGACCAAACATTCAAGCATATGAACTATGGGGGCCATTCTCATTCAAACCACTGCAGATGGAAACTGTGCAAACAGAGAACGAATCAGTGAAGACAGATCATTTTATTGTGTCCATGACAACAAAGCAAGATATTAAAAAGCCCTGTCTAGACACTTTGGGCCAGTTAAGCTATTGTCTCTTGACCTCCCACCCACCTCCTCCTTAGCTGCACTGTGACGTCACCCTGGATGGCTTGCCTCTGCAAACCAAGTTTTGCTTTGCAGTCTGCGTCCTCAGTTTACCTTGAGCAATTACATGCATTCCAGAAGAGAAGAGAGGAGAAGACCCTTCTTTCTGTCTCCTGCTCATGTCTCATTGTCGGGGCTGAGTACCTTCAGTTGCGTTCCTCAGAGTCAGTTATTTCTCAGTACCTCACTCCCCATTGCTGTATTGAGGGCAGATGGTGCTTGCCTCTCAGTGACCTTTTCAAAACCCTCACACAGGTCAACTATGGGTCTTCATCACACAGGCTGGGGGCAAAAAAATCATTCACCTATGGTAATTTTTGGAGTGTGATGTTCAAATGTTTGATGGGCATGTTCTAAAATGCCAAATTTACTTCCTTAAATTTTGAAGCAGAATGTGCTAAGCATCTTTGGAATTTTTAAAATAATCTAGGATCATAAGTTTTTTTTTTTAACCTTTAAAGGTTGTATCATATTAGAATACACGTTTCTCCTTAGGTACCACTGGCAGGTGGCAAGCTGCTTCCCTGTAATAAAGGAGCCCTAGATGAATTAAAGTTATAAAGAAATCAATGAGACAACAGCCTCAACTAAGGCTAGCAGGTGTGAAGTCTTACAAAACACTAGGTCCCTTTCAGGACCTTTATACACATTATGTCATTCACTACTTCACCATCATTAGAAGGGAGGTGGTATTATGGGTAATTTCGGCCACCCTGATGAGCAGACAGGGAACAGATAGAATTGTTACCCAAAGCGCCACAGCATATATTGGCAGAGCCAGAACTGGTTTGCCTGACTCAAAAATCTATTCTCTATTTCACTCCGTGGTAAGTGTGATTTTTGTGTCCTCTAAACTTAGGCGTTGATTTTCAAAATAAAGTTGGGACTGACTATATGAAAACCGTTGTATTCAGAACTGTGAGCATCACCAAAAGAACAGAAACATGGCCTGGTCTGCAAGGAATTTGCAATCTGGTAAGGCTGGGAGATCCAAGGAAATATTAAAGTACTAAGTGTCCTAGTAAGTAGGAGACAAAAACATCCTAAGTGCTGAAATGTTTTGGGAGTGCTCCAGAGGGGGAGTCTATAGTGGAGAGACAGGCTGATGTTAACGAGCTAACTGACAGAGTGGATCCGAGTAGGGGGAGAAGGGCAGAGGGATGGGCGTGGAGGGGGCATGCTTAGATCTAGGGGTGGAGATGGCTAATGTAGGTTGGTGTTGGGTCACAAGGAAACCAGGCTGAGTCTTGAGGACCCGTTCTCACTTCTGCAATATCTGCAATCACACTGAAGTTGCGTGATTTCTGCTTTTAAATGGAAAAGACATTAAAATCTAAAACAGGTGGGATCAGTTAGAACCTGCTCTTGTTCTGTGCCAGGAACTGGTCTAAGAACTTCCACCCTTACAACACCCTAAGAAACATATTTCTACTGTGTCACTTTGACAGTGGGGAAAGTCTGCCATAAAGGGATCAAACAACTTACCCCAAATCATTCCCCTAATTGGTGGCTAAGTCAGGACTTGAACCCACACTGTCCAGCTTCAGAAAACAAACAATAAACAAAAAAGAGTAAACCCCATTTAAAACTTTCCTATATGTAAACACTCTGGAGCCGTATCCTGTGGACATTTACCTCACTCCTTTTTGCCAGTCTTCAAATTCTCTTTTTTTCTGGTAAACTGAGGCAGACACTTGTCAGTTGTGAACCTTCTTAGCTCCCTAGAGAGGCGTTACAGCCTTGAAAGCATAGTGGCCATAAACAAACATCTATCCACCCAGGCCTGGGCACCAATGACAAACCAAGGACTCCATCCAAGTTTGTCTTGGTAAACCAGTGAGTTTACTGGGGTTGCTCACAGGGGCATGGATCAGGAGTTAGCTACGGGAATGCAGATGACTAGGCAGGAGCAGCAACAAAAAGTCCACTCCAGTACAGGTGACAGCTAATGAAAGCTGCATCCCTGAAGCTCTTTACAGCTCCGGTGTTCAGAGTGTCCTAGGCCAAGCAATTATTTCTGCTCATATAGACTTGGGGAGAGAGTTCTTGGGAGTCTTGTAAGTTTTAGGAGCTTCCTGGGTCTTACCTGTTTGGTTATTTCCTGAAGATTAGGGATTTCCCTCCATCTTGTAAGTTTTAGGAGCCTTCTGGGTCTTACATGTTTGGTTATTTCCTGAAGCTTAGGGATTCCCCTCTCCAGGAGAGACTATATCAGTTCTAAGGAAATAGCTAGAAATAGCATTGCAGGCTGCTCTAACCCTCCACCGGGCTCATGCACTCTTGAGTGTCCTGAGGGAATGTCTGCATTCTCTTTAGGAAGCCATACATATCAAATGGCTGCACATGGCTCCCTAAATAAAACCAAGGGGATATGCCTTTGGATTTAAGGAAACTTTCCATGCAAGCTGGGTCAGTTGATTTAAGATGCGAAGAAATAAAACTGACTTGTTTCTGTGTATGCTGGCCTGGCAGGATTCTGAGTTCATGGAGGTGGGGGTGGGGCCTTTTATGGAGGCCAGGAATAACTGATGGAAATGAGGTGAGTACAAATAAAAGGAGTTGTGCTTACAAGGGGCAGTAATAATAATAATAATAATAATAATAATAATAATAATAATAATAATAAATGAAAACCACAAGTTCACTGTCAAGGATCAGAGACGGGTAGGATGGGGGAAGGTGTTTAGCCTTTTATGAACTCCTCCGACTGTCTTGAATTTCCCTGACAGTTCTCTGGAATAGAACTAGAGAACAAACACACTCATAAAATGACCTCGAGCAGAAACTAGTTTCTTCATTTTGATTTGGAAGGTAAATTAGATATCGTACCACATGGTACTACTGATTATTATAAACTTCAGGCAACTTCATGAAAACTGACCATTTGAACCTACGACACATTCAGAGTCTGGATAAATCAGTTCTTGCCCTTTGAACAGGACTTTCAAAAGATAACCTTTACTCCAAATTTTAGGGTGGTAACAAATAATAAAGAAAATAGCCCTATATGTATGATTTTGACTTGAAATCTAGGAGTCAGGGGGTTTCAGAACTGCCTGTTTCCAGGTTTGCTGTGTAAGCCAGGAGGGTGTTTGACTTCACATTTGAGCCTCTGGAACCCAAGCTCAGGGCTCTTTCTGGGTACCTAAATACATCTGAAGAAAGAAGTCTTTTCTTCAGTTATCTTTTTGACTTTTGAGATTGCCTGGCCCCGAATGAGCTGATCATCCTGAGATAGATAGGTCTAGTCGAAATCTTACTTCATGGCCTTTGCTTCATCTTTCCCCCCAATATCATACAGAAAAAACGAAAAAAAAAAAAAAAGCATATCAGTGTCAGACACAATGCTGTTTACATTTCAATCAGGAGTAACAAAGCCATTGGCATTTTGTTTTGCCTATGTGCAATGGTAAAAATGTGATGGTTGATGCTTTTGTACCTGTAGATCAGCTCAACATCTGATTTTCCCCACATTGAACTAAGTAAGCAATATATATATATATATATATATATATATATATATATATATATATATTTTTTTTTTTTTTTTTTTTGTAAAGTTAATCCAGTGCATCTGAATAGAAATCCCATTAAGAACACCTGTAGCCATGCTGCAGTAGACACCATGAGAGAGTCATCATCCACGCTCTCGGCCGTCCACGCTTGGCCCCACCTGGAGCTGAAAGGGCTTCTGAATGACATCTTCCAGGCACTTGGACAAGTCATTTGCCTTCCTGGGTACCTATGATGGATCCCCTTTCCCACAATTCCTGTGAGCAGTCAGTAAAGCTGCTGGGAGAAGCCAGGACCAGTGCTGCCTGGAAACTTCATTAGGCATGCATTTTACCTACAGGACATGGAGCTCTCAGCCTAGTGGAAGACACACCAGGGAGTCAGTCCTCTCTTTCTCTTTTCTTTCAAGCTAAGACAGGATTAAGGTTTAAAGTGATGGTTTTTCTTTCAGAGCTCCACTAGCCAGTTTAGCTCTCATCAGCTCGCTCCTCCTGTTACTTACCCACTAACCTGCCTATCTGGTATTACGTGTATTGCCAAATGGAGTCTAAAGAAAGGTGATGTGAGGACTGACCTAATCTACAGTGGGAGTCAATTATCGGGTGCTTGTGAGCCCGGGATGCAGTTAGCAATGTCTCAGTGTTCTGTGGAGCGGAGGCAATCTGAGAAGCAGTTTATTGATTTAGCAGAGGTTTCGCAATCCCACGGGCCCCACGCCAGCCCATTCATTCCCCTTAAGCACCTAAGTGTGTCTTTTCTCTGTTAGCCATCTGAGTTTTGCATCGTCATCTAAGGTCATTCCAAGGTGACTCTAAGGATAATGGAGTCCTCCAAAGACTCCAGTTCTTCCAGCGTTGATTCGAGAAAGAAAGCAACACAGGAAACAAGAAACAGAGAACTGAATGTTTTTGGTAAAGCAACATGAGACATGTGACATGAAGGCGAGTTCAAGACTCAGGGTCCAGCTGGGAAAGCTGAGCTATCTCCTACTTAGGCTTTTACGATTATTGATACCAACGTGGATTGCAGAGTAAAAGAAAACAAAGTTTACGAAGTTTTCATTTTTGTGTGCGGTGCTAGGTAGGGATGTCGTGTGGTAAGGGTTGACCAGGATGCACCCTTCATGGGCTCATGTGTTTGAACTCTTGGTTTCTAGCTAGAGATACTGTTTTAAGAGATTGTAGCACCTTTAGGAAGTACAATCTTGCTGGAAGAAATGGGTCGCTGGAGGTAAGCTCTGAGGTTTTATGGCCAGGTCCCTCTTCTTCTCTATGCTCTATTTTCTGTTGCGCCAAGCTATGAGGATTCTAAGCTTCATGCTCTGCTCCTGCTGCCATGCCCACTCGGCAGTGGGGAATTGTATCCCTTAAGTAGTGAGCTAAAAGGAAGCATTCTTCTCTCGCTGCTTTTAGCTCGGTACTCTGTTACAGCAGCTAAAATAACCAATATGCCGTGCTAAGAAGACTAATGAACTGGGCCCCAGTTTAAAAGAATTTAAACAGAACTGAATTTTAGAATAGTACACATTTGGTAGTTTGAATGTCATTGGCCCCCATAATCTCATAGGGAGTGGCACTATTTGTTATGAAACATTCATTTAAGATGTGTTACATTTGTTTATGCTGTGGAACATTTGTTTAATGATGCAAAGATGTGTTGCATTCTTTCATGTTGCATTTGTTTAACTCTGTGAAGCTGTTTTACTTTGCCTGTCTAGAACAACTGATTGGTCTAATAAAGAAGTGAACAGCCAATAAATAGCAAGGCAGGAGAGATAAATAGGCGGGGTTGGCAGGCAGAGAGAATAATGGAAGGAAAAATCTGAGAGGAAAGAAGAAATAGCAAGAGAAAAAGGATAGGAGAATGCCAGGGGCCAGCCACCCAGCTTCACAGCCAGCCGCAGAGTAAGAAGTAAAGGAAGGTAATACAGAAATAGAGAAAATTAAAAGGTAGACAGGATAATTTAAATTAAGAAAAGCTGGCTAGAAATAAGCTAAGCTAAGGCTGGGCATTCATAAGAAAGAATAAGACTGTGTGTATGGTTTATTTGGGAGCTGGGTGGCAGGTCCCCAAAAGAGTAAAGAGTAAAAACCAAAACAAAACAAAAAACCAAACTGTTAGGAGATGCGGCTTTGTTGGAGTGGGTGTGGCCTTGTTGGAGGAAGTGTGTCATTGTGGGGGGCGGGCTTTGAGGTTTCCTATGCTCAGGATCCCGCCAGTGTCTCAGTCGACTTCTTGCTGCCGACAAGATGTAGAACTCAGCTACTCCTCCAGCACCGTGTCTGCCTGCAAGCTGTCATGTCCCTCCATGATGGTAATGGACTGACTGAACCTCCGAACTGCAAGGGGGCCACCACAATTAAACTGTTTTCTTTATGAGTTGCCGAGGTCATGGTGTCTCTTCACAGCAATAGAAACGCTAAGTACGACAACATGCATGGTGACGACTCTTACCAGCATCAAAAAAGAATTGCTCGAGAATGTTTTCCATTTGGAACCTGGGCCTGGGGACCTTCATTCTCCATATTGTTCTTTAATTGCTGATATATTCTGAGTGGCCTAAAGTTGGTGAAGGTGCTGAGCCTGGTTCCTTCCGGTCTAGTGTGCAGTGATATCTCTGTAACTGCTGAGGGCCAACCTTTGGGTTAGAGTAGATCCCAAAGGACCTGGGGAGTTTTCCCCACCACAGACTCAGGCAGATCTTCCTTGGTTGGACTGAGTATCAGCCACTCACTATACATACATATACATATATATATATATGTATATGTATATGTATGTGTGTATATGTATATGTATATATGTATTTGTATGTATGTATATTTATTTCAAATATACATATATTTATTTGGATATATATTTCAAATATACACACACACACTTTCCAATTAGGCTGCAGGGCCTAAAGGAAAGGGCTTAAGAATCATTTTCCCTGGTAAAGCAGCTGTCACTTCCCATCTTTGTTACCCAGCTATGCCTCAGTTTCCCCATCAGTAAAATCTGTGCACTACTTGCCTTTCACAGACAGGTACAAGGAGGATGAAATGACATCATGGGTGTGAAATCTTACTCAGAGCTGGCCCAGGCAGACCCAAGCCTTGTTATGGATTGTCCAGTATGGGTACTAAACCCCCACTTCTTGGGGGGAGAAGTGGGGTACCTAATTCAGACACTTATCCAGGGAAGAGGCTAGAAGGATTCTTGACCCTGAGATTTATGAAGAGCAGTCATTTAATTTGGAATCATGGAACCCCTAAGCTGTGGCAGAAGAGGCATCAATACCTATAATGGATGACCACCATATACAGCATGTGTCCTTAAGCTCTTCTCAGGGGACGATAAAGGGAAGACTCTTGATTTGGTCCAGATTGGTTCTTTTTCTGCTTCCTGTCATTTCTCTGTGTATTTAACTCAGTCTTTGAAAGCACCCCGCTCCGCTCCCCTTTCCCCAGTAGGCTTTCCTGCCTCAGTGTGGAGAGTTCCCACACTGCAAGAATCCTCACCAACGTTTCCTCTTCCCCTAGCTGCTTTGGTTCTTGATTGCACTGAGTTTAGGAGGCTCTTGCTTCTGCTCACCGCCGCATGGAATGTGCGTCGCTGGTGACTAATTGTTCTGGGGATGACTTCTCTGTTTGGGTGGTGTCCAGTTCTCTATTCTTCTGTAAATGGAGCCAACTCTGATTTATGTGTCTGTGAATCTCTGATGAGCTGTGGAGGTGGCTGGGAGAAAGGGGGTGGTGGAAGAGAAATGCTGTTGGAAACGATAAAGTTTTCTCTGACTTTGGACTCAAGAGCAAGCCAAAGCTTGGCTACTATTCAATGTCAAAATTTGGGCCGAAGAACAGAGTTAGGTCTTGTCACGTACAAATGTGATTTTTTTTAAACTGGAAACCATCAGTTCTCATTCACAACCAAATGTGAGGCCAAGAAGATGGTTTCCGTGTTGGCAGGACACAGTCTTGTATGTTTTTCTGGACCTCCAAGGCATCTAGCCGATATTCTGGATTAAGGCTTTGTACTTCTCCGTCCTCTTGGGTGTAGACAAGTCACTTCCAGATGGGGGCAGAGCTAGTTACACCAACGGGACGCGAAACTCTTGAGTCAGGCCCACACTGAGAGATGGCAGGGGTGGGGTGTGGGGTGGGGTGGTAGTGGACACCACATAGGGAGTGACCACACAGCAGGCTCTGTGAGACCTCAGTCTGTACAGGGGGAGTGGCCACACAGACCTCAGTCTGTAGTTAAGGCTCTGTCCTGGAGGAGGAGGAAACAATACTAAAATCCCCCAACTGAGTGTTGCTACACAATATTTGTGCTGCCCTCCAGCTCTCTCCCCGGGGTTTAGCCTTCCTTTCCTGTCCCCATGGCTTGCTCTCTGCATTCCAGAATGCGGAAGGAAGGAAGGAAATAGTAGAGATAGATAGAAAACCTTGGGGGCAGTGTTTTGGATCATCTCTTGACTTCTTCGCACAAATTAAGGCCTTGCACCTCCTTTGATTTTTAGATAGTTGGTGGTTCTCTAAGAATAAGGCTCTGAAGGCCAGCCTGGTGGTACGGGTCTATAATTCCAGCAACTCATGAGGCTGAGGCAGGGGGATTACAAATTTAAGGCCTGCCTGGGCTACTGAGGTCAAGGCCAGCCTCTGCCAACTTAGTGAGCCCTCATCTCAAAATGAAAAATGGATGAGGAGTCTAAGGCAGCGGCAGAGTGCTTGTTAACGCTCAATCCCCAATATCCAAAACATAAAAATTAAACAAGCCCCATGCTTCTACTGAAGGAGAAACAGAAACACAGTCAAGATAGATTAGGTTTTTATGGCCTTTCCTATGAAAACAAAGCCTTTCAAGCCTGGTAGTTTATTATAAGTCAGGAGGAGTTTTGTTCAAACTGGCTGGCCCTTGTGAGGCAGCGGACTTCTCCATTCTGTCTTCATCCTGGTACCCAGGCTGATGGAGGAGCCTCCATCCAGAAATGGAACGGTGTTCCAGAGGGAGAAGAAGCAGGACGAGCCACTGGAGCCCCCGAAAGCCTCTGGTTATAGGAGATGCTTGTCAATTCCTGCTGGAGTTTCACTGACCACGGCCAGCCAAGTGGCCACACCCCAGGCTAACAGGATGTTTGATCCTTGCCAGAGGGCTTCCACAGCGAGGGGCTCTGCAGTGCTTGGCTAGGGTGTGGTAACATAATCGACCACACCCAAGAGTATAGAATATTTAGCATATGATAAAGATACCTTTCGGATCATTCAAGGAATGGACAAAACAACAGATGGTCCTGGGAAAGTTGGTTGTTTGGGGAAACGAAATACAGTAGGTTACCTTGAGTCGTATAGAGGTATGGCTTAAAAAGGCTTAAAATGGACTAATGATAATAATCAGAAGTATATATAGACCAATGGTTTATTTTATAATATCAGCTACCAAGGCTTCTTTCGTTTTCCACAATATTGGTTTATTTGTTTATCTTTGTGGGGGGCGGGGCAAGGGGCAAGCGTGTGACCTCACCTGCGCTAGGCAAGCTCTCCACCCTGAGCCACGCCTCCTTGCCCCATCAAAGCTTCTTTTAAAGGTGTAAAAACCAAAGGTGGACATGACAAAGGTTGAATCTAGTAGAGCTGAATTAGAAAAGTAGAGTCTTTATAGAAAGACTATAAAACCAATGAAGAGACAGGAACAAATGGGCGGGAAGGGTGGCTGGGCCTGCATGTCGCCATCAGTGGGGTAAGCCAGTGTGCACTGGCGTGCTTAGGGGACAATACAAGTGTAGTGAACACACACACACACACACACACACACACACACACACACACACACACGGGCTTTTTCTCTGGTACTTTCCCCACAAGAACATAAAGCAGTGAGGGCGACCCAAACCCACACGTCTACACGAGGACGCACACGAGCTCTTTGCCAACACTGCACCACTTGACACAGAGGACTTGGGCCTCTGGAGAGTCTGATGTTCTCTGAAGGTCTTGGGACCCATCTCCGGAAGATGCTGAGCCATTTTTGTCTATTTCTGATTTAAACAGAAGAGTCAGTGTTAGCACGTCAGTAGAGTTTTTACTCGGAGGCGTGCGTGCTCTGTCTGGTGCCAAGGGGAGACGTTTTTACCAGAATGAACCTCTCTTCCCCACCACACCCCTAAACCTCACCAATGTTTCCGAAGTGTCAGAGAAAACAGGACCCTTGAGGTTCCTTCCAGCTTTCTCGGCAGGGATTTTAAGCGCCACCTGTGGAAAGCCTTATTTTGACACCTGCCTTATGATTCAGCAGTATGACTCAAAATGGAGCGAACTGGTTTTCTTCTCCCATCCGAGTGACTCTCGCTTTGAGGACTTTCTCAGAGCTGGGAGGGTGGGGTGGGTGAAGGAACAGAGGGACCAGGGCCCTGAGGCTCTCAGCTTCCTGCCTTTGCCTGGCTGCTGCACTGGACATCCATGACTGATGGGAGATCTCTGAACAGCTCTGAACTGACCACTACTCAATGGACAGTCAGGCGGGCGTCAGCCTGGGAGTTTTCTGAGAAACACACCCCTGGCATTCTCTTCCATCAGCCCGCTTCTCCCCGGGCATAACAGAAGTCAGAACACCGAGTCCTCTGTGTTAAGACAGCTTCATCAGCAGACGGTCTGCGCTTCTCAGCCTTGGAGAAGGATGGGGCCTCTTGCGGAAGTATAGCGGGATGCTTTCCTCTCGGTGCTTCTGAATTCCGTAGAATTATTCCAAGTTCCTTCTCTGAGGCCTGCAGACTCACCCTTCCCTGAATTCCTTTTCTCTCTGTCTGCCTTACTCAGCATAGTTCCAGATCCCTATTTCTATGCAGCTCACGCATCTCTGATGCGCTCTGGGATTTGCTGGTTGGATTTCCCATCTGGTTATGATATTGTCAGTCTCCTCTTACAACTTAGTCCGCTGATTGGGATTCCCCACTGAGGGCGTGGCTTTGCCCCCAATGTGCTCCAGGACCTCGTCTAGTCCGAGCCCGGTAAGCAGTTGCTGGATGTATTTGTGTATTTGTTACCGGGTATTTCCTTGGCCCGGGGTTAAACAGTAACTGGGTTGTAAAGCTGGGCATGGAGTGGGCGGACCAGTGATTTCTGACTGTTGAGGCCTTGCCACCTTCTTCCATTTGGCTTTTCTTTCAGCCAAAATATACCAGCCAAGTGCACAGTGGGAAAGCTCGCTCCATGGTGATGTGGTAGGATAGAAAGACAGGAAAATTATGACATAGAAGGTCAGCTTGGACAAACAAAAACAAACAAAAACCAAAAGCCTTCATCCCAGGGTCTGGTACACATTTTCTGTCAAGAAGCAGGAAATTGCTCACAGAACATAATATGTTTTCCAAAAGACCTCTTATCAAGGACAGTAAATAAACCCCACTTACTTCAGGGTCCAAATGATGTCTAACCCTGACTTTCTGGCTCGTCTCTCTCATTCCTAAATCTAATCACTATCCCGTATAAATCCACCTTGCAATTTCGTTTGCAGAAGGAAATGCTTTATCTTTTAACCTTGTTACAAGCAGCATTCTTTGAACAATCTTCAAAAGGGGTTTTCTTAGCAACTTCTAAAGATATACCTTGAGAGCAGCTACCAAAGACCACATATAAAGAACCCTAATGGTGCCGCCTTCACCAGAAGCTCATATCCACATCTGGCTGTGTCTCCTTTCTCTGAGGACCCTTCTTGCTAACAACCCCTGTGCTGAAGAGTCCCATTAAAAATACCTTTTAAAAACATTCAACATCTCTGTGTGTGTCTCTGTATGTGAGTGTATGTGATACCTGTATGCTACACGGCATATATGGAGGTCAGAGGTGAACTTGCAGGAGTTAGTTCTCTTCTTCATTCACCGAGTGGGTCCTGGGACGCGAACTGGGATCTCCAGGTTTGGCAATAAAGCGCCTTTACCCATGGAGCCGTTTTTTAACAACTCTCCAACTCTACTTCATATTGTCTTAGCATGACATTCTTTTCTTTATTGGAGCTGTAAATCCCAGGTTTGCCTGGATGGAAATCCTAAGACATGGAAGTCTTCAGCTTCCTGTAGGAGATGGGGTGGAGCCACGCCATAAGAAGAGGAGCCTCCGCGTAAGAGCCACCGCTTGGTCTTGTGACCCTGGAGGTTGGAGGGACCCCAGAGACCTTATTCAGGGGAGCCTTCAAAGTGAGACTAATCACATTCTCTGATTTAGCCTTTGTGTGACTCAATTTCCTCCTCTATGTAATGGGAATAATAGCCCTGTAATGTAGAGTTGTTGTCATATTTAAATGAGACAATAGAAGCAAAAGTTCTCAGTGCTGGCCACTATAGAACTGTGGGCTATCATTGGCCTATTACCACAAGGATATGATCTTATTAATGGAATATCCTTTAATATATTGTGCGTGTGTGAATGTGTGTGTGAGTATATGAATGTGTGTGTATGTGTGTGTGCGTGTGTGTATGAGTGTGTGAATGTCTGTTTGAGTATGTGTGGGTGGGTGTGTGGGTGAGCATGTGTGAATGTGTGTGAGTGTGTGTAGGTATGTATTACATTTTTGCTTTTGAGGTTAAGAAATCAAGTCTCCTCTTTAAATTTTTACTTATTTTTTTTTTTTTTGAGACAAGGACCACCTAGCCCTAGACTAGCCTCAGACATGCTACGGAGGCCAGAGTGGCCTTGACCTTCTGATCTTCTGGCCTCCAACTCCAAGTTGGCACCTGCCACCATACCCGTCTCCTTTCCCCCTGCAGAGCCAAGGTAGAGATACACTATTTGCTTCCTTTTCTTTCCTTGCCCCACTCTGGCCTGGGTTGCATCTGCAGATGTTCTGTGGTCAGAGCCAAGGTACCAGTATATCAGCCTCCATCTTGGGATGTAGTTGGAAGATTTCCTGTGTCCCGCTTGGTCCTGCAGCCGCTCAGACCCAAGTAAACACACAGAGGCTTATATCAATTACCATCTGTGTGGCCATGGCCTATGGCTCAGTTTTCTTGCTAGCTAGCTCTTATAACTAAACTCGGCCCATTTATATTAATCTATATGTTGCCACGTGTTCCATGGCTTTACCTGGAACCATTACATGCTGCTCCCTGGATGTAGGATGGTGTCTCTGTGTCTTTCCTTTCTCTTCCTCCTATCTCTCTTGGATCTTCCCATCTGGCTCCATCCTGCCCTGCCATTGGCCAATGCAGCTTTCTTAATCAACCAATCAGAGCAACACATATTCACAGCATACAGAAAGACATCCCACGGCATTGGGAAGATAAAATTAGATCGTTACAGGTTTCTGTGTGAACGGATGAAGAACTTTTAAAGTTGAACCACTTCTTGTCACCTTCTCCCTTGTCACCTTCATCTGCCCCAGGGTCACCATCATCCCCTTCCAAAAGCCTCTCTACTTCTGTTTCCTCCCCTCAGTGCCTGGACTTCACAGCTGGACAATGTCTCCTACTTAGAGGATTCTGCTTAAAGCTCTCCGGTGGCTTCTAGCTGCACCTAGAGGAAAGCCCAGTTTTTACCTTAGTTTGCAAGGTCCCAGGTGAACTGGCCTTTCCTATCACTCTCACCTTAGGCACCCCGAGGACTCTGCAGGCTGCATCCACGCAGACCTTCATGCCTCATGTCTAGTGAAAGACGCGTGTCCCTAACCTCCTTCCTCAGCATCCTCTCTGTCTTGGATGCCTTTCTCTGCTATATCACATAGCTGCCTCCATTTTTATCTTTGAATGCATAGAAACATGCCCTGACCACATTATCAGTAGCACCTCCTTACCTCAAGGCACCCAAGCCAAGCTCAGCTTTGTGTTCATCCCACGTGCATTCTAGTGGCTTAGTGGTTATTCCCCTCCCACTGGGAAGTGATCTTTGTGGCCTCAGGATGTCTCTGGCCACATGTCACCGCTCCATTTCTAGTTCCTAGGACAGAGTATGTGCTCGATATATACTCGTGGGCTGGAAGAATTCCTTGGATGATGCCATCTGTTTAACATACTTTTTCTCACAGCACAGTTGAGATGGTCACTGTGTTACAACACTGCTTCCCTGGCAAGGAGAGAGAGAAGCAAGAATAAGGCCGAAAGCATATCTTTTTCATGGCTGGAAGCTGGTGTTTCTGCTTATTGTTTTATAACCCCAGACTCCAAAAGATGCTTTAGAGGGCTTGATACAGTATCCCCAACAAGAATGCAAGTCCTACTTCAGAGATGCCCACGGCACAAAGAGCCTTGGTTACTTTCCAAAGGTATCACATTTTCTTTTGGCACGGGCTCATGCCCAGAAACCTGGATAAGCTTTTATACTGGAATAGCCCAGAGCTGGCACAACTCCCTGACTTGGAAGGAAGCTGACCACAGCAAATTAGAGGAGAAGCTTATTCTTTTTTTTTTTTTTTTAAATCCAGAAGCTAAATTTCAAATAGCCCTACACTATCACCTATAAAGGATTTGCTTAACATAGTGAGAAACATACAGAATTCAGATTCAAGTTGGCTGGATTGGAATAACTACTAGATAAGCAGAGCACATGGGAATTCCATCTCCATCCAGTGCTTTAGTGTGGCAGCCATAGACCCTCCTCATAGCTCCCTCTGTAGGGGCATCATTGCCTTCCTTCTCTACCCATCATGCTTTCTCCTTCTGCAGCTACCCAGCCATGCTGCCTGAAGGCTGGACTTTACTAATGGTATGGCCTAAGGGACCTGGAGGCACACCCATTCTCAACCCACTTGAGATTTCTCCAATGGGTGACCGTGCCTTTTGGGTACCCATGGCGCCTGGCTGAGCTTCGGATGCAATTGCCCTTCCTTCTCATCACCATTGTGGTTGGAACGCATTGATGCTGGATGCCCAGTTTGCTTCTTCCTGTTCTTGTCCTCAGTAAATCAGCTTCACGATTCACCATCTCAGCATCTGCCGCTTGGTGGACCCCCCAACCAATATACGTATGCTTGGTTTTCTCATTTGTATGACACGGTCCACAGTCCAGGTGGCTTTTATCAAAGCCTTCCCTTTACTTGTCCCCCAAGTCACCACAAAATTACATTATGAGGCCGGGCAGTGGTGGCGCACGCCTTTAATCCCAGCACTCGGGAGGCAGAGCCAGGCGGATCTCTGTGAGTTCGAGGCCAGCCTGGGCTACCAAGTGAGTTCCAGGAAAGGCGCAAAGCTACACAGAGAAACCCTGTCTCGAAAAACCAAAAAAAAACAAAACAACAAAAAAAAAATTACATTATGAGGATGAGAAAATCAAGTTAAAATTGTGGTGTATCATATCTGGTAAGCTTCTGGCATTCAGGGCAGGACAGCCACATCTTCACCAAAGCCCTGGCATTCAGGGCAGGACAGCCACATCTGCACCAAACCCCTGGTACTCAGGGCGGGACAGTCACATCTGTATCAATGTTTCCTATCCTTGGGCACATGTATGCAAAAAGCCTCTCCTATCTTGGAGTATTGCACCACTCTGAAAACAGACCAAAAGTGGGTTTATAGGACCAGGGAGCCAAAGGCACTTTAATTATTCTTTCTTTCAATGTATTTGATATCCCAGGGGAAAGGCCCAGAACTTCCTAGACTCTTTTATACTCATTTCCACAGTTTGGAACTACGCATTTTTAAGTTAGCTGTGTGAAGAGAGCTCTATATCTTTTTCGTGCCTGGAGGTATTGATGGTTTCCTGGCCCTTCTCCCTCATAACCATGCCTGTGCTATCCTGGCTAGGGGGAGTTGATCTTCTTCCGCGGTTATCACAGGTGCCTACTCCCTGGAAGTACTTTGGGTAATCTTGGGTAAACCAGGCAGCAAGATTACCCACATTTACAGCAGTGACTGGAAAGTGCCTGAGAGCCGCAGCTCCCAGCCACATGCTGGAGCAGAGTCCTGGGTCCTGCATTTATCATCAGAGGCTCTGAAGATCCAAATGTCCTGGGCGGTAGGGTGAACAGGACTTCTGAACGGCTCTGTGTGACCCCATCTCCCACCCAAAGGGAGAGTCTGCCTGGCAGTGGTCAGGGTCCAAAATCCAGACCTCAACGCCTCTCTAAGTTCTGGACACAGCCTTCCTCAGAGGAGCAGACCCTGTTTCCTCCCAGACTAGAGTTGCTTAGTCCCTCAGATAAGAGACATGATCTGTCACCTGAATCACCGCAGTGTTCAGCCATTAGGACAGCACCAGGAACTCTCCTGGACACAAGTACAACTCTAAATACACTGTATGGTGTCTTTTTGAGACTTTCTACTGAGTTTTAGTGGGATGAGAGGCACTCTTGTGGAGAATAACTAAAAGAAAACAAAACAACAAAAATCCAAGAATATTGTAAACAAGAAAGAAAATAGAGGCTGGCAGAGAAGCAGGGGGTATTTTTTTTTGTTTTTTGGCATGGCAGTTTTGGAAAAGAATCATAATAGAAATAATTCTCAGCCTTACAAACAGGGGTTCCTTGTTAAGAAGAAAGGGAACTCTTTCTACAGAAGTGAAAAGACCCCATAGCGAAGGATTGGGGGTACAGACAAATAATAGCATAACAGCACCAAGTTCTTCATAAAAGGGGACTTCCCTTGGCTTTCTGAGGATTCGAACAGTGACAGGATGGTTATCGAGTCATTCTAGAGCAGTGTGAACACTAGATGAGGAGACATGTGGAGAAGGAAGACAGGGAGACATTTCCAAGTGGCTTATCCACTTCCCTGCATGCCTGACAGAGCTATCTGTCCCCTGCCCAACCCCACCCTGGCTCACAAGAGAAGAGTGAGACTGAGTAAGTCTGTGAGTGAGAATAGAACACACTGGAGGCATCACACCCTGGGCAGAGGCCTCCAGGAGGGACGGAAGCATCTCTCCAACGTGGTGTCAATGTGTTTATTGCACAGTGAGGACATTTGCTGGCCCTGCAAAAATGAATACTTGAAATACTTTCAATTAGCCACACAGGCACCAGAAGACAGTGGAAAACTGTGGGGTTTGGGAGCATTATGGAAGTAGCAAACAGACCTGTTTGAGTTCTAGCTGATGGTTTCTAAGAGCAGCTGTCATCCGGGGACACGTTCCCTTATCTAGTGAGGGTCCATCCAAAGGTGAGCAATTCATTTGTGTAGCCCACAGACAAATAAGGGCGTGTCCCCGAGGAAGGCTGTGCAAGCCTTCAGTGATTACATAACCATTGCAAACCTGCTTTTCCTCATCTGGGAAATGAGGATGAGTGATGTCATTTGTGGATGTCATCTGGGATCAAATTAGAGGTTATTCATCCATTGAACAAATGTTTTCAAATTGTATGTTGTGTACTTAGGGAGCTTATTAATGAACAAAATTTCCAAGGTTTATGTCTTCACTGACCTACAGTCTTATGTAGGGAAATGGGCAATAAATACCAGGCTTACGTGGTATATCAGAGGGTGCCCTGTGAAAGACAGGGGTGGAGTACTAAAGTCCTAAATAATCTTGTCTGGTAAAACATTTCAGATAAGATAACATCTAAACAAAGATCATAAAGAGGACGCACGTGACCTGTGTGGACCTCTGGGGGTTAAGGCTTCCAGATAGAAGGGACAGCAAGATTCTCAGGTTTCTGGCATATTGCACCGACTCAGTGTAACTCTATATTAGTTTTCATATGATGGGAACTGTGAGGGTTGGTGGCATTGTGGGAAAATCTCTGAGACTAGCCTGAGTGAAAGGGGAATTGCAGAAGATGAACTAGAGAGGCAGGGTGTGATTTGTAGGTTGCAAAGAAAGGAAGGAAAGGAAAGGAAGGAAGGAAGGAAGGAAGGAAGGAAGGAAGGAAGGAAGGAAGGATAGAAACCTATTGGAGAATTTTGTCAAGGTGAGGAAGGGCAGAACAAAGGATGACAGGTGGGAGGCTGTCGCAGTTATACAGGAGCAAGCCCAGTGCTCTTTCATCAGGGTGGTCCAAGTGGATGGAAGTGGTGAGCGGAAGCAAGATTTAAAATCCAACCGAATTGCTGATGGCTTGGACTTAAGATGGTCTGAGAAAGTCAACGGAGAGGATTGCTCTTTCCTGAGATGAGGAGTAGGGGGTTACGGAATAGGAGGATGTAGGACATGGGACAGGAGGACTTTCTTCCTGCAAGTGTTAAATTTGACTTAAGAGAATCCAAGCAGAAATGTGGCTGAGAATGTAGGCAGATATAGGACAATGTATACACAAAAATATAGATCATATAGAGAGAGGGAGGAGATGGGAGGAGGGAGGAGGAGGGAGGGGGAGGGAGGGGGAGGGAAGAAGTGCCTTTTAAGGAGTCTTGAAATTTGACTTTTGGAGAAAGTCTTTTAAGGAGTCTTGAGTTTTGGTGTCTGTTCTGGTTAACTGGGGGACAGTTCTGTCGCCTGTAGCTTTTCTTTATATATTTTGAAATGTTCTCTCCTGATCGCCGAACACTTTTGCTTCCACAGCCCAATGGCCTTATTACAGGCAGGACCTGATGTTGTTCTGACACCATTCCCAGGAACTTTGGAGACGGTTGAGGCGGGGGTCAGCATCCCGCAGTATTCCAAACCCAGCTTCTCAAGACGTGATTGCAGCAGCGTACAATGCATGCATTTCCGATGTGCAGCCGAAGGAGTCTTACACGCTCGCAGCACGTGCAGTCGCCACCACAGTTGATTCTAGAACTTTAGCATCGCATCCGAAAGGAAACCGAGACCCTCTAGCTGCCCCTCCTCGTCACCTCACTCTGCCTTTGTTCTGAGGCAGTGATTATACCTTCCGTCTCACAGGGAGCCCGAAGACATGCACAGTCCTTCTATGAGGACTGTTTCTCAACACTATTTCAAGTTTATCCACATCGTTCTCAGTCATTCTTAAAATCACGGAACGCCATGTTGTGCATGTCCGCTGCTTTACTGATCCGCTCACCACTTGATGCTGTCAGGTTCCTCCTCTCCCGACTTTCTGTGGAAGAAGCCTTTATAAATGTGTGTATACAATTTTTGGTGCAACATATGCTTCGTATTTTTAGAAACTGACTGGAAGTTTTGCTCTCGTCAAGGGCAGAGGGACCGAGAGTTAGATGTGGTGCAACCGTCCCCACCTCCCCAGAGTAAGGAGGAGAGCCTGTTTTATGCACGTGGACCAGTCTTTACTTGTTTTATTCTCATTGCTTCTGAGCCCACCAACCCTTGTCTCTCAGCTGAGACAGAACTCAAGAACCTGTGTGCTTTAATCACTCCTAATACTCAGCTTCACCTTCCCCTTTGCTCACCCCCACGTGGAGCCCCAACACCACAGAAATGTTCCCTTCTCCCCAGAGGCTCAGGATCACAGACCTGCTCTGCTTTCTCCTACCCCCACGGTGGAGACTTGGCTATCGGCCAGTCTCGGTGGAGCTCTCTCTTCAGCGCATGCTCAAGGGTTTCCTGCTTGCACAACCCCAGGTGTGATTCGAAGCCAGCGCGCAGAAGGCGCGCAGCTGTGTCGCAGCTTTCCCGGCCCCAGGGAGGGTCATAGCTTCCAACTTCCGACTTCCGGCTTCTGACAGTGCAGCTGAACCTCGCCGAACGTCTGCTTCTGTGCTGTGGCCTCGGCCCAAGCCAGCTGTCACGGTGCGGACGTGTGCAAGCAGCAGCCTCTCGATGTGCTGAGAGAGGGGGCCCCTTGGGAAGGCTGTCCTGACCTCCAGGATGATCCCCTATGACACGGTGCTGGGGGGGGCCTCTTCCACCCAAGCACCTCCACACACGGGGGACATACAGAATCAATCAGATGAGTGTGAGAAGGTGCTGATGATAGTCTGTACTTCATAGGGTTATTATGAGGATTACATGAGTCAAACCAGGGCATAAAATAGTCCCTGGCACATAACCAGCTCTTCATATGTTTTCATGAGTGTTATCATTCTTCATTTTATTTTATTTTTTTTTAATTTGGCTGAGCTCACTTTGGTAAGATCATCACAGAACTAACACTGATAAGAACAGGGTTCCAGAGAGGAAGTTCTGACCTCCAGAGTCCAGAGTCCTGACCCCACTCTATCCAGCTTCTGACACAGGCAAGATGTTGAACCTTCCTGGCCTCCGGTTTTTTCCTCTGAGCCTTTTCCAGAGAAGTCACAAGAGTTTCGATAAGACGGGT
This sequence comes from Peromyscus eremicus, assembly GCF_949786415.1. NCBI lineage: Eukaryota > Metazoa > Chordata > Mammalia > Rodentia > Cricetidae > Peromyscus > Peromyscus eremicus. The sequence goes on from NC_081434.1 coordinate 10,561,250, forward strand.
CAAGGGCTAAGGGCAACACTTGGCAATAAGGAAGTCGGAGCCACTGCAGGACAGGGAAGGGACACATGTGAGCCAAATCCTGCAAAGAAAGCTTCCCCAGGGGGCACACTCACCAGAGTCCAAATGCACTAGGCAGTGTAGGGTGGGGACACTGGGCCAGACAGAACAGCATTTAGCCAAAACACAGGGCCGTGGGAGCCTTAAGAACTGGAAACAGCTGAGGGAGCCTGGGATAGTGAATGTGGAGAGTTTCTGGGTCCCCTACAGTCAGCCAAGAAGCTGGAACTCTGCGGATAACTGTCCCGTTTTCTATCTTGAATCTGAAGGTATTGGTCTTAGCTGCTCTCCCAGTAGGAAACTCAGTCCCCTGCCGTGTGCCATCACTCGGCTGCCATGCCCCCTGCCCCCCAATTCCAAGGCACACAGTTGTATCTGTCTTCTAGCAAAGTCTTTGGGGTCAGAGTATATCTTCCAATCCCTGCCCACCTGAGTGAAGATCAGATATCTGAGGCACCTCCCCTGCCCCACCCCCATACTAACGCCCCTTTAGATTCTCCGGTTAAGGATTTGAATGGGACCACACTGGTGCTGCCAATGCCTATGAGGATGCTGTGTGAGCAGCTTGGAGCTCAAGGTCCCTGAGGCTGTGTGCTCTCGGACCAAAAGTGCTCATTTCTCACTTAGGCTTGCCCTGAAGTGCGGCTGCGTCATACTCCAACTGTGTATGTGCTTTCTATAAGACTTCTCATTTGAGGACACTCAAAGACTCTCTATGTTAACTCCGTGATGTTACGGAAAACAATATTTGCTTCCATCTGTGGATGATCTGTTTAATGTTTTCTCATTTCTAAAAAAAAATAAATAAATAAACAAAAAACAAAACAAACAGACAAACAAAACAAAACAAAACAAAAACCCCAAAGGTTAAAATGTTATTAAATACCTGCTCACATATGTAAGAACAGCAGGTACTCTCTGTGTGCCAGGCACAAAGGGTTAAACATAGAATTGCAGGTTTCAATGATGAGTTTGGGATGCAGCGCTGAGCAACCAGAAGTCTGCTGGAGGTCAGAGCTGTTGGCCAGGATGACTTGAGTGGACTACCTTCAGTGGCCTGCCTGGTCGCTGCTGCAGTCCCCATGGCTCTCAGAGAAGCATCACCTTACTGTCTCAGTCTGCTGGGACAAAGCAGGTGGCTCTGGAGAGTTCTCTGGAAGCTCCAGGGAATCCCCAATGCCCCCAAAATCTGCCTGCAACTGCCTCTGGAAATAACTACTTCTGCTTCTGTATTGACTTACAAATCCATACCAATTCCTCTCGATGGCAAACTTTAAGCTGGATTGGCCGGAAAGGAAAGAAGGGTCTCTGCCTTAGAGTGGTGACTACATCCTTCTTATCTGCCACAAATGTCCCAAGGTGCTTGGCTGTTTTATCTTCTAGCAAAGTCTCTGGGGTCAGAGTTCATCCTCCACTTGGTGACATTATAATTCCTGCTTACCTGAACAAAGACAGAGTCTTCCAGAGCGGGGCTAACTTTGTTTTGGTCAGGTATCCAAGGCACTTGGGATCTCATACTGCTTCTCCAGCTGCAGGGTAATCAATGCCTTGTTCTCAGAGTATTTTACTACTGTGATATAAAGAGTCTTGTTTACGAGGAACCAGGAGCATGCATGTGCCTTTTAAAGATGTCCCTGGCCATACATCTGTCCCACTGCTCTGTTTGGCATTTCTACCATCAGTGATAGTTGTTAAGGCCCACTGGGCCTGATTTCATGCTCAATGAATCATTTTAATGTTTTTCCGCTTATGACCATAAAAGCACACAGTGTCCAGCATGCACTGAGGCATCTCAACCTTAGCCTTATTTTCCCAACCAGCTTGTGAAGTGGTGTGTGAGGGAGTGAGAGAAGATGGTAAGGGAGGGTGCTGGGGGCTTAAGTTCTCAGAAGGTAACTGAGTGGTTAGCAGGTAGATTCCCGAAGTATTTCAGGCATCTCGCTTCCACCAGCTTTAACTGCATAAGCTGGATGGAGCCAGGTCCACATTCGTTTCATACAGCTCCAGACAAGAAATCTACCATGTGCCTTGACTTGCTATTGACCAGCTGGGGGATCAGAACCCGGCCCTAGATCTGAGTGTGTGCTGTGCATGCTGTACAAAGAGGTTCTGTGACTCCTCAGGGATGCTGGTAGATCAGGGCTAGGGACGAAGCCTGGAGAGAGCTGGCAACTTCTTCCCGCTTCAGGCAGGAAACGCTACGATGTGTGTCCCAGTAACCCCTGAAAATGTTAATCCAACTGCACCCACAAGTAGAAATGAGGCAGAGACAGAAACACCTCTTAATCAGGTGGTTTCTATGTCCTGATGGAAAAAACAAAAGGGTCCCTGACGCATTCAAGCATCGCATGCTTTGATCATTTTACCAACTACCAAAGCCCTGTCAACTCCTTCCATTGGGCGTCTTTGTCCATCGATTACTGTTTTACAGGTACATTTAGTTTGGATATTCTCAATTAGAAGGACTAAAAGCTAATACAGTGCTGTCTCTTATCTCCTTATTTTCCTGGATACTCTACGTGGGGGGTCCTAAGAGCTACAGCCTTCCAGCTTAATCTGCTTTCCCATCTGTTTTCAAATAACCTGTGTGTATTCATATATATATATATATATATATATATATATATATATATGTATGTATGTATATGTGTGTGTGTGTGTGTGTGTGTGTGTGTATGTGTGTGTGTGTGTGTCTATAACTACTTCCATGCGGAACAAAATGGTTGTGAGAGAGGCCTCCAGGACCTATAAAGGTGAAACTATTTACTACCTAGTCCTGTACCAAAAGATTACTTTATCAGCCCCCGCTGTTTAGAAATGCGGTTTCTTACTACAGTTGCCTTAATCCCAATCAAAAACAGATTGCCCCCTTTAAAGATGTGTTTTCTGGGCTGGGGAGAAGCTCCAGGAGTGAAGAGCTGGCTGCCCAAGTGTGAGGACCTGAGTTTGGACCCCCGGCCCCCACATAAAAGCCAGGTATGGCAGGAGTACCCCTGTAACACCCCCCCACCCCACCCCACCCCCACCTTGCTGAGCTTGGGGACAGCAGCAGATCCTGTGGCCTTATATACCACCGGCAGGCTCTGCTCATGTCTCAAAAAAATGTAGAATGACAGAGGAAGGCTTTGGCCTCTGGTTTCCACACATGTGTTCAGGGTGAGCACCCCCACCACACACACACACACACACACACACACACACACACACACGTGCATACACCACTTTCTCTCTCTCTCTCACACACACACAATAAAAAAATAATAAATAAATGTTACTTTCTTAGTTCTTGTGTTTTGTTGTTGCTGATGGTAAAAAACAAAAGTACCTATTAATACTGATTTTGACTAGACTTGAGTTCTAGTCACATCCCAAAACTGTCAAACACAGCTCAAAAAGGAAATTTTCTCTGTGGATTCCAAGTACCAAATGCTCCAAGCAAATATTACAGGCAACCCAGAGCGTGAAGATTTCAGTTCCCAGCGGGAAACGCGGTTCTGAGCTGTAATTAAGCTAACTGAGCATTTCAAATCTTCAGTTGCCTCTGCTCGGTGAGAATCGTTAAGGGAAGAGATTAGCTAACAGATGTACAAGTCGATCAGGTTTCATCCGACCTCCATGTTCTAAGTGTGTCTTTCTGGCCCAACGCAGAGGGGCTATGGGATTCCAGTCCACAGTTCAGCTGTGCAGGGTCCACTGGGAATCTGAGTGCCCTGAGTGGTTACTTTCCGCAAGCAGGGAAGATGGATGCTCTTGTAAGGACCTCTGACTCAGCCTCCCAGCTCTGCACCCAGCTTTTCCCTCTGGGCGCACTGCTTTCCCTGCGTCTGGCCTGTCTTAGCAGGAACAGGCTTTTACACTCGAATCCCACCCTGGCTTCCCTTCTCGAACGTGCTCGGCTCCCTAGCTTGCCTCTTAGCATCACCCTCTTCCACTTCTAGGACCATAAGTACACGAATATATTACACCCTCCCAAAGTCATCATGGCGATCTCAACACACTGAAATCTTAGACTTGCGTAGCATTTACTTTTGTACACAAAATCATTATTTTGAAAATCGCTGTCCACGTGTTCTTAATTAAATAATCCAATTTTTTATATTGTGGTGTTGGTCATTTACAGTGTTATTAATGCCCTCAGATATCTTATACAGTTAGTTAATCATTTTACTCAGTTTTCTTGTTTTGTTTTAAACTTCCATGTGTTTACCCATACACTGGTTATAGCTGGGTTCACTCTCACATTGAATTTATAGAATTTTAAAATTATTTCAATGCTGAATTTTCTACCTATAATCAAGACACCCTGTTCTCTTCATTTGGATACTTTTATGCCCTTTGGTGAAATTCAACATTTCAAAAAAAGTGTACTTCATTAAGTTTACCCCTAGATATCTTAACATTGTTCCCAGGGGTTGTCATAAATGAAATACTATCTTTTTTATTTTTTTAGTTGGCTACTGTCTCAGATGGAAAAGTTCAATGAATATATCTTAATTTCTTATCACCAATAATTTTTTTCCATTTATAGAAAAATACTTTTTCTATTCATTTCAAGATAGTATTTTCTGAAATTATGGCAAACACCGACACCTTGGGTATTGTCTTAGTTAGAGTTTTCGTTGCTGTGAAGAGACACCAGGACCATGGCAACCCTTATAAAGAAAACGTCTATTGAGGGGCTGGCTTACAGTTTCAGAGGTTCAGTCCATTATCATCATGGAGGGACATGGTGGCCTGCAGGCAGATGTGGTGCTAGAGCTGAAAGTCCTACATCTTGCAGGCAACAGGAAGTAGGCTGAGACACTGGGCTGCTTCCTGAGCAGAGGAAACCTCAAAGCCCACCCCCACAGTGACACACTTCCTCCAACAAGGCCACACCCACTCCAACAGAGCCACACCTCCTAGTAGTGCCATTCCCTATGAGATGATGGGGGCCAAAATTACATTCAGACTACCAAGAATAGGCTGAACTTTTTTCAAGTGTTTTTTCAGCTTGTATGACCTTGAACTTATTACTATTATATAGATCCTCCTTTCATTTTTGAGATTATAACATAATTACATTTTTCCCCCTTCCCTTCCCTTCCTTCCTTGCAAGCCCTCCTATATATAGCCTTCCATGCTCTGAACTTTTTATACAAATATGGTAAATTATATTTATTAATATATTGTTTATTAATAATATCTGAATAGTATCAATAGATTCTATTTATCAATACATTATAAATTATACTCTATAATTTAAGAATTATATCAACATGTTTCTTAGGACGGAGCCACTTTGGAATCTGGAATCTTCACTTGGCTAAGGTGTAATATGTTCTTTAATACATTGCCCAATTATAGCTGCTAAGATTACACTTAGGACTTTGCCGTCCATATTCATGAGCCATCACAACGTTCCCTTTCTAGGTGTTATCTGGGTCAGTCCTTTGTCCTGACTTGGCAGGGAGATTCTCTTCACAGCCCTTTTTCCTCTTGCTATACTCTGGGGAAGGTTAAATGGTATTGCAATTATTTATTTCTCAAAAGCTTAAAGGATTTCCTTATGAAACATTCGAGATCGTGGTACTTCTAGGGGGTTTTATGATTTGGGTAACTTTTTCTACTTACTCCAAGTCAAGTTACGTTTTCTATCTCTTCAGAGTTCAGTTTTGGTACTTTGTCTTGTAATTTTTGTTGTTGTTAAATATAAGAAAGAATTTGATAGGGGCATTTTTATTTTCCATTTTTCAGTCACCATCAATGACAAAACACCGTATGAGTGGGATATTTCTGATTTCTCAGTCTCCCCCACTGTCTCTCTGAGAAGGAGAAGAAGCTGTGAACAGAAGTGAACAGTGGGCTTGTCTTCACCCTTTACTGTTAGTTTCTCCTCAGTTTCATCTGTTTCCCTGACTCCAAGGACAGCTGTGGGTCATAGCTGTGTGTCCCTGCGGGGCCAGGCTTGGGCAACCAAACTCCATTGGAAACTGGATTGGAATCCTTCATCCAGTTTTAGCAAGGTGTTTGGAAGCCCCTTAAGAACCAATTCTGAGTCTCATAGTGTTCATTTTTATTAACACATTGCAAACTGACGCTGTAGCTGTAAATGCTTGTGAGTTAACAGAGTGGCATTTTATTTTAATAATATGTACACTGTGCCATCAGATCAGGGGAACTGGTTATCTATTAACTGGTTTCTTCCTGTTGGAAACAATAAAAACAAAACAAACAAACAAAAAAACCCTTCTTATCCATTTTGAAGAATCTCATTTGAAATGAGCTCTGTGGCTCATTTGCAGAAACAATGCACCTTTGTTTTGACCACAGCGAACAGCCAAGGCTGAAGTGACAGGGAAAGAATCTTCAGGTGTCAGTCAAAGCAGGTGACGAAGTCTCAACCTGCAGATTTCGTAAATATTGTGGTAGAATACATTTCTCCCTTTACACTGCTCACCCCCCAGCAAGGACTGAAGAGTTACGTTTTACATGACCGATCAAACTTTATTTTTTATTTATTTATTTATTTATTTGTTTGGTTTTTTTCAAGACAGGGTTTCTCTGTGTAGCTTTGTGCCTCTCCTGGAACTCACTTGGTAGCCCAGTCTGGCCTCGAACTCACAGAGATCCGCCTTCCTCTGCCTCCCGAGTGCGGGGATTAAAGGCGTGCGCCACCACCGCCCGGCTCCGATTAAACTTTAACGTACAAACTATATCTCCCAGAAGCCTTGTTAAAAGGCAGGTTTGGAGTCAAGCGGTGGCGGCCCACGCCTTTATCCAGCACTTGGGAGGCAGAAGCAGGTGGATCTAGGAGTTCCAGGACAGCTGGGGCTACACAGAGAAACCCTGTCTCAAAAAACCAAAAACCAAAAAAAAAAAAAAAAAAAAAAAAGTTGGGGGAGGGGCAGGTCTGGATTCTGTAATTCTGGGCTAAAGCTCAGGACTCTGCACTTCTAGCAAGTTCCAGGTTATGCTGCTGATGAGAGTGATTGGAAAAATGTTATCTGGTAATAGGTTAGCTCACCCCACTGTGAGATATTGTCGTCATGTTTTGAGCAACATCCAGGGCGAAAGAGATACACGTAGAGAAACAGACCGTTTGGGTTCACGTGGCTTGTCTTTAGGCTCAGTGTTCGTGTTAGCCTCCCCCACACCCCCACAGCCTCTAGCTGACTCTCTCGTGTGCTGTGTCTTACACAAATTCAAACCCAGCTTCTGATTCAGGAACTCAAGCTGAATCTTCATCCACACATGGGTAGTGATTTTGTGAATGATAAGTAGCTTGTGTTCTTATCTTATACCACACATACATCACCGTCTTGGCCAGAGATGGAGAAGCAGCTTGATGAATGAATTCCAAATCCCCAAGCTGAGCAAGTGGTTGAGAGGGCGGGTAGGTGCCTCCAACAGCCAAGTGTCCTGGAGAAGTCAAGGAGGATCGAGATTTCTACTGAAAACTGTGATCTCAGCTGCATTCAAGTCGAGATTGGAGGCAGACGAAAGAAAAAGGACAATGATGGGTCACCTTGTAGTATGCGTTTCCCCCACAGAAAGAAAGGGACATCTTAGAAGCTAGAGGAACAGAAATGCAGTCATCTGGCTGCTCTCTAAATATAGGCTTACAAAAGAAAAGGTATTTTGGGTTTCTTTGAATAAAAAGGGTGACTGAGATGTAGAGAAATCCAGGTAAGATGTAATAAAATGTTTAGACACCAGAAGACCTCAGATTGAAGACAGAAGGTAGGGAGTAAATGAAGTGGAAAAGAAGCACTTGCTAAAGAGAGTCTCTAAGCAGTTGGAGGCTAGAGAAAGACAGAGCCTTTTTGTCCCGCCCAGTCCCATAGCCACTTTTAAAATAATCACTCGGAGGCTTAATATTAATTACAAACTGTGGCCTATTGCTCGGGCTTATTACCAATTAGCTCTTACAACTTAAATGAACCCATTTTTATTAATCACGTGTCTCCTGGCTTTACCTGTGCTCTAATACACCTTGCTGCTCCTGCAGTTGGCTGGTGTCTCCCCAACTCTGCCCTTCTTCTCCCTGTATCTCTGCTTGGATTTCCCGCCTGGCTCTATCCTGCCTTGCTATAGGCCAAAGCAGCTTCTTTATTAACCAATGGTAATAAAACATACGTACAGCATGCAGAGGGGTTATCCCACAGCAGACCACAGTCCTCTGGAGGGAAAGATTGGCCACAACTGCTATAATAGGCCCAGAAGGCACCAAAGAGAGGAAAGAGAGTCTGAGGAAGAGCTTACGGCAGACTTCTGACCCTCACAGAAGGGGTGGGGGACACAGGCTTCAGGAAGGGTCAGGGCTTCTCTGCTGGAACCTGGCATGGACAGGCTCCTGCAGACCACACGCACAGATGCACCGGTGGCGCGTAGCAGCTTCCGCTGGGATGGTTTGGGGCCTGATGCTCACAGGGCAGCAGCTCTAGGGGCTGTGGATGTGCCTGTAGTTTCAAGAAGTCGGCAGGTGTGGGGCCGGTGCTGTCTCACTGTGAGCTTTTCAGCCTGTGGAAGCCTCCAAATTCAACTGCAGTGGAGGGAAAAAAAAAACAAAAACAAAAACAAAAAAACCTAACATGAAAAGACAAGAGGCGATTGTTTCCAGAAGAACCGTGACAAGAGGCAAATTTCCTGACTACAAAAGACTTGAAATACAATGGGTAGGAAAAAGAGCAACAGATGCAAATGAGCAATTTATAGGAAAGCCAGGAAAGCCTTTTCAGCAAACAAAAATACCCAACTGCTCTCAACGATTGAAAATGCAAGTTAAAACCACAGTCCTATTAAACTTAAATTGGCATGAATTAAACCAATGTAAATTATGTGATGCTGGCAGAGCAGGAACTGAGAAAAGGCTGGAGAATACCTTCTCATTATCAAAACATTAAAAGCTCATATATATATATATATGCATATGTATATGTATATGCATATGTATGTATATATGCATACATATATATATATATATATGCCTTTGATTCAATTTGTATGAAATGTCCCTGCAGACAAATACATGTATGCACAAAGATGCAGAGTGTGTGTGTATCCTTGAGCATTGTTTGCAGCCTGAGAACAATTACAGTGTCCACAACTGGAAACTGGTTCAATTAATTATGGCATTTTCACATAATAGAATGCTGCAAGGTTATTACAGTGAGTAAGATTTGGGCTAACAAGACACACCTACAAAATAAATAGCCCGTCAGAACACCGTACAGAGCAGTGTCATAGGATGTACAGTTTGCGGCTAGGTTGTGGTGTGGTGAATTGATTTGCACTCACGTCTTGGGTATTTCTTAGGCTCTATTCCAATACATTCATCCCCTGCCTCTCCCTCTAATTCTATCCACTCCTATCGTGGACATTTTTCTGCAGGCTTCTCTAACACCACCTCAGGGCAGAACTGTGTATCATGTGGCACCTGCCTGTCTTAATTAGCTCATGCTCTCGAGGCAAGTATGACAGGATGGGTGGATTAGATAACAGACAGTTCTGGAGGTCAAAGGCTCAAGATTAAGGTCTAGGTCAAGAGTGTTCTCCTCTTGGATTTCAGAAATCTGCCCTCTCTTTATATCCTGACTTGGGAGAGAAGAAATAGTGAAGAGAAAGCAGGTTGCTCTTCCTCTTTTCCTAAAAAGATGCTCACCCTGTTGTAGCAGGAATCTTAAAAGGTCTTATTAATAAAAACAAACCTGGAGCCAGGTATTGAGGTGAATGCCGGAAGATCAGAGAAGCAGAACAAGCCATAGCCACCTCACCTTGCCAGTTCCTCAGCTGATCCTGTTTCCTCAGACTGGAAGCCTCTGAGTCCTCATCCAGAATGAATTTCAGCTGAACTGCTGCTAAAAGCCTAAAAGCTTAACCAGCTCTAGTTCCTGGTTTTCATGCATTATATACATTTCTGCTTTCTGCCATCACTTCCTGGGATTAAAGGCATGAGTGTAGCTTTGAACTCAGAGATCTGGATGGATCTCTGCCTTTGGAATGCTAGGATTAAAGGTATGTGTGCCACCATTTTCTGGCCTCTGTATCTAGTGGCTGTTTTGTTCTCTGACCCCAGATAAGTTTATTAGGGTGCACAATATTTTGGGGAGCACAATATCACAACACCCTGTCAAGAGGCCCTCACTCTTGTGATCACATCAAAACCTATCTCCAAGGCCTTCCCTCCAAACATCTTCACACTGGGAATGTTAGGGGTGCAACATGAAACTATAGGACAATTGTTCAGCTGGTAGTATTGCCCAAGGGCTTTCCTTGAGCACTGGCATTTCAGCACTCATGCTCCAGCAGCCTGAAAGCACAGAGGTGCCTGAAATCTACCCTGACAAGAGGAGGATTGGAGGCAACATGGGCATGCTTCTGTTTCAGCCCCAGATAAATAGCTCAGAGACATGCTTTAGAAGACTCTAGTGGTTTGAATGAGACTGGTCCCATAGGCTCTAGTTGAATACTTGCTCTCTTGTTGGTAGAACTATTTGGGAAGGATTAGAAGGTGTGGTCTTGTTGAAGGAGGTGTGTCATTAGGGGCAGGCTTTGAGGTTTCAAAATGCCAAGTCAGTTCTAGTTGGTTTTCTGCCTGGTGGTTGTATCTCAAGATGTGAGTTCTTATCTACTTCTCCAGTATTATGCCTGCCTGCCTGCCTGCCAACCACCATGCTTCTCACCATGATGGCCATGTACTCTAACTATCTTAGTGTGTTGCTGTGAAGAGCTACCATGACCAAAGGGACTTATAAAATAAAGTGTTTCATTGAGGGCTTGCTTACAATTTCAGAGGGTGAGTTCATGACCATTCTAGCACAGAGCATGGGAGCCGGAAAGCAGACATGGTGCTGAGAGCTTACCTGTTCAGACAATGTTTATAAGGGAGAGAGAGAGAGAGAGAGAGAGAGAGAGAGAGAGAGAGAGAGAGAGAGAAGTAGAATAATGTGAGCTTTTGAACCTTAAAGCCCACCCCCACTGACACATCTCCTCCAACCAAACCACACTTCCTAACCCTTCCCAAACAGTTCCACCAACTGGGGACCAAGCATTCAAATATATAGGGGTCATTGCCATTCAAACAACCACACTCACTCTCTGAAAATGTAAATAAACTCTTTCTTCAATGAGTTGCCTTGATCATGACATCTCTTCACAGAAGTAGAAAAGTAACTAACACAGAGACACTTTGGAAGGTCACTTAGGAACTCCATCCCATCACTTCTAGTGGTGGCCTGGCCATTGTTCTCCTGAACTGACTTTTCTCCTCTCTGTCTCTTCTTCTGGGATTATGTACTCTATCTACAGAACTGTTTGCTTTAGTTATGACTTCATTGGAAGGAAAATAGATCTGCCTGCGAACTATGTCCCTAAAATATCAGAATTAACTAGTAACCAGTATTTAATTCTTTAAAGGAAGATTTAAATATGGAGGGAAAATCAGTAGTTTTTATATATACCTTATTGTGCACATACATGAATTACCTATGAAAGATGTTTTTTTTTTTGTTTCTTTGTTAGGTATGACTTTTTGAATCACACCTTCTTTGAAATGTTGACCTTGCTGGATTATCTTGACATTAGCAATTGAGGGCAGGCAAATTTCAAATATTTCTTTTTTCCTATTCTTATCAGTGACTTTCTACTTTTGCTTCACCTTTGGAATTTATTCTCATGGATTTATATTTGATTATTAGCAAACTTACCAGGTTATAGTTCATGTCAATATTTTTTTTTTGTTTTGTTTTTTTGTTTTTCGAGACAGGGTTTCTCTGTGTAGCTTTGCGCCTTTCCTGGAACTCGCTTTGTAGACCAGGCTGGCCTCGAACTCATAAAGATCTGCCTGCCTCTGTCTCCTGAGTGCATGTCAATATTTTTGTATCCATATGTCCCTACTATTTTTAGTTTATATATTTCATTTTAGTTTTTTTTTCTTCTGCACACGTCTCTGTGTATGAATGTGTGTGTGCATGGTTGCACGGGTCTGAGTATACATCTGTATGTACGTGTACATGTGCATGCCATGGAGGCTGGAGGTTTTATCAGTGGTCCTCAATCATTCTCCACCTTCTAGACTGAGGAAGAGTTTTTTTTTTTTTTTAGTCGAACCCAGAGCTCCTCAAATTGCAGCTAGTCTAGTCAGCCAACTTGCTCCAGGAACCTGTCTCTCCCATACAAGGCTGGAAATAGAGGCAGATTACCACGGCTACCCAGCATTTGTATGTGTCCTGGGATCTGAACTCCTGTCCTCAGGCTTGAGGAGCCTTCTCTTCACACCCCATTTTAGAAAATTCTTGTTGAATTACATCTGCTGGTTTATTTCTACTCTGCTCCATGAATTGAGTTTTACTCTGACTGGAAGCTGTTGAACATACTACTGTCTTTTTATGTAATTTCTAGCTCTTTCATGTTTGTGTTCATTATGCTTAAGGACTTTTGGTCTGTGTTCCTAACGTTCTTGGAGTCAATGGCCTAAAGTTTTTAGTGCTTTGTAAGGCATAGAATGATTGGAACTAGATTTGAATCCTAACTCCAAAACTTAACAGCTGAGAAATCTCAAACACAAGACACAGCTTCTCGGCAGGGATGTTTTTATTCAAAGACTTCTTGTCTTGAGTAATTATCTATCTCACAGAGTAGGACACACTTCCAAGGTTGGTATCCCATAATAGGCAGTGGTGCGATGTTCATTTGACTTCTTGAATTGGTAAAGGAATGATTTCTGGTGATTCACCATTTAAAGAGGCTACACTCACCCTTGAGGTTTTGACCTTGCTCTTTACTGAAGTCCAAGAGTTATAATTTGGATCTTGAGTGTTCTTCAATGTCTCATGAATTGAAGACTCAGCCCTCTACTGATGGGATGGCATTATTGGGAAGTGGTAGAAATGTTTGGATGTGGGTCTACTTAGAAGAAGTAGGTCTCCAGAGACATGTCCTTCACAGGAATATTGGTGACCTTAGTTCTTTTCTTCTCTCTCCTCACCTTCCTAATCACCACCCCTTCTCTCTGGATGGCAAGAGATGAGTGGTTTTCCTTGGCCATATGCTCCTGTCATAATACCCTGTTCCACTGCAGGTCCTAATGCAGCAGGATCAAGAGACCATGGAATGAAACCTCTGAAATGGTTTGGTAAACTAAACATTTCCTTATTTGAAGTTGTGGATCTAGGGAAATTTATTACAGCCATAGAATGCTGGTAAACACACAAAGGTTACAGGCAATCCTACTACCATGAAGCAAAAGGTTGCATTCTAAAGTCCGAGTGCAAGACTGAGACCCCAGCTTTGATCCTTTGGAGTCCTGTGGTCTCTGGCCAGTTACTTAGCTATTCTATAGCCCAGATGCCTTCATGTGTACAACACGAAATCAATATTCCTTACCTTACAGAATTCTTTGGAAAACTGTGTGTATTCATGTATGTAAAACAGACTCTGGCACATAGATATTATGTATGTATGTATGTATGTATGTATGTATGATATTATGCTCCCACATCACTTCCCTGTTTCTCTGATTGAGTTTCTTGAGCTTCTATTTGTCTTTTAGTTTCTCCAGTTATTTGTTTGTCTTGTATTGCTCTGCCATCTTTCTTGTCCTCATCCCTTCCTTTCTTGTTTATTTCTTTATATTTGCTTAGTTCTTCAGATTTTTCAAGTTAGAAGGAGGGTTTGTAATGGGAAATCCCATTCTAATCAACCGAGTTATGCTTTTGTACAGGTTGGATCCGTAATCTGTCAGATATCCTTCTTTTGTCTGGAATATTTTCTTACTGCCATGCTCTCCCTTTGCCCTTCTCAGCTTCTGGAGGTTGTCTTTATCTAAACCCCGTATTTCTGTCTCAAAGGTGTCTTTGCGTGAAGGGTATGCTCTGTCCTCCGCACCCTAGGGAATCGGTAGTTCCCGAGTGAAGTTCCCGCTCCTGGGTCCTGCATCTTTCCTAGTTCGGAGGGCAGTGTGTTTAGACTGTGAAACCTTAGATCCCCAGCTTTGGACACTCCACCACAGGTATTCTTTCTCTGCCTCTGCCCTCCCACATTGAGCAGCCATTCATCTCTCCGTCTCCTTATGCCAATCAAGGGCAAAGAAAAGGGAAACCCCAGGCATAATCATCCTGCTGGTTTCCAGGTAGAGGGGCTCGGCGGAAGACCCCAGGCCAGTGAGAAGTTACATTTTCCCTCTGGCTTCCACTTCTTAGACATTCCTACCATGCTTACCTTTGGTCTCTTCTGCTTAACGCTTGCTTGCTTATAGCTCTAGGCACAGTCAGTCTTCCCACTGCACTTCTCAGTTCTCTTCCTGACAAAAACTATCACTGTGCACATCCATGTGATATTAGATATCATCTGTTCATATGAGATATATACTACTATGCAAATATACTACATTATCTCTCTAAGCTCCAAGTATTGTCCGAGCCCCTGAGTTGGTGCTGCGCACACATAGCTGCTGCCTCCATGAGCCTTCCTTTCCATGGCCGTGCCCATCCCTTTATTTACAATTCCTCAAAGCAGTAGTGGGAGTCAGAAGGGAAACTTAGCTTTCCATCGTTCCCTAAAGTATACTTCCTTTCTTTACTTTAGGCTTCTTAAATTTTGATGAATACTGTGCTTTTGTTTCATTTGAGGAAGACAGGGAGCAATTACAGATGTTCTCTGGGGAGCGTAACTTTCATAGGATGTTAGTCCCAATTTTCTTTTTAATCTGTGCCAAGATGGAGCCCCAGTTCCTGTTTGGATGTCAAGCATGACATTCATTTACAATTTTAGCCACTTTTGTTTTTGTTTGGGGGGTGGGGGAAGAAGCTCTCACAGTATTTTGTTTCTGTTGTTTGAATTGAAGTCAATCACGTTTTACCTCCTGTGTATTAGACCCAAGCCCTGCAGAATGGCAGAGTTAGTTAGATGATTAACCTTATACGGTGTGTTTTTGTTTGTTTTGTTTTTCTTGACAGGGTTTCTCTGTGTAGCCCTAACTGTCCCAGAACTCACTTTGTAGCCAGGTTGGCCTCAGACTCACAGAGATTCATCTGCCTCTGTCTCCCAAGTGCTGGGAATAAAGGCATGTGCACCACCACTGCCAGGCCATGGTATATTTTCAGTACATAATCTGGACCATTAGTTTCTATTCCCCCCACTCCTTCTTTGTGTGATAAATGCCATGGATATTCATGCTCTTCTGGACACGTTCAGTTTCTAAATACCAGTTTCAGTATATCGCATCAGTTATCTCACTTGTTGCTGTGAGGAACTATGAGGCAGAAGCCTCTCAAGGGAGTAGGCATTTGTTTTGGCTTACAGTCCAGAGGGAGCAATTCATCATGGCGGGAAGGCGTGGCAACCAGGGTGGCCCTAGCTGTGGCTGTGGGAGTTTGTGGCACAGCTGGTGCATGTCTTGATGGATCAGGAAGCATGAGCTGGGGCCAGTGGTTGGATATCATTTTCAAAGATCACTCCCAGGGACTCACTTTGATTAGCTAAGCCACATGTCCTAAAGGTTTTAGAACCTCAACACAGCACAAACGGCTGGGGAACCAGCAGCCAAACACATGAACACTTGGGAGATGTTTCCTGTCTGGACCGCCTGGTCCCAAATAACTGACTCAAAGGCTGAATATGAATTATAAATACTTAGCCGATAGCTCAGGCTTGTTATTAGCTAACTCTTACATTGAAATTAACACATATTTTTATTTATGCTCTGCCATGTGGCAGTACCTTTATTAGCTTGACACATTCATCTCCTGTTCCCTCTGCATCTGGCTGGCAACTCCTGACTCTGCCCTTCTCCTTCCCATCATCCTTAGTTTGGTTGCCCTGCCTATATTTCCTGCCTGGCTACTGGCCAATCAGCGTTTTATTAAACCAATTTGAATTACAAATCGTTATAATATGCAAGAGGATTATTCCACAGCAGGACATTTCACATTCAAACTTTAACAGAAATCCATGGCTTGGAGAGCCAGTTATATTCAGTTGTGGTCACCACATCTGTATGGATGGATGTCAGCACTTTTGTTTCCAAATCATTCTGTTCAATGTGTTCTTCAGAGACTTCCTGCCTGATGATCTTCAGACATCTGCCCAGGGGAGACACTGAGGTACTCAGAGAAGGATCTGGAGGAACAGACTTCCAGGACCTCTTCAAGGGGGCAAAGTACTCAGATCAGCATGTCACAGAGTGAACATGATTTTCAAGAGCTTATTCCACAGAATAAACAGCATTCATAGAAGATGGAAATTGCCAAGAAGAAAATAAGGATCCATTGAGATGCTAAGTGCTGAAATGCAAGCTTGTTTTTAAGTCATTATTTAATCTACAATGTTTTCTTTTGAAGATATTTGTATTCCCAGAGGCATTAAAATCAGAAAAATTGGGAGGTTTATTTTTTGAGTTGTACCCAAATATGAAATGACTACTTAGGACTAGGGATCTTTTTTCCCTTGTAGATACTGCTAACCCCCAAGGGTCTACAGTGGAAATAGGAGCCTGTGGCAGACAGACAGAAAGCAATAGGGAAGTGTGACACAAAATGGCAAGATCACCAATTCAGCTAAAAATGATCAGAGGCTGATCCTCAATGCTACAGCATGTGTCCATTAGCTACTTATTTAATAATGGTTTCTTTGGGGCTTTGGGATGTAGCTCAGTGATGAAGTACTTGTCTACCATTAGACCTCAGGTTTGATTCCCTTGCACTCTGGTAAACAAATAAATAAGGATTCATTTGCCGAGCAAATGCATTCTGAATCTTCATTATGTGATCCATGGCATTAGAAAGTCAGCTCTGGTGACAGGGATAAACATTTTCTTTGTTGTCTTAATCCACTCAGTAAGCGTGTATTGAACAACCACTGTGTGCCATGTACTGTCCTCAGTTTGGTGTGGAAAACCTCTGGGAATCCCTGTGGTCATCTTGGGAATTTGCTCAATCTGCTCTTCTGATGGCACTATGGATCAGCTGTGTCTTTTCTCCCAATCTGTCTGTTGAGGCTCTAAATTGAGATGGGAACTTTGGGCGATGAGGGTTTAATGAGGTTACAAAATGGTCCTGTATCTCTCAAAATAGAATTGGAACCCTTAGAACAAGAGAAGTGGGACTGGAGAGGTTGATCAGCAGTTAAGAGCACTTGCTGTACTTATAGAGGACCCAGGTTAAGTTCCCAATATTCACATGATGGCTCACGACCATCCATAACCCCCAGGTCCAGGGGATCCAATGTCCTCTTCTGACCTCTGAGGTCACCAGGCACACATGTGAAACACACGCAGATAAAATATTTATACACATAAAATAAAAACAAATAAATCACCCCTCCCCTGCCTTCGCTGCCAATTCCATGGTACTTTGTTATAGCAATCCAAACTGACTAGTACAGAGGGAGTCCTTACTTAAAGAACCCAAGTCTATCTACCAGCTAGTTTGCTCATTGAACCGTCATCTTAAATGTTTCAAACTCCCAGTGGTGGCAATCTTAGAAAAGACCCACTAAGTCATTAATGACCCTTTATTCTGAATTGATGTCCAGAGGCTCTGAAAAGATTCTATTGGCAATTTCTGCAGCCGTCGATACCCTGGAAAGGAAACGTGTTGCTAATCAGCATAACATGATAAAGTTCAGTGCAAATCGAAACTGCAGCAGAAACTAGCAGACACCCGGTTGTGAAGTTGCACAGACGCCCGCACTTTTGCTGAAACGTCTGGGACCCTGACACAATGGAGATGCAATATTAAACAAAGCTATGCAATTGCAACTGCAGAGAAGCGAGAGGAAAAAAGAGTCCTCAAAAAGAATTCAAAGTGGCCGGAGAGAAACATTAGTTTTGTTGGAGGATGGCTGGAACTGCAGGGTACATGATGTCCCAGTGTTATCTAAAGCAAGAATCGCTGTAAAGGGTACAGAGGAGGAAAGGGCCCACCAGAGGCATGGTTTGGTTCATCATCAGATGCTGGCTGCTTTGTTAGCATCCCTCCTCACGAGAGTCACACCCTACCTGGCTTTAAACCCCTTTGGTTCAGTACACAAGAAATACTCAAGTGGTACTTCTTTTGTAGGTGACCCCTTAGCCTTGCATGAGGTCAAAGGGCAGCATGGCCATCACTTTGCTATGGGATGATGTGAGCAATCATCTGGTTTCTCTATTTCATTTTCCATATCATCTCGATAACATGAATCAAAGAGGTGTGGCTCCTCCATTGGGAAGCTTATTTGAAGCACTCTAATAGGATTCCATGAAGATCTTCATTGGACTGTGTGTGTGGAACTAGATGCCCGTGGATGACCTCTTGTCTCCAGCCTCGCACCAACCTTCTGGAGCAAGCAGGTGAATGCCACAGCAAGCAAACCCGTGAGCAGTGTTCTTCCCGATTCTGCTTCAAGCGACTGCCTGAGTTCCTTTGTTTCCCTCAAGGGTGGACTGCATAACCTGGAAGATGGAAAAACCTTTCCTCCTAACATTGCATTTGGTCATGGTGTTATCATAGCAATGGAAGGCAAACAATTCCAGCTTCCTGGCTGTTCTGGCAGCTCATCCGTAGAATCATCCAATACTCATCCTTCTGTGTTTGGCTTCTTTTCTCAGTGTAATGTCCTCAAGGACCATCCATATTGTTGCAAATTGGACGGTAATGATGAAGGTCTCTGAGTAAGGTGATGGGCACACCAATGATGCCGTGAGATGGTCTGTCCTTTCGCTTTTGGAAAGTGACCCATTACCTTCTTCCTCTTGAGTTTTGCTGGATTGGTGGCTAATGTCAAGAAATCAGGCAGCATTCGGTAGAGCAATGCAGAAGATCTCAGATGAGGAACATTATGTGGAATCAACACTGCCTTAAGTCTACCATTTTTGGTCAGGTGTCAGAAGGGACAATCAAATCCTCTTACCGCATGATGAACACCCTACAGTAGAGTGAATAATGAACAGCTTTGCGAAGGGATAGCGACAATAAAACAACATCTCCATACAATCTACACTTAACAGAGAAATTTGCTTTTATTTCATATGAAAGGAATAAAATCTCTGCCGAGTAGACAGGACACTGAGTCACCATTTTTGATAAATGAAGACATAAAAATATTGACTTGTCCCTAACAATGTAACTTTGCTAACTGGAGGATCCATGTTCTCTGGGTGCACCTTTCCCTGACACCCATTACCTCCGAACCACAGCAAGAGAAAATGCAGGATCCACGACTGGAGTCTGTGCACGCGTTAGTTTGCTGTTAGACAAAAGAAGCCTGCAGGGAAGCAGAGCTCCTTTCTTGGAAGGACCCATTGAAAAGGATGAATGATACCCACAAAGCACTCCAGAGACCTATTCATGGCGGCATGCTTTCCAGAGCCTCCAGCTTGCTAAGGCTGGCTGGAGGTAAGTACCCTAGTAGCCAATGGATGACCATCTCCAAGGGGCTGGAGTCCTGTTGAGGCCTTTTCATCACCATGGAAACCACTTCCACTTCACCTCACAGCTTCCAAGTGCCCCACGTGGCAGGAGAGCCATTAGTGCAACCGAGGGGTGTGGGGTGGGGCTGGAGCTCTCTGCCTTGTAACCTCTGCCTCTCTGCTTTGGCCTCAGTTGTCACAGACCTCTTGTGGTTGTCAAACTTATTGTCACTAGAGGTCTTTTTATGGGCAGCTATAAAAATCATCCTGTGGAGAAGTCTTTTCTGCTGCTGAGGGTAGGGAAACCCCTAAGCACTCATGTGAATGCTAAGTGCCAATTCAGCCATCAAAATTCAGCCAAGGGCCTAAATATGCCTTGGAACTGAGAGCGAGAATTAAATACTTGTAGATACCTGGAAGGCCCTCGTTGTCAGCCTCCAGTCTCCATGCAGCTTAGGCAGAGCTGTGAAGACACTGTCATCCATCAGACACGACAATGGCACCGCTTTACCGGCTTTCTCCTGTCGTATGCTTTTGTGATAGACAAAAGAATGGAGCAGTTGGAGTCTAGGCAACCACTAGACAGATATACAGATAAGAAAGACATAAGGACGGAGTCACCAACATGGACCCTCTTCGACAGTTCAGCCATGGAAGCACGGCCAATATGAACACAATAAATGGATGACAAACAATTGCTTTTAAGACAACTTATTATCACACACACACACACACACACACACACACACACACACACACACACGTGTGTGTGTGTGTGTGTGTGTGTGTGTGTGGGGTGAAAGAAAATAAGCAAAACAGAACAAACACACAAACACAGATTACTGGCTGCTTGGATAAAAAAAACAAACCACTGACACTATTTTTCCATGTTGCTAGTATGTGTGCATGTGTATGTCTGTTTGTGTTATATGGTTTTATGTGTTTCTGGTATTGAACCTAGGACATTAAATAAGCAAAAAAAGTATTCTATCACTGAGCTATATCCCGGCCCTTTGCACATATCTATCTATCTATCTATCTATCTATCTATCTATCTATCTATCTATCTCTATCCATCTATCTATCCATCTCTTTATATATATTTATCTATCTATATACATACATATACATACGTATATATACAGAGAGAGAGAGAGAGAGAGAGAGAGAGAGAGAGAGAGAGAGAGTCTCCTCCTCTATCACTCTCTACCTTATTCCATTAAGTCAGAGTCTTTCCTAGAACCTGCAGCTCAAGTTGATTTGGGTAGCCCAGCAGCCAACAAGCCCCAGTGATCCTCTGCCCCTCCCCCCATCACTGGAGGTAAGGTGTGGGCAGAACTAGGCACAGACTGTCATGTGGGTGTGGGCAATCCCAACTCAGGTCCTCAAGCGTTTACCATCACGTCACCTCTCCAGCCACCCTACCCTTCTGTCGTTGTTGAGACGGGCCTTGAATTCACAGTGCAGCTGAGAACTTGAACTTCTGATCCTCGGGCCTCTGCCTCTCAAGTGCTAGGATTAGAAGCTGGTACCACCACACCTGGCCTTTGCAGTGCATCCACCCAGGGCATCCACCGAGACACATCCTCTCGCTCCTCTGAAGGCCGCCAAGCAAGCCAACGCTGATTTGCTGCCTTTGGATCGTAATTGGCAGCTGTGTGTCTCTGTAACCAGATGTCAATTTAGTAGTGAATTGAACATAGCTGTAGCAAAATGCAAGCTTCAGTTTAGCCTTGGGGTAGCGAGCCCGAAGTCAAAACAACCATTTGTTTCCAAATTGACTCAAATAACCGGTTGTTTCCCAGAAAGAAGAAAACAATTGTTTGAACGAATTGTTCGGAAAAGGCTGCTGCAGAATCCCAGACTAGCCTCTGAGCCTGTGGCCATGTCCTTCTGTCTGTCATTTTTTTTTTTTTCCTGCAGACTCCCTCTCAATGGCACCAATGTTTTGTGATTATCAGATGAGCCCACTAGAAGCCCTGAATGGCCCGGTTGTCTTCTCTGCCAGCCTTCTTCCCTCCTAACTAAGGCTTTCTATGCACAAAGGGGGGGGGGGAGCACATTAAGTGGGAAAGCCATAGAAATGAAGACAATGAACAGCTCCATTTAAATATGTCTTTTCAGCTTGGCCCTTTATTTTAGAATTTCTACTCAGAGCTTAAAGACATTGCGTTTTCTCCAGCCATCCAGGAAATCATATCAGTTACAAGAAGGTTAACTCTCGCGGGCCACTTACTCTCAGCCCCATTTAACTGGGAAGATAAAAGACTACATGAGGGCTTCTGTACTTTGTCCTGAGTGGGACCCCATCTCAGTTCTCTTCAGGCACCCACTTCCCCCCTTCCCCAGAGACCTATTAACTTCAGATACGGCGATTATTTCAAATGCAATTTAGTTAGACATAAAAAAAAAAATGCTTGCATATCAGAAAGCCTTATCTAAGCAATTGCCCTTTGGGTGCAAAGCAGCAAATCTGGGGAGCTGGGGCAAAACTGGAAAGGCCTCCAGCATGGCAGTTTGACATCCATGTGTGGATGCTAGCCTAGTTGGGGGCAGTCTCACAGGGCTCCATCCCTAGATGAACAGCTACAGGCAATTAATGACCACACAGAAAGGGAGAATCTGTCTTCCCTGGGGATGAGCTCCCTCATTGATTATCCAACATGAAGGGTCAGCCCTAAAAACGTATCCATACAAGGAGCACTTAATTGACATGAATGATGTAAATATAAATATATATGTGTAACAATAATAATTTAAAAAAAAAGAAACCATAAATACGAGACGGACCTGGGGAGGGGATGATGACACGGAAGGAATTGGAGGAACAGAGGGAGAGAGAAATGATAAAAATGATACTCATGTAGGAAATTTAAAGACAATTAAAAAGTAAATTGCGGTTAACATAAAATTCCTTGAGAGGCCCAAATGACCAAACACGGTAGATGTCAGAGGAAGGAACTCCAGAAATCCTGTCTGTCCCAACGTTCTCTCTCTTTAATTTTCTTCTTCCCCCCTCCTTCCAACCCATCCTTCACCATTTCCGTTTACAAACGCACCTCTCACACCTGTGAAGGACCTTCCACACCTGTCTGGCATGGCGGTAACCATGAATGGCCGACCTTTACTTCGAGGCTGAGGAAGTCATTGACAACACAGAACCACTGGCGAGTGGTGTGAAGCAGGAAGGTCTCCGTGCCTCTTGAGGCCGGGCCGACAAGTCTGGAATAGATGCTGAGCATCAGTGAGACCAGAGGCGTTGGGAAGTTCATTCCAGAACCATAGACTCAGCCGGATAAAAATGACATGTGCAGACATTTACATTTTTTATTTAATACATTTGCAAAAATAGAAAAAAAGAGAGAACTTTGACATGAAGTTGAGTAGAAACAAATTGTTGGTATGTACATATGGACTCTGGCTATATTCTTTGTAGAAGTCCATGTCCCCGTATTTATTAGAATTAGTATCATAGATATACAGAGACCTGGAAATTCTACTCGTAGGAATTCCTAACTCAGATCTATGTGTGCATGCAAAGGCATGCGTCGGCAACTCTCCCTTGTAGCTCTGTTTACAGTAGCAACTGGCATGAGAAGTGTCCGCAAATGGTAAAGGAAATGGTACATATCGTGTAACACGGGCTGGGAGCTTCTAAAACGATTCGATTCAATCGGCACTGTGAGATTTGGACCGTTCCTGGCATCAGCTATCTATTGCTATGTTGATGACATGTAATGCACCATCCAAAATTCAAGGCGCTTAACATAAGCATGTAGCTCATGTGTCTGTGGGCTGACGATTTAGACTTCGCAGCTCCCCGGGTTTCAGCTGAAGCTTGCTTATGCGACTGCAGTTCAGCTGGATGTTGACCAAAGCAATCTGAGGAGAGTTTCTTCCACGCTCACCACCAAATGTGCTGTCACGCTTTCATCGGTGCCCGTATGTTCTGGCTTCCCTTGGGTTGGAGCAGGTGTGCCTGGCTTCTGTCTGGGGTTCGCCCCTCAATGAGGTCATCGGTCCGATCACGTCACTCTAGAGACGACCCCTCTCTCAGGTCACCTATTTCTGTTCTCTGCTGTAACATTTTTTATTTCTTTCTAAACATAATGCTGCAACGTCGTCTTATACCTCAACAAAAGCTCCCTACTAACCAACTGACACATTGTCTCCGTAGAAAGAAAAGTCTAGTTATCTGTGTTGGCTCTCTGTGCTTCCTAGCCTCTACTCTTTCTTGAACCCGCTGAAGGCAAGCTATGGTGTCTACCGATCACTACTTCTGCTATTTCCCCTCTGTGGTGGTCTGCTTGTGGATTCACCCTCCTCCACTCTTAGCAGCACTTGGCACGGGGGTTGGGGGTCACTCCCATTGGCTGCTAAGTCGTCCTGGTCTTGGATGCTGAGAAACCACTGTCCTTGCTCTGTGATCATTTTGTTGGCCATAGCTTCTTATTTTGTTTGACCAAATCCTCATCTTCCTGATCCTCGAGTTCTGGAAAGTTCCAGGACTTAATCCTCAGGTCTCCCGTCTTCTCTGTTGCAACTTGTCCCAGGTAATTTTATCTGTCCCTAAAAATTTAATTGATCTCACTTTGTTTTGTGTGTGTGTGCATACGCCTGTGCATGCATGTGTGCTTGTGTGTGTGTTCCTGTGCCTGTGCATGCATGTGTGCATGCACACGTGTCTTTGTGTGCATGTGAAGGCCATTTTTTTGTTTTGTTTTTTGTTTTTTTGTTTGTTGTTGGTTTTTTGTTTTGTTTTTTTTGAGGCATGGTCTTTCATTGGACCTAGAGCCAACAATTGGTCTGGACTGGGTGACTGGTGAGCTCCAGAGTCTTTCTGCTTTCAGCTTCCCAGTGCTGGGATTGTAGGTACTGTGCCAAGATGCTTGGCTTTTCACACGAGTGCAGGGGATGCAGATCAGGTTCCCAGGCTGGGGCAGGCACTCTGTCATCTCCTTAAGACCCAAGTCCTATCATTTTAAATGCCAACACTATGTTGACGGACCTCAGCTATCTCCAGCTATTCATTTTATATGAAATATTTCCTTTCTTGAGAAAAAAGTGCAATAAATATCCTTACATAGAGGATCAATTTTATTTCTTAGATGGGTAGAAACATGCAGGCACTTTTCAATTCTCTAGATATTATTAAATGGCTCTTAAAAAGACAGCAATATGTCACATTTATAGCATAAATACAGGAAAGTATACGCCTCCCCCCATTCAGCCAACAATAGGCCTTCTCATTTCATTCTTACGTACCTGATAGATACAAAGATGTATCAGTGCCTATGAACTAGTTTGTAACAATGCAGCTAATGTCAGCAGTTGGCTGCGGTGTTAGAGTGAAAGGCAATAAGTAGGAGGCTTATTGGGAATAATAAAACTCTCATGCTGGAATGGAGAAGAGATGGGAATAGTAGAAAAAACCGTCTAAGCTCCCTAACAGACAACTCCCAAGACTTTTAGAAATACACGAATGTCTGCTCTGGGTAGTGATTTGGTCCATATCAGGTGCATCCAAGAGAGCAAAGACTGATGGCGACAATGAGGAAGCAGAGCATCAGGGCAGCTTGTAGGCAGTCATTGAGGGCCACAAGGAGTCTGCACAGCATCAGCTCTTCCCTTCTGTTACACTGACATTTGTGGCTTCATTTCCTGTCACCTCATAATCAAGTGTCGGCGCTGGAGGCCCAGCAACCACATTTATACCAAGTGGTATCAGAAAAGGAGTGGATAAAAGGCACAGTCTCTTCCTTTAACGACAGTTGTGAGAACTGTGAACATCGACTTCCCTGATAGCTTATTAATGAGAGCAAGGGGTGGCTTATTTTGAAAATCCAGCTAGAAACTGGATGACTTTTCTAGGCTGAGTCAGGGTAGTAGAAAGTGAAGTAGGTAGGGTTCTGCCATGGTTGCCATTGCTCTGAAGTAGCCGTTGTCCAAGAAAAGTCTTAACTATGAGAACGACAACGACGACAGGTCTCTGGTTATTAGAGAGGCCTTGCACGGGAACTTATTATCGTCTTTAAAAGACATTGACATGATTGTGTTTACTCTTACACTCTACTTGTGTTTCTCAACCAGAGGCAATTTTGACAACTTCAAGAGTGTTCTCTTATCCCAGTGAGATGATGAGTCGGCACCACTGGCATTTATAGGTAGAGGCTAAGCATAAGGATAACTCATAATAGTAATTATCCAGTCACATGGCCAAGGGACATCATACACCTTGCTTTAGGCGATTCAAAATAATCTCAGATTTCAGAATCTATGCAGAGAGCTGAAGGTGTTGCCTGTTCTGGGTGACTGAAGTGAGTAAATCTCAGGCTGGCAAGATGGCATGACATGTAAAGACACTTGCAGTCAAGTCTCAAGACTTGAATTAGATCCCTCAGACCCCCACATGATGAAAGGAAAGAACTGACTCTTATGAGTTGTCTTCTGACTTCTACATGTGTGCTATGGCACACAAGAGTGCACACCCACACACCCACACACACACATACACACCCACACACACACTATATATATATATATATATATATATATATATATATATAATAAGTTTATTAAAATAATTAAATACCACAGTGCTTAGGCTTCATCCGGGCTGTGGAATCCTCATGTGAGCCACTGGGAACTGTTTCCCTGAAACACTGACCTCATTTTACATAGGACCATTTATACAGCTATGTGACAATATGTGATTACAATTACCATGCCTATTTAGCTGTCTGCTTTTCTGCTCACCCTGAGATTGGGTGGGCTTTCCTTTCTCTTATTCCCCCTCTCTCTGCACTTACAGCACAGAGGAGCAATCTCCTACCAAACTATCTGAATCCCC